>NC_056760.1:40334375-40643750 GCF_018687715.1 Carya illinoinensis
CCCCATTTTGCCACCATAGATGGCTCGAAAAAAAGGCTGGGATGCCTCTAGGCTCATTTCGGCCTTGTATTGTTGTTGTTTGTGGAAGGCTGGGATGCCTCTAGGCTCATTTCGGCCTTGTATTGTTGTTGTTTGTGGAAGGCCGGGATGCCTCTATTGTAGTAGATGAGTTCAACGGCCTCGCTGATCATGAGGTTCATCAATTAGTTGTGGGTCCAGATGCTCATTCATATGATGGGAGCAAGAGCATCAAACAGGAGGACTTGCCCAGATTTTTCAAGATCAGGAACATAATAATAGCCAACAACATTGATCCGCGATTGCATAAGACTGAAGTTAGCATGGACCAGGCACGATTTATGATATGAGTCACTCATTGGGTGCCTATCGACCTAGCGAGATATATCTTCGCTAGGATTCGATCAGAGGCCACCTATATTACGACAGATATATTGCCATTTGGGGTCCTGCTCACATGATTTCTTTTAGTGATGGGGGTCAAGCCAGATGCATTTGAGCTTGTTCGGGAGCCGATTTGACCAATCATGTCTCATAGCACAGGACAGTCTAGATTTCATATCCGTGCCCCCACTACGGAAATGTTCAATACTCAAGTAGATGCATATCCGAGAGATCATGGTGTATAGGGTGAGGCATCTACATAGGGTGCATCATGCACTGCTACTCTTGAAGAGATTGCAGACATGCAGATATCCATACACAAATATCAGAGCTCATTGATGCAGTGTGTATGGAGGCCCAGATCGCCCTCGCAAAGACTGAGTCAAAGATCATGTCTCGGTTGATAGATATGGAGACACGCCTTGGTGGAGTCGAGGTGGTGCTATGAGATTTGGGCCAGTAGTGTATATCTTTTATTTGCATTTTTTCAGTTTTTGTATGGACACTAGCTATTTATGTTTTGTATAATTCATTTAAATATGAATCATTTTTTCATTTTCTAAATTAGTTATATATTGAGTTCCTTTTTAAATTAATTATTAAGTTCCTTTATTTATTTATATTATTTAAATGCTATATTTATTATATAAACTACATATATACTTATGACTAATTAATAAGGAAATTTTTAGTATCTAAAATTTGAAAAATTCTACCATTGTTCGAACATACAAATAAAAGCCTTTATCTGTATTTTCTACTCCCACCAAGCTTTTATTCATCTAACCCACCAGAATTTTCTTTCAAACCATTCAATGACCATTCGAACAGTAACTCCTACGTGTTCAAACATCCAAATCAACTGTTCGAACAGTTACTCAAATTTTCGCTATATTTTGTAAATTAACCTGCCAATTTAATGTTCGACAGTTCCAACTATTTGTTCGAAGGTTTACTTTATTTTGTATCGAATGGTTAAGTACACGTTCGAATGATATTTCTAATAGGGACAGATGTGTTCGTCCTAATATATTCTGTTCAAACAGAAAATGGTATGTTTGAACGAACAACGACCTTCGTCAACTTTTTGGCACAACATTTGATTTTCATCTCTAGAAAATATATTTTGGGACGATTTTCATTTCATCCCAAAAGCCAAAATTTGTTGTATAGTGGTTATAACTTGGCGAAACTCAGATCAATCAGGGTTTTTACAACATGGAAATCTGGGTTCCGGCCTATACTCAATTTATTTATTTTACAAAAGCCTATATTATTAATTTTTTTTCAAGAACAAATGATGCTGAAAAGCATATATATATATATATATATATATATCTAAAAGCCTATATTCTATTACAATTTTTTCACAAAAACATATCAAAATTACATACAATAGCATCAAAATTACATGCAATAACATCAACTTCATCTATATTGACTATTGAGTGAAGGTTTGAAATCTCCTTTCCTAGCAAGTAGGCCTACCACAAACAACCTTGAGTAGGTGCTACATGCATGATATTTAGCTAGTGCTTAGTTAATCATGATCTCATATCCTCTCCAATAAATTAGTTCCTCATAGTTAAACCTGTGAATGAGGAAATATCACATAGGTTCAAAGCTAAGAATGTATCAATTATTAGTTCTTCTAAAACAAAGGGACTTATACACAAGGGGTATAACATGAGCATGCATTCACTAGGGCTAGATTCTGTACGAATGTGTTTCCAATAGAATAAATTCTGGATATAAGCATGTGGATAGTTTTGTAAACGTTTTTAGGATTTCTTGATGATGTTTTACTTCCGTACACCAGTAGTCTCAAGTTCAAGAGAAGGCTCATGGAATAAAACTTGGTGTCTATTCTTCTTCACGAACAATATCACAGGGAGTTTGTAAGAGCTAATGAAGATTGAAAGCTAAAAACTAAACTTCTATGATGAAAATATTCCAAGAATAGAACCACCCAAAATTGCAAGCTGCATGGGATGGGAATTTATCAAATGCAATAGGTCCACATACATCAACAGGTGGCAAAAAAAAGGTGGAAGAGCTGACCTAATCCAGAAAGGAAAGAAATTGGATACAATCGTAGTTGTCTATTAATTCCAAACAGCTGATATGCGAAATAATCTTGCATTTACCTCCCATGGAGACAGGCTTTTATGTCACATACATTGTACAATGAGATAATATTCCATTTTCTACATAATACAATTTGAAGTTCCATAAGCATTGCAAAGTTATAGCTAACTTCTAATTTGTAATTAACTTGCATTACTAATCTTGCATTTACCTGCTATTTGTATTCACATATATATATATATATATATATATCACTAGAAAACTTGCAACAGTAATAACAACCATATCATACAAACTTGAAAAATGAAAATTATTTGATATCGTTCAAGAAAAGCAACTCCATTGTCAAAATTAAAAAAGAATGCACAAATCTTTTACCTCCATTGAAGATGAACATATTCTCTCATAACAGGTTCTAAATTTTTCAACATGAATGAGAATGAAGACTCATAGCAGCCTCGGTTGAAAATGAAACTAAATGATCATCTAAAAAAATATTTAAAATTGAGTTAGATAGATAATAAACTGATTTAGATAGATATTAAAAGTATATTTCACTTTTCAAACTTACCTTCAATGTCCATCGACTACAAATTAAAAATAGACGCATGGAATCCTTACCCACGTAAGTCCTAATGGAGCTTGCACTAAAACAAAGATATTGCACCAAATCCCTCAAAATCTACTAGTGATATGTGCATCATCTAGTTGATCTTTTTGGATGAGTGATTAGTAATAATGGATTACATTATGGGAAATGCTTCTCCCACAGTAGGTGGTCACCGATAGTGGCTACCGATTTAGCTTTTTTATTTTTTTATTTTTTAATTTTTTTTACTTAATATTAAGTAAATATTTTTTTAATGAATTTGTGATTTTTGTTATTTTTTTAAAATATTTAATGAGTTTAAAAACTGTTTGAAAAAAAATAAAAAAAGACAAAAAATTCTTGCTTATTCAGCGACTCTCTCGATGGCCTCCCTCTACGAGAGTAGCACCACCCTTACATTATAATTCAATCACCTCAGTGTATCCTATAAAAATTAAAACTCCATTACCAACCATCACGAACATAGAGGACTGATCATTTGAGATGATATAGTACTTGTATATAACAAATTTCTAGAGAACTGATTTGACTGTGAGAGAATGATTAGCTTTGATTTCAGAATATCTCTCGATAATTAGAGGTTACAAAATTATGTTATAAGTGAGAATTCTTGACCATCTCATTACATAAATAGGTTTTATAACTATCATGAGAATTCTATGGATATTTGTTTACCATTAACTCTAAATATAAATAAACCTAATAAAGTTGATAACTAATCATTCTAACCTATTAACAGTAGTATGAAATATTATATATTAATCTAAAACTATTACAAATTAATCAAAAAATATTACAAATTGTCAAATAGCCTGAATGAATAATAATTGAAATACATGTAAAAAAAATAATAATAATAATGTTAACACATGTAGCGACTAGCAAGAATTTGCCAACTCTAACATCATAAGACCAAAAAAAGGCAAAAAAAAATAAAAAATAAGGATATGAATAATATGAGGTCTCAAAAAGGGAAAAAAAAAACATCAATTAAGAAAAAATTAATTAACAAAGTAGTTAATAAACCATTGGTGTATCAAAGTCAAATCATGATCGATGTAGATTGAGATGGAGCCTCTTTTCTCGAAGCTGCCACTTCAACAATTGAATTTGAAATTAAATTTGTCAAATAAATTAAGCACAATCTTTTATAAGCAAAATCAAAGCAATGAATTAAGAGTGATTATTGCTTCTAAGATATCAACATCCTCCTTCTTGTAGCTCTCTACAAAGTCTACAACCTCCAGAACCATAATTGGCTTCTCTTTATTCCAATTTTGAGTGCAAATCAAAGTTTTAATATTGCTAGGAGACAATGAACTCCAAAATAGATCTAATATGCACCCCCGGTGCTAAATGCAAACTCTGAGGCTATGGTGGAAATAAGGATGACCAAAATATTACGGGCTATCTGCAAGGACTACTTGATGGTATTTACCTTCCGACTTCCACCAAGCTAAGATATCAAATTCCTTTACATATGAGTGTAATTCTACTGACAAGTATCTTTCCAAGTCTGATTGCTCATCTAAATTCTTCAAAACTTGTGGGTGTTGCCAAATCTCTTACCCCACTTACACTTTTTCAGCCTATCAGCTGTAGAAGGAGGCAGAGTGGTGGATGGTGGAACCTCTAAATTAACCCCCCTAAATATGATAAATTCATCATTCAACCTATTATGAGTGTCCTTAACCCTTAGCACAAGTTGATCCACTCGTCCTTTCTTACTAGTGCTTTCCAACCTATAATTACCCAAATGTCCATATATTATAACACAAATATATGTCAATTCACCAGACAAATTGGTTAGTCAACAACCATGTAATTATTTAATAATTATGCAATAACATAAAGTAAATAAATTGCATAACACCAAGATTGGTAATGAAGGAAAACCCTTTAAAAAATATTTTAAAGGTAAACCTCTACAGGCAACCAAATCCAGAAAAGTCAATTTTATTATTTAAAAATCAAGTACAAGTAAGTCTCAATTACAAAACGTTTATCTCTCTTATTTGACACGACAAACGATCTGTTTGTCTCTACTCAAGTAGTAGCCAAAACCTCTAACAATTTTCAAATATTGGTTTTTCTTCTGGAATCCAGTGGCTAAATCATGATCACACTATCTCAATCTTGGATTAACAATCACATTCTTTGAGAGAAACAATATGAAGATTTTTCAAGAAATTTTCTCACCAAAATATGCGTTGGCAAGTGTTCTAAAAAATATCCATAACTAAATCTCTACAGATCCTAACTAGTAGGATATTTTAAATATATTCTTAGAAGCAATTTTCAAGTCACAGTGAAACTCTACTGATGGCTTACTAACTCCTAATACTTTTCTTCTCATCATTGGTAATTTCACATTCAAACTCTTGGAACTTGACTTCTACACTTTTGACTTATCTAAAACATTTCCTAATAACCTCTAGATAAGATCAAAATAATTTTAGACAAACTCAAAGAGTTTTACATTCGTCAAAATTACAAAACCCAACAAAAGATGAAGTCTATCATCTTAGTCACCTAGTTCTATCTAAACTTATCAACTTAATCACCTAGTCCTCGCCAAACTCTTACATCTACACAACTCATACACAATTCCATCAGTTTTGTACAGTGGGTAAAGAACAGTAGCGATGTATGAAAAAACGTTAATCCTACTCAAATCTCCCAAATATTTATTATTAGGGCTGAGTAAAAATTCCAAATTCCAACTCCTACTCCAACTCTGCTCTGGCTTTACTCCAACTATTGAGTAGGAGTCGGAGTTATTTTCCTTTGGGAAGTCGGAGGTGGAGTTGAACCGACTCCGACTCTACTCCAACTCCAATACACTAACTCTGACTCCAACTCTGACTTTGTCTTCCAACTCTGAAACTGATATTGTACATATTCTATAAATATATATATATATATATGTGTGTGTGTGTGTGTGTGTGTGTGTGTGTGTTTTTATATATATTAATCATATAAATTTTATATAATTATATCTTATATAATTAATTAAATTCAATAATATACTAGCATAAGCTAATTATTATAAAATAATATATTATACTATTATATATATAGACTAAATTGGCTAATAATAGTTTATTATAAGTAAACATCATACTCTTACAATATTACTACCATGTAACACTAAATTACTAATTTATAAATATAATAACATGTAAGACTAATGTATAAATACTAAAATGCATGCATAATAACATGAAATACTAATGTATAAAAGCTAAAGTATAATAACAGGTAATAGTACTATATAATAACTAAAGTATAATAAAATAAAATATTAATGTATAATAACCAATGGGCCAATATATAATACAATGTAATACTAATATATAATAACTAATGTATAATCACTAGTATAATCACTGGTATAATTACATTAAATATAGAATACTAAGTCTAGTATATAATTAAGTCAGAAACTATTATCATAATATTTAATACTTTAGTAGAACAACATGTAATTAGATGCTATAGCACAAGTCTATAATACTAATAGCCTATTAAATACTATAGTAATAACTTATAAGTTAGAAATTAGTATAAAATATTATATTGAGTTGAGAACATGTAATACAATAGTATAAGAATATTGAATTAGACACTAGTTAAATAATAATTGTTAATAATAAATACTAATAATTGAAATTAAGTGATAAAAGAATTATAAAAACTATAAATAAAAAACTTAGGGTTAAAACATAGATTAAAATTGTTTTAGGATTTAGGTTAGGCCTTTAGGGTTAGAAATAGGGTTTAGAGAGAGAGAGAGAGAGAGAGAGAGAGAGAGAGAGAGAGCCCAATAGCCCAACCTAAAAGGCCAAAACATCAACCTAGCCCGTAGTCCATGTAAAATAGCATTGTTTTTATATGGTAAAACAATGCCGTTTTACGTGGTGACTTAAAGCCCTAAGGCTTTCGAGTTCTCCCCCCTTCCCCAAAACCTTTCATTTCTTCTGCAATTATTCTTCAGTTCTAACCCTAGGCATGGCTTCCCCCCTGCCCCAACCCCCGCATGACCTCTCTCTCAAAATCCCACAGGCGACCGCATGGCCTCTCTCTCTTATAGTAAGCCCCTATTTCTCTCTTCTCCCTTTGTCGTCTATATCTTTTCTCCCGTGACCTGTTTTATCTCTTTATCTCTCTTTTCTTTAGATTTTTTATTTTCTCATAAAATTTTAAAGGGTCTCAAGGCTAATGAAGGCTGCGAAACTGCAAGAAATAAAGAATGGTAAAAATTTCCATGGAGTGCCATCACAGTATCGAGGTGAGTTTTTTTGAAATGTTGTGAATTTGTCTTCTTTATGCTGATTTGATTTCAACGTGCAAATGAAAAGAGAAATTAATCTATTTCATGATGCTTTGTGAATATGTGCATATGGGTATATGCCTAATTATTTTAATTAAAATTAATTATAATTTGTGAATCTGTGTAGTGGGGATGTTTTGTGTATTAATTATAATCTGCCTAGCTATTTTAATTAAAATTAATCTTAGTATGGTTGTGATATGATCTCTGTCACCTCTCTCCTTAAAAATGTTATAGTGTGTTTATGACATGTGTTTATACAATAATTAACAGCTTCAACTTGATAATTAATGCATTAATTTTCTAGACAATGTGAAACTCTTTGTATGTTTATAATATGTGTTAATTTTACAGTGTATTTATGACCCTTGTTTGTGAGTCTATATGCAGCAAGTTTGTGAATCTCTTTGTTTGTGAATTTATATACAGCAGCTTTGTGAATCTCTTTGTTTGTGAATCTATATGCAGCAACTTTGTGAATCTCTTCGTTTGTGAGTATTCTTAGATTACTTTTTGTTATTTACAATATTTGCAAGTAATTTTGAAGTTTTGCTCTATGGTTCTATATCATTGGATTCTAATGATCCATCACTTTGTCAATCTATAATCTGTTCTCTAATGTTAATCCGATTGTGAATCTTTGGTTACGAATATGAATCCTTGGTTGTGAATCTGATCATGAAGCTTTTTTGATTTGTTGTATTTTGTTTTAGTTTTAAATCATAAATGTTCAAGGTGCAAGACTCCTAGGTCTACCTCTGCATCATGTCCAAAAGGACCACTATAGCCTGTTGAGGCTCCCATTATTGAAGAGTCTATTGAACCATTAGACTCTTAGGTTGGCACCCCTAATACCTTCCGTTCTACACCCCCCGCCCCCCACCAGGTAGTATAAATCCCAAGAATAGGTCGGAGGTGTGAAATCACTTCACAAGAGTCCCTAATTGTGATCCCAATGAACCTACAGCCACTTGTAACCATTGTGAGAGATTGCGGAAATGTCATCCCAAGAGGCAAGGCACTTCAGACTTGAAAGCAAAAATCTCCCTTTGCTTTAAAAATCGTAAAAATAGATTAGACAAGAGTCAACAATTCTTGGTCCCAGAGGCAAGAGTTGAAGGAGGGGAAGGGAAAAAATACTAGAGATGACCAAGTATAATGAGAAAAAAAATTATGGTTGCCTTTGCTAGGATGGTGATTGTTGATGAGTTGCCTTTTTCAGTTGTTGAGGGCCAAGGTTTCAGGATTACACTAAATTTCTTGATCCTAGGTTTCCTATTCCTTCTCGTTTTACTGTAATAAGGGATTCTATGAAGCTATTCTTGAGAGAGAATGAGATTTGAAAAAAGAAAATACTACTTTGCCACCTCAATGTGACTGCTCCATTTGACCGTTATCTTTTACTTAATGATTAAGGAAGTGATTTTTAGTATATTGGTGTATTTTTTTAACAAGATTTAAATATATTTAAAAAATGTGAAAATAAAAGAAACCAAAAAGTAAAAGTCCCAAAGTGTGCTAGCGGTAAGGAAGAGTGGTGCTACTTAGGCGGCAGAGTAGCACCGCTTTTTGAAAAAAAATATTAATTGACTACTAAGCAACGAGTATGCTTGACCACCTACACTTGGACGTCTATCCAAAACATCAATTACATATGTATCACAGCTCATTTTATTGATAGTAGTTGAATGTTATATAAGCGGATAATTTCATTTAGTCGTATCAGTGATCACAAAGGGGCAACGACTGGGAGGGCATTGGAGGAATGTATATATGCTTGATTGGGCAATTGAAAAATTTCTTACAATAGCAGAAGAAAATAATTCCTCTAAAGACTCCACTATTGATTGATTGAGAACAGTTGAAATTGGAAGATTAGAGTGTGTTGCGGATCACAACTTTATTCATATGAGGTGTACTATGCACATTTTAAACCTTATTGTCCAAGAAGGTTTAAAAGAAGTTGATGAGTCAATCACAAAGATGTGCAATTTGATTAGGTATGTGAAATCTTCTCCCCAAACTTTCAAGTCTTATGTTGAGAGGCGAAAAGTTCCATATAATAGTTTCTTACATCTTGACGTACCTACTAAATGGAACTTGACTTTTCTTATGTTGGATTTGGTTGAAAAGTATAAAAAAGTCTTACAACTTTTGCTTGATGAGGATTCATACTCACAGGTTTATTTGTCTGGAGATAGGCATAGGAAAAGAGGATTAAGAGCTCCAATGCTTGATGATTGGGAGGCTATAAAAACTTTTCGAATTTTCTGTGAGTATTTAATAATGTTACATTGCTTATTTCTACAACTCTATGTGTCACTGCGAATCTGTATTTTCAAGAGCTCCTTAATATTCATGCCAACTTGAATAGTTTTTGTGACACTAATGATCGACGCTTGAGTACAATGACCTTTAGAATGAAAAAAAAATATGATAAATATTAGAGGGATCTTGGAAAGATAAACACGTTGTTGTTTGTTGTTGCCATTCTTGATCTGCGGTACAAGTTGGTTACTCAAACATATTGGTTCAATTAAACATTGGGCAATGAGAGGGGTGGGGAATTTGTTGAAATCCTCAAGAATGATGTGGAACTTTTGTATGAACAGTATGTTATGTTTGGTGGTGGGTACACATGTGGTTCTAAGTCCGGTATTTCTGACACTCGTAATGAGAGTAGTGTCTCAATGGGGAGTAGCTCTTTAATTGATCCCTTGACTTTTTTTTAGAAACATTCATAAAGAGTGGAAATCAGTAAGCTTGACGGACTGTAAGTCGGAGCTAGATCAACGATATTTATTGGAGAGAGATACCATGGTAATTTCGATCACCACCATAGCATCTGAGTCAGCATTTAGCACAGGAGACCATGTTATGAATCCGTTTCGAAGTTCTTTGACTCCTAGAACTGTAGAGACTCTTGTGTGTACGCAAAACTGGTTGAAGTTCACTCCATATGCTTGAGTCAACATTATTTAGATACAATTGATTATGAAAATAGCTATAAGTTAGATTCTGGTAATATATTTCAAATTTAATTAGTTTTGTTATATATCTTGATTTCTATTTTTTTATACTAATTTCTTATATTTTAACATCTTAATGTAGAATTGACCACTAGTATGGCGAATTTACTACATGAAGATGATTGAAGTTTGGGGTGCATTTGTGAAATTGTGTAATTTGTTGTTTGTTCAATTTTATTTTCTTTATTTTTATAAATTTATGTGGTATCTTTTTTTCTCACTAATTTTGTTCTTTTTTCTTCAGACACATTTTGGAATGGTGCTCACTTTATTGGTTCTATTGTTGGAATAAGAACAACTTCTTTGTTTGTTTTTTGTTGTTTTTCTTTTGTTGTTGGAAGAGAATTTCTTGTTGATAGATAATGGGTTGGTTGGATAATTTGGAAGGATAGATGGTGGATGATGGATGGGTTGAATGGATGGTGGATGATGGATGATGGATGATAGATGATGGATGTTGTAGGCTTTGTTTGTTGTTAGAATTTAAATTGTGTTGTTGGTTGTAGTTGGGAATAGCTAACAATATTTGATGGCTTGTAAGGTTTTAGTTTTGGCTGGTAAGTTTGTTACTTCTTATTGTAGTAAACTAGTGCTGATTAGTTCTAGATTTGGTTATGTTTTTTAACTTGTAATGAGTGAATGATTTAGGTTTGTAATTTTAGTTATGTTTTTTTTTTTTTTAAAACTTGTAGTGATTCTAGTGAATGATTTAGTTTTATAATTTTGGTTATGTTTTTTTAACTTTTAGTGATTCTAGTCAATGATTTAGCTAGCTTTGTAATTTTGATTATGCATTTTTAATTTGTAGGAATGATTTATTTTTGCAATTTTGGTTATGTATTTATTTGTATGAATGATTTATTTTTACAATTTCGGTTATGTTTTAATAAAATTGAAAGTTGAAAAAATCTTTTTCAAAACAAAACTGAGATATGGAAGCCCAAATTCGATTAGTGAGAGTCCAAAATTGTCAAATTGAAATTTCAAATGGGCTAAGAAAAAAAGTCCAAATCCAACTTCGCTTCGACAAGTCAGATCGGAGGCTATAAGAATCGGAGTTGGAGTTGGAATTAGAGATAGGGCACTCTAACTCCAAAGTATCGGTGCTCAGCCCTATTTCTCATATAGCTTGAGCCTCAAGCTCAATGCCATACTCCTTAAAGTGTGATCAACACTTTAGCACATTTCATCCGACTGCTTTTTAATCCAAAAAACTTATCAACAATATTTATTATATGTTACACATAAAAATTCAGAGATAGTGCATGCTACTTTATAGAAAAACCTAAAAAATTATACCAAAATTTGAATATTTTCCCAATCAAAATTGTTGGGCTACCTCGATCTCCCTCCGTCCTCATCAAAGTGGTGCACATATTGCATATTCTCCTCACCCATGGCATCAAAGTTCTTTCTATACCATTCTATTGTTTTCAACATCAAGAAGCTGAATGTGGATGGAAGTAGGATTGGAAACCCTAGAAGAAGCAGAGGGAGAGGCATCCCTAGAGATTTGAGAGGTCATATGATATGTGCTTTTACCAAACATTACAGCATTAGTTCAAATAATAATGCAGAGGTTCGAGCATTATCATATGGACTGATCATTTGTGCACGAATGAATATAACTCATATGAAAGTGGAAACTGATTCTAAACTTGTGGCTCAATAGTGGGATAAAAGTAGGCCTATCCCATGGAGGTGTCATGATTACTGGAAATAAGCTAAAATAATGGCGAGCTCGATGATGATACGGATCTTCCACTCTTTTCAAGAAACGAATCATGGAGCCGATAGACTTGCCAAAGTGGGTTCTAGTGGTAAGGAGGCTTTCTTTGAGGTTGTTCACAACCTACCAAAAGATATTCTGGGAGCTATTCAGATGGATAAAGCTGGTTTACACGTCCTTCATCAGAAATAACAGGTTTGGTTACAAGTTTGTTTTCTTTTCTTGTCATTTATTTCTATTTTGGTTTATCTTTATCTACCCGAGACGTATATTTTCAGGAATGTCAGTCAAGCAGATTTGGTTATAGGTTTAGTATTTCTTACTCTTTTTTATGAACGGTATAAAACTTTTAGGTATCTCTAGTTTGCTCTGATACTTAGGTTTGACTGTTTTTCTTTGGAAAGATCTTGAGTTTCTCAAGCCTAACTGGTAAAAATCTCACAAACCTCACCGCATTTCTTACTTTTACAACCAACTCATGAACATCTTTCAAACTGTCTGCCACAACATGTCCAAAAGATCAAACATGCAGAAATTCACCACCCAATATAGCCATATTTTCCTTTCTAACCTTATTCTTCAGACACTCAAATACGTCTTGTCTTTTTTGTCACTGCCTGCTCCAAACTCCTCTCCTTTATTCTGGATTCTACCACCTTCCCAATGATATCACCTTTATGATTGGTGATTAAACTAAAATTAAGAATCGTTTGTTTAACCTCCAATCAATATCTACAAAATGAGCTATCAAACACATATAGTTTAAGTTTTGGAACAATGTCCATGTATCAATGGTGAGGCAAACTCTTTGATCATTCAATAAAATTTTCACAAATCTTTCTCTAGGCTGTATAATTTAAGAATATATTTCACCACCGTGTGATGGGAATTAATGATAAACCCAAGTTCCAAGTTCTTAGTGTAGGCTTGGAACTCATCACCCTCCACAAACTAAAAGAGTCGTTTTTCTATTCCAATCATACAAGCTAAACTTGTCCTACACGTCTCTACGTCAAACTTTACAAACTCGTACAACATACTACCTACTCTCTTTCATCATCTTCTCAAATCCAATATCTAACCTAGTCTAACTCTTTTTAAGTGATGAATGTCTTATCGAACTCTTTTTGCATTATTATTCTAAATGATTTTTCAACTGGAATGTACCATATTGTTTATAATGACATCCATAAACATCATAATGATTACATTTTGCTTGTTGGTTATTGGGTCCCCACCCTCTGACTTGGTAAAATGCTCTCATACGATAGAAACTGATTTTTTCTTTGATAGGTGTAGGGGTAGGGATAGGTGTAGGTGTAGGGATAATGTTAGTGTTCAGACTTAATGCACAATCACCACTGCCCATGGATCATACAAACACTCAAACACTTGAAATGATGCAAAAGTTACACAAAATTTAAAATCATAATCACACAATCTAGGGTTTCAATTTAAGACCCCAAACTAGATTGGGGTTTCAAAATTGAAACCCCAAAGTAAATTACGGATTGAAACCCAAATTTTTGTCTAAAAAATTATGTTCAAACACCCAAAAATCAAACTCCACAACATCCCAAAGACAACCCATCCGTCATTGAAACAATCTCTGTAATACACAGCCCAAGTCATTAAGGTAAAGGAGTGGTGCACATTTGGATAAGGTCTCTGTAATACCCAGCCCAAGTCAATAAAGCATGGTTTTATTGCCCCAAGCCCAACGTCAATTGATCTTAAGCCCATGTTAAAAAATAAAAAAAAAATAGTGGTTGTTATACCTAAGTGAAACACTTTTAAAGGGTTTAGGTTCTTTTCTTTGAAAGATCGAAAACAACATAAGCGTTTCTTCTTCCTCCTTTGCTTTCTTCACTGCATGCATGTTACCACCACCCTTCCTCATTCCAAGAGTGCCGCCCATGTTTTTCCCTCTAAATCTCCATAAAGATGATAGCTCTCACAGTGTTGAGAAGCTCTAGAAGATTCGAACGCTACCAACCCTTCGGATTTTGTACGTTGCCACCATTCGTAACATATATGACTCCTTATTAATTTCCAGCCATCGGTTTCCTCTCTAAATAAATGGCATTATCACCTATAAATACCCCCAACCCCGAAGCTTTCCAATGCACCCAACTTAGTTTCAAGTTTTATTATCTCTATTCACTCAAGATCTTTAGTTTCTCTTGTTTTATATTTCTCAATTGTGTGATGATTATTTCTATTAAAATCACTGCATTGTTGTATACGGTTTTAGAAATAGTTTTGGTGGTATAAATGGTTATAAAAATACATATACACATAGGAGGTTGAGATTTACGTACATAGCACTTTTGATTGAGAAAATATTGTCTGCTAGGCCGTGTACCTGCAAAGTTGCATATTTTTATGTACTGCTTCGATCAGCATGTGGTTCTTGTTGTTTGGTTCTTTAATTTTTGGTTAGCGGTCACGTTCTATATATAGTTACTGGTTAATGTGAAAATAACATGATATTTTGATATTTAATATCCGATTTCACGTTGGACAAATGAAGATTTATGAAAAGGATAGAGAACCTTGTGCCAATTGCTTATGTACCACGTACTAGTCCTTGGGGAAATAAGAAGGAAGTCTTGATTAACAGGTCATTTTTGTAACTTTTCCGTAAGCCTAAATGCCCGTACAGTAGGATAGATTTTAAAGTGTTTTTACATTTTTGCCTTTAGTTTATGGAAAATGCTGTATGATCAACTGATGGTTTACCGATTTTAATTTTTTTTTTTAATTTCTTAGTGATTAAGTAAGTAAATATTATTGAGTTTATGTATTTTTTTTTTGTTAAAAAATATATATATTATTGAGTTTATGTATTTTTTTTGTTAAAAAAAATATTTTAAATTGTTAAAAAAATGAATAAAAGAAAGCAAAAAAAAAAAAAAATTCTGAAATGAAGGAGTACTCAATCGGTTGGATCATCGGTAGGGAATCGGCCCCTCTAGCATGATCCTTAGTTTATAAATTATAAGTAGTACTCATGGTCGAACCTGTTTTGGATTTGGTTTTACATTCAGTTAGTATTATTTTGGGTCTGTTTATAGGCACGATTGTTGTTGTATTGGATTTGATTTTTCGGTGGGTTTGTGTTTATGTTGAGATTACATTATTTATTTAGGTTGATACTGTCGTTATATATTTTCAAGAAATAATTCGTGTAACATGATAAGTAAGTTTAAATAATTTGACATTCTCATTAAAAGTTTCTGAGCACTTTATTTTTTTTAAACATCTGTGAAGTGTTATTGCTCGAAAAATTATTTTTGCATTACATGTAAATGTTAAAAGATTTTAAAGTAAATTTTTATATCAAGAAATGTGTGACTTGAGCCTAAACTTGTACTTAAGTAGTCATGACATATTCATAGATGATTATATTTGAAACTTAATGTGAATTATAGTATGGTTACGTGGAATGATATATGGATCTTATAATAGTAGGCTACCAATACTAAATTATGTTTGGAAGGATACTACATTAAAGGACATTGAAAAGGTACTGTAGACACGTTCAGTCAGAAATGTACGGGGAGGACACTACATTAAAGGACATTGAAAAAGTGTATGCCCTTAATGGAAAAGTAAATGAAAATCGTGATAACTAGACCGAAAGACATTAAGAATGTATAGATCCCAATTATGAAGAAGAGTTATATATGGGAAGGATAGCTACCCTTGAAGGGGTAGTACCCCATGGAGGAATTTTTGAAAGTATTTTATTTATATGATACAAGACTTTTATTTTACGTTTGCATCATGATTTCAATTATCGTTTATTTTTACTTATTAGTTTATTTATTTTTATAAAGAAGGCTCACATGTTGCACTAGTTTAATCAATCATACTTATCCAGCCATGGACTTACTTGCACTTGTAAAATTTCTTATTTTACAGATATTAAGCCTTAGACTTACCATCACTTGTAAAAATTTCTTATTTTATAAATATTAAAGAGGGGCATGCCAAAAAGGAGGCTTAGAGGACACGTTGGGAGGGCTAAAATTATCAGAGCAATGAAATTAATCTCATCTATGGAAAAATTTAAATTTTTGTGAACGAACACTTTGAGTTTCATGTTTAGAACTCAATTATAAAGATTTTTATGTAATTTTCTCTTATTATTATTTAAGTTATCATTGTAACGTCAATAGCTAGAATGACGTCCAATATTTAAAAATTTTGGGCATGACAATCTCATCCTCCATTGTAAACAATATGTTGAACCCAAGGTTTCAAGTTTCATGTGATTATAAATCTACACATGGATTTTTATGATAACAAATGAATTCAAAGAATAAAGAAGTCTCAAACTTAAGTTGTCTACACAATAGAGTCAAGCACATTAAGGAAACAAGCATGAGCAAGAAGGGAACAAGTTCACATTAAAATTATAGAGTAATGTTGTAAATCTCTTCAAAATTCAAAATTAGGATTAATGCTCAAAATTAATATTTTATCATAAATCATTAAAATACATTTTCCACATGTGCATGAATATTTTGAAAATTAAATTTGAAAATTTTGAAAGATGATTGATTGTCATCTTTCACATGTGCATACCTTGATTAAATGGTTGAACTTTGAAAATATTAAAGATGATTGATTGTCATCTTTCACATGTGCATGTTTTATTTGAATTTTTTCAAAGGTGATTGATGCTTTTTTAGACTTATACAAAATGTAGATGATTTTGTTTAAAAAATTTGAAAAGTAAAGTGTGCTCCTTTTGTCATATGCAAAAAGTAAAAGATTAGGTTTGAAATATTTGAAAAGTAAAGTGTGCTCCTTTTGTCATATGTCAAAAGTAAAAGATTAGGTTTGAAGATTTTGAAAAAATGAATGATGTTGTCTTTGACAATTAAAAAAGAAGAACCTTTTATTTGAATTTTTTGAAAAAGTGAATGATGTTGTCTTTGACATGTGAATATTTTTAAATTTGAATATGAAGTCTCATATGCCTATAAATAGATCATTTGAGAGCTTCACATTCACAACACCAAGAGCATACAACATTCATTCAAAGCTTTCATTCTCTCTTCTCTAAGTATTGAGCCTTAATCCTTATTCATTTTGAGTTATATTGTTCTTATTTCACTCATTGAGGAGTGTTTTCTGATAACCTACCCACTATCAGCTTTTGTATCAGAAAAATGGTGTGTATAACCCTTGTGCGTGTAGAAAGTATTCTACACGGGGAATAGTTGAATCACCACGTGTAAGGTGATTGCAAGTGTAGAGGGTGTTCTACACGGATCCTTTGTAGCGGTGTTGTTCAAAGGTGTAATAGGTTTCTATCTCCACCTGAAGGAGGTTGAATAGTGAATTTGGGAATCCTCAATGGGTAGCTTGAGGCGAGGACGTAGGCAGTGGGGCCGAACCTCGTTAACATACTGAGTTTGCTTCTCTCTTACCCTTACTCTTTATATTTATTGTTATTTCATATTTTGTTTATATTTTATATTATATATTTAATTTATAATTATTATTTTTTTAATACAACTCAATTCACCCCCCTCTTGTGTTAGTCATCTGGGCAACAATTGGTATCAGAGCTAAGAGCTCTATTATAAGATTAACTATCTTTTGAGTTACGATCTTATGGCTAACATTTCAGCTTCATTTGGTGAAGGTCAATCTAGCAGTCGGCCTCTATTTTTTTGTGGAGATAATTACTCATTCTGGAAAGTTAGAATGAGAATATTTCTTCAGGCTCAAGGTCGAGAAATCTGGAAATGTATTGTAAATGGACCTTATATTCCAACAAAAGTGGTTGATGGAGTAAAGGTCAAAAAGGAAGAAGAAGAGTTTGATCGTGAAGACGATAGACTTTATACTTTGAATTTAACTGCTATGAATTTATTATTTAATGCTCTCAATGGAAATGAATTTAATAGAATAATGACTTGTGCTACGGCAAAAGAAATTTGGGATAACTTGGAAGTTACTTATGAAGGAACTTCGCAAGTCAAGGAATCAAAAATTTATATTCTTACTCATGAATATGAAATGTTTAAGATGAATGATGATGAATCCATTTCTAGTATGCATACTCGTTTTACTAACATCATAAACAGCTTGACAGCTCTTGGCAAAGTTTATTCTAAAGTGGAGATAGTAAGAAAAATTCTCAACTCTTTACCAAAACGTTGGGAATCAAAAGTTACAGCAATTCTTGAAGCTAGAGATCTCAAGAAGTTCAAAGTCAATGAACTCATCGGGTCACTTATCACCCATGAGTACACATTAAAAAGAGGAGAAGAAGAAGGAAAGCCAAAGAAGAGCTTAGCACTTAAAGTTGTTCCTCATGAAAGTGAAAGTGATGAAGATGAGGAAAATGAAGATAAGGATGAAGAAGTTGCGATGATAACAAGAAAAATTCAGAGGTTTTTAAAGAAAAATAAAACTCCTCCGAGGAAATCCTTCAAAAAGTTTTCCAAGAAAGATTCAGGTAAAAATGACACTTTAATTTGTTATAAATGTATTAAGCCTGGTCATATCAAGCCAGATTGTCCTCTGCTAAAGAAAGATCGAAACAATGGCAAGAAAGCAATGAAAGCTACATAGGATGATGATTCAAGTAGCTCAGATAGTGAAGCAAGCAATGGAGAATCAGCAAATCTTTGTCTTATGGCTAAAGATGACATTGAGGTAACAAATCTTGATAATATTGAAAATCCTTCATATGAAGAATTGCAAAATGTTTTAGAAGAGATTTATGAGGAATTTGAAAAATTTGGTATCAAATATACGGCTTTGAAAAAGAAAAATTCTTCTTAAACAAATGAAATTGATATTTTAAAAAAAGAAAGTATCATTTTGAAAGATGAAAATCTTGAATTGAATAAGAAGAAAACCGATTTAGAAAATATTGTTGAAAACTTTACGAATGGAAAAAGAAATTTTGAAAAACTTCTTGGTAGTCAAAGATGTGTTTTTGATAAGGCAGGCTTGGGATATATGCCAAAACAAAAATACAAACCTTATAAAAATTTCTTTGATAATCTTTCTACATCAAAAATCAATAATCAAAATTCTTTTCATAAAAATAATTTTGTCAAAAAAAAATTATTATTATAATCATTCAAGTTCTTCATATATGTCACATACTATTTCCAATTTCTGTAATAGAAATGGTCATAATTATCATACTTGTCCTATTAGAAGAAATCATACAATGACTATTAAGGCCATATGGGTACCTAAAAATCTTATTTCTTCTAATACTAATAAATAAAGGACCCAAAGAACTTGGGTGCCAAGAAAAATCATTTTAATTGTTTTTATAGGTATGCATGAAGTCATCCACAAGCAAAAACAAGTGATTTTTAGATAGTGGATGTTCAAGACACATGACGGGAGACAAGACTAAGTTCTTTGATCTTAGATATAAAGAAGAAGGACACGTGACATTTGGAGACAACTCGAAAGGGAAGATCGTGGGAATAGGTAAAATTGGTAATGAATCTTCTCTCATAATTGAAGATGTTCTACTTGTTGAAGGTTTAAAACATAATCTTTTGAGCATAAGTCAATTATGTGATAAACGATTTACAGTTACTTTCAAAATGGATAAGTGCATTATTTTGAATGATCATGATTGTAATATTTGTTTTATTGCTTTTAGAAACAATAATGTTTATACAATCGATTTTGAAGAAATTACCTCACAAGATGTTATTTACTTTTCAGATCAAAATGAAACTAGTTGGTTATGGCATAGAAGATTAGGTCATGCCAACATGAAACTTATTTCCAAACTTTCAAAAAATGATATTGTGAGAGGTTTACCAAAAACAAATTTTCTTAAAGACAAAATTTGTGATGCATGTCAATTTGGTAAACAAACAAAAACTTCTTTTAAAACTAAGAAACATATTTCCACTACTAGACCATTGCAACTGATACACATGGATCTTTTTGGACCAAATAGAGTTGCAAGTCTAGGAGGAAAAAATTATGCATTTATTATTGTTGATGATTTCTCTAGATATACTTGGGTCATCTTTCTTACTCATAAAGATGAGGCACATAATGCATTTACCAAGTTATGCAAGAGAATTCAAAATGAAAAGGGCTATACTATTTCAAGTATCCGAAGTGATAGGGGAAAAGAGTTTGTTAATAAAAATATTGAAACATTTTGTGATAAAAATGGTTTTGTGCATAATTTCTCTGCTCCTCGAACTCCTCAATAAAATGGGATAGTAGAGAGGAAAAATAAATCTTTTCAAGAGATGGTAAGAACAATACTCAATGAGAACAACTTGCCTAGTTATTTTTGGGCCGAAGCGGTAAGTACTGCATGTTATGTTATAAATAGAGTTATGCTAAGGTCTAAGTTAGATAAAACCCCCATGAGATTTGGAATGAGAAAAAGGCAAACATTGGTTACTTTCATGTATTTGGATGCAAATATTTTATTTTGAATGACAGAGATAATTTAGGCAAGTTTGATGCAAAATCTGATGAAGGTATCTTTCTCGGGTATTCTACTAATAGTAAAACTTATAGAGTATTCAATAAAAAGACTTTGACTGTACAAGAATCTATGCATGTAGTATTTGATGAATCTAATTCTCCACTCTCCAAGAAATCTATTGATGAAGAAACAGGAGGTATAAATAACACGGAAAGTCTAAATCTCAACAAAGAGAAAACAATAGAGGAAGTTCAACATGGAGCCATCAGGAAAGATCATCAAAATTTAATACAAGATGCAACCAAACAGTGGAAATTTGTGAAAGATCATCCAGTGGAACAAATTTTGAGAGAACCTTCACAAGGTGTAAGTACTCGATCATCTCTTAGAAATATTTGCAATCATACTGCTTTTCTATCTCAAATTAAACCCAAAAATATTGATGACGCACTTTTTGATAAATCTTGGATTCTAGCTATGCAAGAAGAGTTAAATCAATTTGAAAGAAATGATGTTTGGACACTTGTTCCTAGACCCAAAAATCATACTATTATTGGAACAAAATGGGTTTTTAGAAATAAGGAAGATGAGTCCGGAGTCATAACTAGAAATAAGGCTCGACTTGTAGCCCAAGGTTTTAATCAAGAAGAAGGAATCGATTATGATGAGACATATGCACCAGTCGCAAGATTAGAAGTTATTCGAATGCTACTTACATATGCTTGTTATAAAGATTTCAAACTTTTTCAAATGGATGTTAAAAGTGCTTTCTTAAATGGTTTTATAAATGAAGAGGTATATGTTGAGCAACCTCCAGGTTTTGAAAATCATATTTCCCCAAATCATGTTTTCAAACTCACAAAAGTACTATATGGACTTAAACAAGCTCCTAGAGCTTGGTACGAGAGACTCAGTAGTTTCTTGATTGAAAAAGGTTTTTCAAGAGGAAAAATCGACACAACTCTTTTCATTAAATATGAAAATGATGATATTCTTTTGATTCAGATTTATGTTGATGATATAATTTTCGGTGCTACTAATGAAAATATGTGTCAAGTTTTTGCTAAGACTATGCAGGAAGAATTTGAGATGAGCATGATGGGAGAACTTACATTCTTTCTCAAATTGCAAATTAAGCAAGCAAAAAGTGGGGCATTCATCAATCAATCAAAATATATTAAGGAATTACTGAAGAAGTTTGGGATGGAAAATGCTAAGGAAATTGGAACACCAATGAGCCCATCAACTAAACTTGATAAAGATGAATCCGGTAAGCCAGTTGACTCGAAGATATATCGAGGTATGATTGGTAGCTTATTATATTTAACAACTAGTAGACCAGATATTATGTTTAGTATGTGCTTATGTGCACGCTTTCAATCATCTCCAAAAGAATCACATTTAATTGCAGTTAAGCGCATTCTTAGATATCTTAGTGGTACAATTAACTTAGGATTATGGTACCCTAAGCATACATCTTTCGATCTAATCAGCTACACAGATGCAGATTATGCTGGCTGTAAAATAGATCGAAAAAGCACTAGTGGAGCATGTCATTTCTTATGTCATGCACTAGTTTCCTGGTTTAGTAAAAAAATAAAATTCTGTTGCATTATCTACTGCTGAGGCAGAATATGTTGCTGCGGGTAGTTATTGTGCTCAAGTTCTCTACATGAAGCAACAACTTGAAGATTTTAAGTTCATGTATAATCACATTCCAATCAAATGTGATAATACAAGTGCTATAAATCTTTCAAAGAACCCAATACAACATTCTAGAACTAAGCATATTGAAATAAGGTATCATTTTCTTCGAGATCATGTGCAGAAATGCGATATAATATTATAGTTCACAAACACACACGATCAGTTAGCAGATATTTTCACAAAACCTTTACCAGAAGATAGATTATGTATGATCAGAAGACAAATAGGTATGATGCATGCTATGAATATCTCTTAAAAGATAGACCAGAGTCAATAAAAATAGAGATAGATTTTTTAAATACTTTTACATAAACTTGAGATTCTTAGTCTCATGTTTGAGACGCTCATTCTCTTCATACAATATCATGTTATTCTTATCCATGGGAACCGGCAAGCGGAATGAAGAATCTAATAAAGATTTCAACTGTTTATTCTTCTGCCGAATGATTCCTTCCCTTGTGTGAGACTCTTGAATAATTCGTTGAAGTACAACAATTTGTTCTTTGAGCTTTTCAATTTCGTGATTTTTGGCTTGTAGCCGTTGAGAAAAAGCAACAATAGAGGAAGAGTAGCGAGTCCCAAGACTCACCAAGTCATAAATAGCATTAGAATCTGACTTATTAGTCATATTATTATTTTCTTGCTGTAACATGGCACCAATGGCAGCTACAGAAAGGACAGGAAGTTGAGATACAGAATGCCTCATGGATGGATCTAAAGAAATGTTAGAAGAATGAGCTATTGAGAAAAGAATAGAAGGCTTAAAACGAGAATGTTGAAGGAATGCAGATGAGTTATAGAGATAAGATGAAAACTTAATGCGGATTGGATGAACTTTAGGACTGATTTTCAGGGGGAGCTTAAGTATTAATACAGGTTTCAAGTTCTATCAAGTATTTGTCATCATCAAAAAGGGGGAGATTGTTGAACCCAAGGTTTCAAGTTTCATATGATTATAAATCTACACATGGATTTTGATGATAACAAATGAATTCAAAGAATAAAGAAGTCTCAAGTTCAAGTTGTCTACACAATGGAGTCAAGCACATTAAGGAAACAAGCATGAGCAAGAAGGAAACAAATTCACATTAAAATTATAGAGTAATGTTGTAAATCTCTTCAAAATTTGAAATTAGGATTAATGTTCAAAATTAATATTTTATCATAAAGCATTAAAATACATTTTTCACATGTGCATGAATATTTTGAAAATTAAATTTGAAAATTTTGAAAGATGATTGATTGTCATCTTTCACATGTGCATACCTTGATTAAAGGGTTGAACTTTGAAAATATTAAAGATGATTGATTGTCATCTTTCACATGTGCATGTTTTATTTGAATTTTTTCAAAGATGATTGATGCTTTTTTAGACTTATACAAAAGGTAGATGATTTTGTTTGAAAATTTTGAAAAGTAAAGTGTGCTCCTTTTGTCATATGCAAAAAGTAAAAGATTAGGTTTGAAATATTTGAAAAGTAAAGTGTGCTCCTTTTGTCATATGTCAAAAGTAAAAGATTAGGTTTGAAGATTTTGAAAAAATGAATGATGTTGTCTTTGACAATTGAAAAAGAAGAACCTTTTATTTGAATTTTTTGAAAAAGTGAATGATGTTGTCTTTGACATGTGAATATTTTTAAATTTGAATATGAAGTCTCATATGCCTATAAATAGATCATTTGAGAGCTTCACATTCACAACACCAAGAGCATACAACATTCATTCAAAGCTTTCATTCTCTCTTCTCTAAGCATTGAGCCTTAATCCTTATTCATTTTGAGAGATATAGTTTGCGTTGTATTGTTCTTATTTCACTCATAGAGGAGTGTTTTCTGATAACCTACCCACTATCAGCTTTTGTATCAGAAAAATGGTGTGTATAACCCTTGTGCGTGTAGAAAGTATTCTACACGGGGAATAGTTGAATCACCACGTGTAAGGTGATTGCAAGTGTAGAGGATGTTCTACACGGATCCTTTGTAGCGGTGTTGTTCAAAGGTGTAATAGGTTTCTATCTCCACCTGAAGGAGGTTGAATAGTGAATTTGAGAATTCTCAATAGGTAGCTTGAGGCGAGGACGTAGGCAGTGGGGCCGAACCTCGTTAACATACTGAGTTTGCTTCTCTCTTACCCTTACTCTTTATATTTATTGTTATTTCATATTTTATTTATATTTTATATTATATATTTGATTTATAATTGTTATTTTTTTAATACAACTCAATCCACCCCCCTCTTGTGTTAGTCATCTGGGCAACACAATAAAACAAAGAACTTAGGGTTTCAAGTTTGAGATACTTGCAACTATAGGGTGAGATAAAGAGAAAAAGGGTTTCGACGATGGTGATAGCGTGAGCTGCAACAACAAGGACACTAATGTCTGGTTGCGATGATGGAGAGTGAGAATGTTGAGAGAGGCCAGAGACACACACACAGATATATATATATATATATATATAGAGAGAGAGAGAGAGAGAGAGAGAGAGAGAGAGAGAGAGAGAGAGAGAGAGAGAGAGAGAGTCAAGATTGGGGGGGGGGGGGGAAGGAATTAGGTTCCATTAAACTCTGTAATGAAACAACCCCATTTTGAAAATATCCAAACCATTTCATTACAAAACTTATTATATATATATATATTAGGCCGAATGAACGGGTGAAAACTCAGACGAGTCGAGACCCAGCTTGGCATCTCTTTAAAAAATAACCCCTCCTATCCCAGGCAGAGGTCAGGCAAGCTGGGTGCAGTTACTTGGGCCACTAGCCTGCATTAAACTCATAGTTCTAATAAGTTAATTTAGGCTAGTATAAACTCGACTTGAATAAAATATATGGAGTGGGTGGCACATATACATGCCACATACCCCATATATGTATATATATTGATATTAATTATGTGTCTAATCTTGTATTGTATGTCCACTAAATTCAGGAACCACCTTGTAACAATGACTGCTTGAGACAACAAATACACAAGCATTCCACTAATCTATATTGTTTATAAGCAAACAGAGATCACCTTGATTAAGGGGTTGCAAATTAAGCGAGAGAATTATTAGATTTTAAAAGTACATTAACGTAAACAAAGATGATCATAAGCAATAATTTCTTGATCCACAATCTCAAGTAACACTTATTGGGCGATGACCTATGAACTCATTTGCAATGAGCAAGGTTTTGGGCTAGATGTTCTTATAGGCCTCGAAAGATGGGCTGCAATTGGCCGAAGAAAACCAGAATAATCCCCTTCAAACTTTGATCTAAGGCTTCATTCAAAACAAAGATTACAGATGAAAGAGATCAAGCCAACAGACTTGAGAAAGAAAACGAGGGACAGACCCCATCCACATCTCCAACTCATCTACGGACCAGGCATGTCTTGCCAAGGTGTGAGCTACTTGATTTCCATTACGTAACACATGCTGAACTTTATAGTCATCAAACAATCTGAGTAGAGACCGGATCTCCTGTATAACATTGCCTTGAGGTGATAATAGTGCTGTGTTTGCAGACAAC
Source organism: Carya illinoinensis (assembly GCF_018687715.1). Taxonomy (NCBI): domain Eukaryota; kingdom Viridiplantae; phylum Streptophyta; class Magnoliopsida; order Fagales; family Juglandaceae; genus Carya; species Carya illinoinensis. The sequence continues at coordinate 40,360,239 of NC_056760.1, forward strand.
GCTTCAACCATGAGTAAAACAATCACTTTCAAGCACCACTTTTGAGATCCCCAAGTGCAGCGTGAACTGAAGACCCCGTAACATTGCTAAGGCCTCAACGGATTCTGGTTCATGGAACTCGTGTTCAATCTGAATACCATAATAAGGCTTTTTATTATGGTATATTATAATATGAAAAATCTGGAAAATCTAGCAGATGCTGTCCTCAATCTGGTTTAGAATTCCAATAAGTGATATTTCCAAGAAAAATATTAAATATAACATTGTCACACAGAAAGCTAGAAACGACTAGAGAATGTGGATCATTAATCAAAGCATGCATCAAGATATATGTATCATTAATATTATTTATATTAGTAGTTGTAACTATATATACCTACAGATCGATAACCAATTAAATGGATCATGATTATGATTAAGAATATTCTAAATAAACAGATGCTTCTAAATATTGATCTCTCATATACGCTAGCTGCAACTCTAGCTTGATCTCTCACGTACGATTTCCGGCTGCCATCATCTAGCTCTGCTTAGTATGACCTTGATTTCCGATCGAGATGCATCCAGTTTCATTTTGCAGACAACATCAGTAAAAACTGGAAAATGGAAAGATATATAACCCCAAGATATAACAGATCATTGTGGAATTAATCGATCGATCGATGAAATATTCTCAGTATACGTATCTGATGCCAGTATCTGAAAAGATGAAGTTCATGCAGATTAAGTAGATGGAGCCTCATTTCACGTGCCTAACATTCTTCTGGCTCAATTATTATATCCACTTTCATATCTATTTCTGATCGAAACTTAAAAAGAGGTAATTGAACATGATCAGGATCTGGGAATGGGCGATCAATTATATTGACGGCAACCTTTAGGAGGACTTTGATATTTGGATTTTCACTTGTGGCCATAATTTAACAAGCAATAAAGGAAATAGGAAAAATATAAAGAGAGAAGGAACAAAGAACCCAAAAAAAAAAATTAACTCTTTATTAATGTTTAGATGTACATACTATACGTAGGATATGTAGATTAGGGCCGGGGGTAAAAATTCATATAAAATCAGAAAAGAAAAAAGCTCAAAAAGTGTTCCAAATTCAATCATATATAAAGCATGTTTTAAGATCATGAACTGGATAACATGAACTTTTCCCTTGTTGTACTCAAATGTCGCATGAACTTATCATATTGTATAGTTGAAGTTATGTACTAGTTGCAATTGAATTAGGTACCTTAGTTTATTGAATTCTTGATTTCTTGTGACTCAAATAATCATCTCTGCAAGTTATCGTCAGTTCCCAGAATTGACCTTGCTATTCTTCGTTGATTTCTTCGATCGCCGCCTTCTGAGAAACCAAGATTTGACGTGTTTAAACGTAATTGGAGTTCCCTCTAGTTCTTGATTTGTAATATCTATATCATTTGTACAAATCATGACATATAGGGAATTTATAATTAATGACTTAACTAGTTGGGGATCATATATAGCTGAACCCCAGTACCCCATGCTAGCAGACCTAATTGGCCCCCCGTTGGCTTTATTGTATTCACCTATCATTCTTACCAAATTCTCTCAAGTCACACCTACAATTCTCACAAACGTTAAGTGTATAATGCATGATGTCTCATTGTCCATAACCAGTAAATGGGACCATTGTTATGCCAAGGCATACAAGTTATTAGAATTGTATGAGTTTTTCAATTATATATTGACAATTAACTTCTTCTTTTTTTTTTTGTGAGAGTTATTCATGACAATTAACATGGTCTATGACTCAATTAATGCATGTTGGTTCGAGGTCTAATATGAACAGCCATATACAAGAAAGTCAAAACCAGATCAACTTGAAAGAATGTTTATCGGGTGACTTTTTCAAGGTCGTATCCGTCACTACCATCCCTGACACGGCTTGTTGGAATTTGGAATCATGAGCCTATAAATACCTCAGAATTCTTGTTAAAATGATATCAAGAGCTCAAAATCCTAATTACAAAGGCTCTTAAGTTCTCTCTCTCTCTCTCTCTCTCTCTCTCTCTCTCTCTCTCTCTCTCTCTCTCTCTCTCTCTCTCTCTCTGTGTGTGTGTGTGTGTGTGTGTGTGTGTGTGTTTGTGATACCTGAACCTTATTCTCCATGGAAACAACAAATGTAGCCCTGCAGCCTTCAACTTATGGAAACCTGATCACCGTTCTCAGTATTGATGGTGGTGGAATTAGAGGAGTTATCCCAGGAACTATCCTTAGCTTTTTAGAATCTGAGCTGCAGGTCGACCATATTACTCTAGCAACATGCATGTTAACATGAAGAGCATATTCCACGTTCGATCAGAATATCACGCATTCCATTTTTATTTTTAGTGGATTCATGCTGATCATACACCATATATATGCATGCACACGCATGCATAAACACCCACACATTAATTAGTATAGAAACACAAAAACATATATACATTATTTTGATTATATCTTAATTTGTTTGGTTATGGTGCAGAAACTGGACGGTGAAGATGCAAGAATCGCAGATTACTTTGATGTGATTGCAGGGACAAGCACAGGTGGTCTTGTGACTGCCATGCTGACAAGCCCAAATGAAAAGAACCGGCCCTTGTTTGCCGCCAAGGATATCAAGGACTTCTACCTAAACCAATGCCCTAAAATATTCCCACAAAACTGGTGAACTCTATTTATTTATTTATTTATTTTTATTTTATTCAATTCCACAACTCGTGTTACAGTCATTAACATGAACTCGATCATGATATATTTGAATTCCAGTTGTCCATGGTTCCCTCATATTACAAAGATAATGAAAGCTTTATCCGGACCAAAATACGATGGCAAGTATCTACACAGCCTTGTCAAGGAAAAACTTGGAAGCACCAGGTTGCACCAGACATTGACCAATATTGTCATCCCAACATTTGACATCAAGCGGCTCCAGCCAACTGTCTTCTCCAGCTTTGAGGTACGTAGAACTACTATTTAAAATCACGTTTCCATCTTTTCCATTCCCAAGCGAAATGAGGGATTACGATGTTCATGACGACCATTGAGTTAGCTAGAAAATTATAACCTTCAGTTGGAGCTGAGTTCTAAATATGACTTCCAATTTTGACTTATTTTTCCCTGCACCAGTTGAAGAGAAACCCAAGCTTAGATGCCTTACTCTCGGACGTATGCATCGCAACCTCAGCAGCACCAACTTATCTTCCCGCTCATTACTTTCAAACCAAAGATCCCGCAGGAGAAGTTCGAGACTTCAACCTAGTAGACGGTGGAGTTGCTGCAAATAATCCGGTACGTACGTACATATCATATGATATCATATATTCTACACAAACAAATCTAAATTTCCATTTCCCTTTTCTTTAGAAGATTAATTTACTAAATTTGTGCATTAAATAATATTCTAGGCTTTGCTTGCCATCGGTGAAGTAACAAAGGAGGTCACTAAAGGAAATCCAGACTTCCTTCCCATGAAACCGATGGACTGTGAAAAGTTCCTAGTAATATCATTAGGAACTGGATCTTCAAAAGCTGCGAAGAAATATAATGCGCATGAGGCAGCCAAGTGGGGCATTTTGAGCTGGCTAACCAATGGTCGTTCCACACCTATTGTTGATATATTTACACAAGCAAGTGCGGATATGGTAGACTTGAACCTTTCTAATGTTTTCCAAGCCCTTCAGTCAGAGCAAAACTATCTCCGGATTCAGGTATATATCATTATTATTATTATTCATGGTCGCCAATATTTCTCCATAAACGGATGCATGCATGCAAATATATATATAATGAATATATGAAATTCAAAAGCCTTTTATCAGTTCAACCTTTCTTCATGACTACCTGTTCTGTATTTACAGGACGACAAGTTGACTGGGGATGTCTCTTCTGTGGATATAGCCACAAAGAAGAATTTGGATGATCTTGTGAAAGTTGGCGAAGAATTGCTAAAAGAGCCAGTTTCTAGGGTGAATTTGGAAACTGGACTTTTCGAGTGTTGTAGCCATGAGACTAATGAAGAAGCTCTGAGAAGGTATATCTTGCTATATATAATTCTATATAATTAAGTAAAATTTGACAATTGCTTAATTTGGTGAATTCTAGCCATTAATTAGTTAGTTAATTATCACGTTTATAAACTCGTGTTAGTCAAATGAAATATTTATCAAACTCGATATATATATTATTTCTTGCAGGTTTGCGAAAATACTATCCCAAGAGAGGCAGCTTCGACATGCTAAGTCCCCGGCCTAATGGACACGCCGCAAATTCCAAATGATGTTACACTTTAAACGATCAAAGAAATTGTTTGTGTGATGATGATTAATAGATATAAATATATATATATATATATATATATATATATATATTTAATTAATTCTATTGTTGGAAGTTGTGGAAAATTAATTATTGTAAGGTTGAGGTGAGGGCACATAATATTAATCCATCATTTGACCCAGTCATGCCAAATGATGTAATTTTATTTTCTGTTTTTTCTTCGATTTTTTGTGGTGTGACCAATAAAAATAAGGCAATTACCTGCCAACTATATTTTTTACAGCATCTTCCCTCAATCAAATTGCAACTTTCTTGGAATTATTGTTCCTGAATTTTTCGATTGGCCGGTTTAAGTAATAAGATCGATCGAACAATTTTTTTTTCTTTAACGTACAGTATTATCACCAAAACAAGCATAGTTCCTAATTAAGTGATCTGAATGAGTACACTAAAAATCATGAATAAACTAAGCATGCATGGTGCATGTAATACGTCACCTTCCCAAGTTGTTTCAAGAAAAAGCAACAATATGGCCGGCCTGATCATTTGGTTACACGGATCATGAGATGAGATGAAAAATTTGTGTATAGTAGTGAGATAGTTTATGAATAGTAATAAACTAGTTTGAGTTAAGATATTTTATGAAATTTTGAAAAGTGTGAAAAAAATTTGAATAAAAATATTATAAAATTAAAATATTGTTATAATATTAATTTTTTTTTTTTTTAGATTTAAGAAAGTTGAATTGTTTTTTATGTTTGTTTAGAAGTTCTAGAAAGTTTATGTAATGATTAGAAGAAAAAGTTAAAATTTTTATAATTTGAAATTAAAAAATATTTTTATTTGAATGATATTTAAATGTTGAGATAAAATGAGATGAGATAGGTTAAGACTATACATGTTAAACCAAACTAGGCTTATATATATATGAAATTTCATATAGAAAAAATATATTTATCATATATTTTGTCGTCATTTTCTCATCATTTCATAATGTAGAATTAGATGTATGATAGGTTCAGAAGTAAAATATAATAAATAATCTCTAATTATCTAATAGCACATTATCAAATAATAAAAAAATAATTAAAATAATTAAAATAATGAGTAGAATCTTTCATACATTTACCGCTGATATTTTAATGTCCAAGTTTATATATGAATATACAAAAGCGCAGTACGTGCAGATCGCTGATCACCATATACATTAGAAGTCTCGTTCCACCCTTGCACGTACGTGCTGCTTGGATTCGACGTAAGTTGACCCGCTCGATCGCTTTCATCAACTGCATGCAATTAAGGACTTACACAATATTATATAAGATAAATAGCTCTGACTAAGCTAAATGTTTGACTTTATTGATTCCTGATTGTGGGACTGAGGACCCGGCGACATATCCAGGTCAGATTTCTACACTACGGTCCATATTGCGTACGTAACTAGGACAGGTACTACTGATCTTTTATTAGAGAAGTGGTACCCTTACAATCTATTCACCATCAATTTACTACTCTTAATAATATAATATTTAAATCCATCAAATTAAAACAAAAGTTAAATTAAAATTTAAAAAATATATTACTTTAATTAAAGTTGTAAACAAATTGTAACGTAGTAAGAAGTTTATCATTTTTCTTTTTATTAATGGTCAAGAGGCCCACAGACTGTTTGGAGAAAATAGAGAACGTGTTGTACGTACGGGTTTAATAGTGTTTTATTGGACTTCATGTTTAGGAGTGGGCGGCGTCACCGCAACCGGCCTGTCCATCCCCTAATATGGGCCGGTCGAGGGCACCCGTCTACACAAGCCCAATGTGCGAGCGAAACTAACTCTGTACGGCTTTGGGAGCCAAGGGATGGGGCTAGGCTAAGTCCAAACCTGGCTCAAATATAACTCTCCAAAACAAACGCCATTTTACAATATATTTTATTTTCAAAACAGCCTTTCCCTGCCCCTCACGTATCTCTCTCTCTTTCCTTAGGTCCTCTATTATAACTCGTGGTCACCATCACCATCGGCCCCAGCTCCATCTAATCACCATCTATCGCATTCTCTCTCTACCTCTCATTGTTGCCCTTAGTCTCTCTCTCTCTCTCTCTCTGAATGGGGGCACCCATCCAGGGTGGCGACTCTCAACCCCCCTTCCATGCCCATGAAGGAGTGGGGCTAGTTGTCAACCTTCCAAAGAGTGGGATGGCATCCCTATTTATGATGACGTACCTATCATTATAGCTTCGAACAAGACGAGTAATTGATTAATTGATTAAAGTTAGTTCTCTTGATCGGTTACCTCAATTGCGATAGGTGCTAGTATTTTAGCAAGTATAATAGATGACTCGACTTTGGTTGAAAATTCAGACCGAAATATTAAAACCGGCCACCACTACAAGAAAACAGAATTATTCCAGCGAATTTAATTTCGTTGTAATAGAAATCACCACAATAGCATGATATTAGTAGCGATTTTTGGTTCATTGCAAGGAATTAAGAAAATACTGCAATTGAGATATTTCAGCATTTTATACTAATATTTGTAACAATTTTAAGCGCTGTAAAAGATCAAATTTCTTGTAGTGCACACGGAAAATTAATTTTAGGAGATCTAATTCTAATGATGGAAATTACAAAGTCAATGCATGCCTAGCTATATTATATATATATATGTGTGTGTGTGTGTAGAAAGCGAAATTTACATTCAAATGGCAACATGATAGCTAGACAGCTAATTAATTAAAGAATAATGAAATGTACAAATACCGTATAAAATTAAAATATTTAATTATACAAATATTGTATGAGATGGTTAATTTATAAGTTATCTAAACTATTTTGAAAGAGGAACGTAGTACCTCTCGTCATGTATACCTCTTCTTCAATTCACGGCCTTGCTTTATATATAAAACAAATATATATAATAGAAGGGAATAATTTTCATGACTAAAATGCTATTTTAACGATGAGAATTTCATCAAGTTGCTAATGGTGAAAAACCCATGCACCTCTCTAATTAGAAAATCATATAAAGTTTCTTGTTCAATATTAGTTCAAATGTGATGCCCCAACTCTCACGTATGAAAAAGTAGAAATTGAGACGTTGAAATGATGACAATATAGGTCACACGCCTCAACGACAAGTGCTAAATGTGTATGCATACAACATGTATAAAAAAAAGGTGTAGCGAATACATTAAATTCAATCAACTAAGTATCAGAATTGTTAAATACAAATTCATAAAAATACAAGCGTTTCAAAAAATATTACAGTTATATAGTAAAAACATAAATAAACCAAAATACAATATCTAAAAGCGAGAAACAAATCTCATACCGCGAGAAAGTGACCCCAGATCACTCGTTCGGTAAAGCCGCATCCTCAGGCTCTACTTCATCATCTGCATCAAAATCTATGGTAATATGAAATGGTACCACAAGGTATCAAATACCAAGAGATTGCGAGTCTTAGCAAGTAATAAACCAAGCAGCTCAAGAGATGAAAATACATACATACAACAAACAATTATACATACATATGATGAAATATGCATGAGATCCAAAAATCTACATTTTTCGAAAATAATTATTTTCCAGCACAAGCCAAAATCCCATTGACCCAAAAACCAAGTCCATTAAAACATAACATTCGCCATTTTTTCAGAAAATGACTAATCATAAAATCCAATTTTAAACAGTATGCATCACGATCTCTCCTCTAGGGATCATCCGCACACACTGGCTCCTTTCATCACACCACTAGTAACAATCGTGTATGTGACTTCGTAACCAGTGATGCCTAGTTTCACACCTACCAAATTTGTGGTAAGAGTTGGCATGAGAGCGTTATTATCCTATCAGATTCCGTTGTCACACACCCCAACAACACCCCAACGATAAGTACTAAGTTCTTGAGTAATCATAAAAACGAGAGTTTAAATCTAATTTATTACATCAATGTCATTTGTTATTTTATTTAGTGGGAGTTCGGTTAGGTCCGGTCCAGTCCCTGGAGGTTTTGTGGACTAGACCGGATGTATTCATTTCAAGATTTTTCTACCTTGGACTAGACCGAACTCCTTAAGGACCGGGCCATTCGGGACGGTCCAGTCCGATTGGTCCATTCAGTCCACCCTAGACCTTTTTTTTTTTTTAATTCAATGATATTTTGTTTAGTACTTATGTAATTATATTGTGATATATTTAATACATATACATATAGTATGCTATTATATATATATATATATTAGTAATATGCTAATACTATCAGTCTATTAGTACATAGTAAATTAGTAATATTTATTAACTTATTTACTATAACTAATAATACACTAGTACTAATACTATAACTAATAACTATATGTAATAATAGTAATACTATATGTAATATACTAGTATTACTATATCTCTTCAAACCCCACATATTTATTAATACTCTATGTAATACTATATTAAATAATAGTAATATTCTTATTACTAATACTCTATATAGTTATAGTGATTTAATACTAACATATTACATATTAAGTTAACTATACTAATACTATTATAAATTTATACATATATTATATATTATAATTTATACTATAACTCTTATAATATGTTAATATATTAATATATACTAGTACTATACGTTATAGTTAATAGTTATACATTAAAGAATATAATAATACATTGATACTAAATATATACAGTTACAGACTTATAATGATTTTTTTTTTTTTTTCAAGGAAGAGTCAAGGCCACAAGTCCACAAGTGACTCCTCCCCACATTTAAAAAAAAAAAAAAAACTTTACTTATGGTGGAGGAACACCGTAACAAACATACCAAACCCACTCAACAAACTATCAACATTAACCAACAAAACTCCAACCCAAAAATAACCCACCGGAAATTTAAAACCAATGCCGAATATAAGATGTACCCATTAAATCTATCCAGTGCAAACCTCGAACCTCACGTGGCAAATCCACTGCTTCAAACACGAGCAACTCCTCCCCCAATGCCCCAACTCTAGCCAATTCATCAGCCACTTATAATGATATAGTTATTATGAATTTATGATTAGTATAACTATATAATTCTATTAGTATTAGATTATTAGTAATTTAGTATAGCTATAATATATTAATAATATTAGTTATGTTGAATCAGTTAGTTAGTATAACATATTCTACATTATTAGTATTAATATAAATTTTAGTATTAGTTATAGCTATATAGCCTATATTAGAATTGAGAGTCTTAAATTATATAATAGATTAATAGTATTAGTATAACTGTATAAGTATACTAGATAGCTATATATTAGTATTAATTATAGTGATTAGTATAACTATATAATAGTATTAATAGTAAACTATTAGTATAGTTATATATTAGTATTAGTTGTACTGTTATAGTGATTTAGTATATTATAATTTCTATATTATAATTTATACTATAACTCTTATAATATATTAATATTTTAATAAATACTAGTACTATATATTAAAGAATATAATAATACATTCATAGTAAATATATATAGTTATATTTATAGTAATTTAGTTATTAACTTATTATGATTAATATAACTATATAAATTATAATAGTATTAGACCATTAATTTAGCTATATATTAGTAATATTAGTTATGGTGAATTAATGATTTAGTATAACTATATAAGTATTAATATAACTATATAAATTATATAATACTATATTAGTATTAATAGTAGACTATTAGTATAGTTATTGTTGAAGTATATGGCTTACACAGTGAAAGTAGGCAGATGCCAAAGCTAGTGAAGCAAAGTGTAGCGGACCAACATGGCATTTGCCTTTCTGGGACACTGATTAGGATGGGGTATTTTTATAATTTTATTTAAATACTTGTACGTTTCACAACAACTATATATTAATATTAGTTATAGTGATTTAGTATAACTATATTAGTATAAATATAAATATATTCTATATTAGACTATTAGTATTTTTTTATACTATATATAATTATGTAATTAATTATATACAACTATTATATAAATAATATATATAAATAATAAATTATTTTTTTTAATTTCCATTCGGTCCGGTCCAGTTGGGGTGAAAGACCCCTTAATCGAGACCGGACCAAAAACACTCAATCTTATCAAATCTAGACCGAGATCAACCAGACCTCGCCTCGGGTAAGTTTGGTCCAAACCAAAATGGCCGGTCAAGTCAGTTTTTCCGGTTAGGACCGGCCGATTCTCAGCCCTAATTTTACCTATCTACACTGTGTCTAGTTTAGTAAAATTTATGTTGGGATTTCTCACCGCGGCAGCTCGGCTCCTCCTTTTGTATACTTATGTTTATTTTAATAGTCCTAAAATAACCCATCATACGATTGCATTAGACTTTTTAATTGTACTGGATTTTTTTTTTTTTTTTTTTTTTTTTGAGAAAATCTAAAATCAGGACATATATAATATAAATCGGGCCTAATTTGCACCTCCCAATGAAAGCTAACACATCAACTCTCTGTTGTATGGTAAACTAGACGACCTAGTACTTACATGGTACTAGCTAAAATCTTATTAATTTGAACTATTTAAATTAGAGTAATGAATTGAAGTGTTAACAAAAGGGAGTTGGCCAATATATGTTGCTAGTCTGCGACCACCTCCGGTGTCAGGTTGGCGGTATACCAAGCTAGCTGGGCGCAAGTGTAGCTAGTCGGACCACTTGAAGGTGTTTTATAGGCAATATAACTTCATTAGGTGTCATATGGGCATTTGGTCTAGTGGTATGATTCTCGCTTAGGGTGCGAGAGGTCCCGAGTTCAATTCTCGGAATGCCCCAACATATTTTTACAATTTAGAGCATAGACTATTAGAGTTTCGGCCCAAAGGCAAGTCACCAAACACAATTCTCCTATTATGATCTTATATTATTTCTAATCATAATTACTAGTGATTCTTTCTGTATAATCCACTCACCCTGTCTAAAGTCACCAGAAGGCAGAAACGCAACGAAATCAGCAAGTCGCGCAATTATCTTCTAGGAGATGACCAAAGCATTTCCATGGTATGCTAACATGTCAGCTTACCACAACAAATGGAATTTTGAAGATTAATGTTTATTGATGTCATGCTTTATGAATAAGAATTTATTCATTTGGTCCCAGTGAACATGTATTTTAGCTGTTTCTTTCTGTTTACACGCACAGCTTGAGTCCGAGTCTGATACTTAAAATTTAAAATGCCAGTGAGAAACACAAAGCATTCGACTAATCACCACTAAAGACATCTCTTTACAATAACTAAAATACAAGATAAACTTTCCGAATCTCATATATACCTTGCTGTCTATGAAAAACATGCATGAAAGGGCTGGCTTAGAATACAAATACTGAAAAGGAGCTCAGGATGCCCCAAACTCGAGGTTCATTTTTCTACAATAGAGTCTTTTGTTGGTGGGCTTGTAGCTTTTGTGCAGTGAGCAGGCTCTACTCCAGTTTGAGTTACTGGCGCTTCTCGTATTGTGTTTGGTCTTGTATCTGATCTCTCAGAAGGATTTTCATTGTCCTTTAGATTGGTATCAATGGTAAGATAATCTGTTAGAACTTTTTTCACGCCTATCCCACGATTTGGAATCTTGCTGCTAGTCATGAGGGGAGATCTTTCTCCCTTGGAAGGGCTAACTCGCTGTGATGGTGAAAAGCTAGGTGAGGTGAAAGCCGACTTATATGGAGTGCTTGAGACAGGCACTGAAAATGACATTGGCACACTCTTGTGAGCAATCACGCTAACTTTGGAGAGTGATGAGAATTGATCTGAATTTTTGGTGAAGTCATCCACGTATAGCAGATCATCAATACGTGCTACAATATTAAAGGCCAGGCTCTCCAACACTCTCGAGTAGCTCTCAAGAATTGATTTCCCAACATCCTAGATAACAGAATACTTTGATCAGTTCTCTGTTAATCAAAATTGAAAGGCATTTATAATAACATATATTCACAATTGGGAAGAAAGATATATGAACCTTATTGTACTGGATTTTGCTCATGTCTAAGGTTGTCTGTGGGAGACCAGGGAATCGCAGCTTCAAGCAAAGCAGTAGGCTCTCTGCTCTTTCTGCTAGCAATTCCCATTTTTCTGCATCAACCATCAGCTCCTTAACCATTTCCCATGATGATTTTGAATTGGATCGGCTTGTACAATTGGCTGGTTTTGAGCTGGTTCTTTTGCGAAACACAAAGATTGAGGCCTCCACTCTATTAGCAATTTCTATAGCTTGATGTTCAGAAGATAAGTCAAGGCAAGCAAGCAGACATTCAGGAGAAAACTGATCTGATGAAATATAGCGATATATGAGATCCCCCAAGCTGGCTCTTCCATTCTGAAACCAAGTTAGAGCAACAATCAACATCGATGTCTTTTTAAATAACATAACACTAGAAATACCTAGATTTTCTTCACACCTTCGGAAGAGCTTCCAAATACGACTCAGGGACTTCCATATCAGCTAAAGCAATATTGTTGATAGCCATGGCAGCCTTTAAAATTTGATTCGTACAATCACGCTTGTGCTGCAACTGCTTTCTAGAATTCTCGTGGAGGCCATTAGGAGGCACTCGGGGCACAGGCAACCACCACTTCTCCTCTTGGCGCTGAAGTGCTTTTCTAAAAGAGGATGACCCATCAGCATCTGGGGCCAGAATACCCTGGTCAACATACCAGAACTCTGTATTGACAAAACTATCTAATATTTCCTGCAAAAAGGAGTTAAATCCAGGATGACCTCTTGAAACTGGATGCACTGTACGAATTAAAAAGTCCTGGAGAAACTTACAAGAAGCATGTTATCCAATTTGCGTAGGGCTGGGAGATTAACATAGAGATCTGAGCGGGGTCTGCAAGTCATGACCTGAATTACAATGAGAGAGAGATTAAAAAAGTCAAGCCATCCTTCTTTGATCAACACAACATACTTATCAAGAAGGATTCATATAAAAAAGCAACAGGTTAAGAGTTGATTTAAACATCCCTTGGAAATTTAATGTACCATTGTGATTAATATACCATTTGCAGCCATTTTTAGTAATACAGCCAGAGAAGGAGAAAAATACTGTGATTGATGGCATTGCATTTAGTTTTTACTTGAATTCCAAAAATTTATAATCAGTTAACTGCTATATGGAGAGCCAATATCTAGATAACATCTCACATAAAATGCTGGAGCACTTATGTTTCTATGGGAATTCAGGCTTGCCCATAATGAGGTAGCCAATTTGCATATGTGCCTGCATTTGGATAAGAGTCTGCCTGGAAATGTTCGGGCAGATCCCAAGAATATCATATAGGTTTGAAATTCATGAATGGAATTAGGTTGTACCTCAAGTTTGCTTCCATCTGGAAATGTCTGCCAAGTAGGTATCAACTCGACAATGTAATCGCTAACACAAACAAGCCAGTTCATCTCCCTTCGCCACATCACCTTTTTCTGAGGTGGTAGAGGTTCCAACCTCCAAAGTTGCCCAAACATAGTGGCTACAATATTAAGCAGAAAATGAGCAACAATAATCAGAAGGAAGTACAATGCAATAATCTTCCCACAAAAATGTATCGCGAATCAATGTAGCAAGAATTAGAAACAGCAAAAAAGATTGCATACCACAAAGATTAGTAATAGCATTTGAAATAGCCAATGCCGTGCAAACCCCATTTCCACAACCTGACATATCTTCTCCAAGCAACAATTTTGAAAATCTCTCTTTCATCATCTCAATCTCTATGATCCCAGAAAAGAAAAATCCGATTACTTATACTATCATTTCAATAATTTTGTTTTTGGGTGCTGAATATATGTGTGAGAGAGAGAGAGAGAGAGAGAGAGAGAGAGAGAGAGAGAGAGAGAACCTGATATTTCTGAACCTTGTTTCTCGAATATTCTGTCACCCAAGTGGGGGTTCTTTTCATCTTCTGTACCATTAGTATTGGTGCAATCAGGCACCTTAGCTTTCTGAATCGGCCAACCCAATAAAGGTGGCGAAGATGACTCGGAGCTACTGTGACTCTGTTCCTCATGACCTGTTGTCTCGGATGTCAAAAAATCAGAGCTCGAACTGCTCTCACGTCGCTCTTCTTCAATCAAATACCCGAATGTTTCTACCTGAACCCCATTGTCCTTGCACCGTTCAGTTCTGTCTTCAATGCCTTCATTCTTTTCATTCAAACCCTCCATTACAGCTTCCCCTTCTTCAACAAAACTAGGCGAAGCACAAAAAACGGAGTTGTTCACCACCATACCATCATAGCAAAGCCAGAAACTACCCGTGCAACATAAATTATGGAGAGACTTTGACACCAAGACCTTAAAACAGAAAACGGGTTCCGGTTATGAAAGTTTCTGAACCTCACCAACGGCAGACAAAGATTGAGCTGTGGATTTTGCTGTTGAGTTCCTTCTATTACTTGTTGGTAGTTGAAAGCTCTATCCATATGTTTTTAACCATGTGTGATGGTAAAGGGATGTAATAAAGGGTAAAATACAGAGAGTGCTGGGATATTCCACTTGTAGAGGAGCTTTTTATTTGTAGTATACTTACATGTGAAGGATGAAGCCAGTCATGATTACCGAAGCTTGCTCAAGCACATGCTTTGAAAGAGACATGAAAGAGTCTCTTGTGTCCTCCTGTTATATTTTAGAAGCGTCTAAACTCCATTTTCCCTTGATCTCAAGGCAGACAAGAAACTGCAAATGGCTCTCTCTCTCTCTCTCTCACACACACACAGATAGCTTTGTTTTTATTTTCTTTGTTTTTTTTCTTGGCAACATAGCTTTGCTTTGGTTTGCTTAAACAATGCCCTTAAAATGAGAAGTGTATAAATTATTCTAAGGTCGTTTGATTCAAAATACAATAAACAAAGGTCATGGGAGTCGTGTAAGTGACGGATCTGTCGATGATGTCTACCTGTTTTATAATCTTCATGATGTTCATGACCTCTTGATTATGTAGTAATTGACTAGATTATCCTTGCCTTGATAATACCAAATTACAAACACTTCATTACCTGTCTTTAGGTTACTTGTGTCTTTTCTCTTTGTTTTGCTTCCGCTCCACTTTGTCTGTCATTATGTAAAACAAAAGCATGGAAATTTGGACCGCCAATACATGGAACTGCTTTTTTGTTTCTTTCTCTCGGAGATATTCGAGATTATTTATCCGATTAATTTTTTGGGTATAAGAATTGGATCAAGCTTGAATTTTGAGGTGGCCTCAAACGATTTTTTGTGCAAAACAAGGAATTCACCGAGGCTCAACTTATCATTTAAATTCTCTTCTCATAATAAAATTGATGCAATGCTACAAGGCTTGAAGAACAGTTTTTAATTATTAACAATAATCTCTCATCTATATGTCATTTTACGATTTATTTTGTAATCTCGAGATGCAAAGGGTTAATAATGTATTTAAACTTTTGAGACAAGTAATAATTTTACATAGTATCAAAGCAGATATTCTAAATTTAAACCTTAATTTTACATTTTATCTCATTAGTTAAATATTTTACGTATCGGATCCACTTATTAAAGGAGAGCCTGGCTCACACGTAAGGGGAGTATTAACGATATAATAAATAATTAAATATATTTTTTTAAAATTTTTAAAATAAATAGTGATTTGACATAAAGAAGTTTGTATAGTTCCTCCATGAAAGAATTCTTTTCTATTCTTTTGGTTGAACTAATTTCTTCTCTGTTTTATGTTTCTTTATACTCTTCATCTTGGATTTAGTCATTTCAATCATTCTAATTGATGTAATATATTTCAAATAGTTTCCATATATGAACTTTTTTAATGAATAATCGCTTAAAATGCAATATGTCAGCTACTGTCCTGCTGATGTAATAAGGGATGAACAAGATCTATCTTTCTGGCGCTCTCAAGTGAGTTTTATGTCATATGTTGCACTCTTTTTAACAATCTTGAGAGGGAATGAATAAGATTTATCTTATTAGTAATCGCAAGTGAAAAATCTGTGTCACAATCTTAAACTCTTTTCAGCAATCGCCCTCTCACCATTTTCCCTTTCCTTGTATTGGTTCAGGCCACCCATTGTTTAATTTTAGAGTTCTTCAACAACATAAAAGAGAGTGAGAAAAAAGAATCCTGATAGAGACACAAGATCAGGATTCCACAGGCTCAACACGAGGCAAGGCAAAAAAAGATAAGTTAATGTTCATGCATTGTCATTTGTGCCTGGAAGATGGTGATCTTCGCAAACAATTAAGAATGGCAAGGAAAAGAGAAAGAGTTGCAGTTGGGGATTCATAATAACAGTACGTGACCGTCTCACTTTGGTCACTTCCATTGCAAGGCTTTCTGCTTCCAAACTTGTGTAATTCCACTTTGTTCATGGTGCTGGTTGTTCCAACTTCCAACCCAAAAATGCAATAATGAAAGCCTCCCTTCACCGGCTACCAAATTCGTTTGCTCGATGTTGATTGCTAATTTGAAACCCGTAGAGTAGAAGTGTACTCGATTCTCTTGCTGTTTGTCATTAAATTAAATGCTGCATACTACTTTTTATTTTTCTATTGTAGTGATTTATTTATTTTTTAAATTTCATGTATGTATACCAAATACCATGTACCCCTGCCCTCAACTCACATCCATTTCAGTTTTTGAATGCCGAGAACCTTAAAAGACCAAGCACTTTTATTTCCATTAAGAAGTAAATCTCGTTTCGAGATTTTTTCCACCAAGAACTGAACCCGCATATAGTGAATTGACCTTTCCCTCTCCTTCTTGCTCTCCATCTCCTTCTCCCATCTGCACTTAATCTACAAATGCTTTTGTGGACGTGTTCTGTTTGAAAGGTAAAACTTTCTGTTTTGGTGGTTCTATTCGTAATCTGGTAATTCTAAACAGACGATAAACCCATCTGATCTAGCTGATCCATCCATCTAGAACCTAGAAGGGAAAAAATAACTATTCTTTTACTTTTCTTTCATTCTTCTCTCTATTGCTTTTGCCCCCACCCTTTATCGATGGCATCGTGTACATATTTTAAGGGTCTAGAGGGGCCATCCTTCTTGTCTCTACCTAAGGGAAAAAGGACGAGAGATATCAATCAAATTACTTTTTAAGAGATTGTTCTTTTGAGATTTGTCATTGTGATCATCAGTCTGTGATTGCCATGGTCAACTCACCCTTCATCATGCATGAACATTCTTGGGCATCCATAGAGGAGTTTATCGATTGAATTTCGGGGAGCAGTGACGTTTCTTTTGGGGCTTTGTTTGCCGATTGAGTGCAGATAAGGGAGGGAGAGGGAGAGGTTGATTCAATGTATGCGGGTCCAGTTCATATTTTGTTGGGGCACCTATGTGTCACTTCATGATTGACCAGTGTGAAAACTAATTTGACACCCGGTCTCAAGGTTTTCTCTTGTTGAAATTGCTTGAACTTTTGGCACTTATGCAGTAAGAGCATTAGTAATGGGCTCAAAAAAGTTAAATTTTAGCCAAAAAATAACCAAAGTATAAAATAAAGAGAAACGCTTCTGACCGGTGCCACCTTTTATCTCTAATTATCGGAGACCAATCAGGAATAGTCACGTAAGGGACATATGCAAAAACACAGCTGAACGCGTAATAGGTGATCAACGCCCCCCTTCCCTTCTCTCTGCTCTCATTCTCTCACACAAAGGATCTCATTTCCCTCGCTCTGAAACTCTTTCACCCAAAAGAAATCTCTTACCTTTCTCTCTCCTTCCCTCTCTCTGCTCTCATTCTCTCTTTGTCTGAAATCTCTACATACAGGGGAGGAATAAGAAGAAGAGGAAGCCCCAATGGAAAACTTCGATGCGTCTTGCTTGAAGCCATTAAGCTTCCCAAACGGACCACTAACTCCAAAACTAGATCCATGGATTCCCAAAAAAATATCTCTTTCTTTTTTCATTTTTTCTCAGATTTGGGTGTTTTTTATTTTAAATGGCTGGGATCTCTTTGTCATTTGGTTTAATGTTGGGGTTCTTTTGTTTTTTGCCTGGGTGTTGATTTTATTTGATTGCTCATGATTTCTTGTTTGTTTGATTTGCTTTTTTTTTTTTTAATTCCCGATCAATGGAGGAACAATACTTCCATTTTCCTGCTTACCTATTGGTGCTTTTATATATATATATATAAAAAAAAAAGCCTCGTAAAGGGGTCCTTAAATCCGATTCTTATTATTATTGTATTCACAAATGACATTCGACTTGGATAAGCAAAAGTTAGTTAAGAAAATAGTTTGCTTCCTTGGGTTTCATCTATTTGATGGTAAAATGTAGAAGAGAATTGTGTTTTGAAATTTGGAAAAATGATCCTGTCGAACCTGATGATGGAGGGACTTTACCCAGCTAAGATTTTCTAGTCTATTTAACTTGATTAGATTGTGTTTTTGATTTCTAGGGACTAAGTACCATTCAATTATTTTAATTTCCTTTGTTTTCTCAGCAATCGAGCATAAGGATGTTAGAATCAATTCTCCTACAAATTTATTGTGTTTATTATTTTAAAAAGTTGAAGGAGAGAGACAAGATGGAGTGAATGAGCGAGAGAGGCCAACGACATGAAGGTTTTCGCCTTTCGGTTTGAGAGAGATCGAGAGAGTGAGAAAGTGAGACTGCAAGGGGGATGGAAGAGGATATATCCAAACGAACTTGATCCCCTGTTGTGCGGCATATGAAGCCCTGTGTTTCCAATTACGTGGCAACTTGCCATTGGATTCCGATATATGGAGTTTGCAGGAGACACATGCAGAAAGTTATTCTCTAAAATAAAATATTACAATAGACTCAACAAATGAATAGTAAATTTAACATTTAGCTATATGGCTAGTCAAATTTATTGAGTGAAAGAGACTAGTTAAAGTTTAAAATCAATATTTTAATAGAATAATGAAAGATTTATTGAGCCTACTATTTGGTATTGTAAAAAGTAACTAGTTAAAATTTATAAAAATAAATTTTTTAACTAAATTTTAGATAAAATTTGTTAAGACCACTACCAATGCCCACACATAATGCAAAAGGATTCTTAGACCCATGTGAAACAGCCCAAAACCGAACAATCCCCATAAACAAGTTTAGTAGAATCTGGGCCCCTCCTTGAGCACAACGCTTACGGTGTCTCCTGGTCTTAGAGCATTAGTATTGATTTAGTCAAAATTTGATTAAAACTACATATTTTTTACAAAAAGTCAAAGTTATTAAAGTATAATTCCACATTCAACTAAGTAAAAATAAGTCAAAATAATAACATAATATTTTTTTAATAATATTTTGTTTTCATATTTTGCCACTACAATAAGCATATGCTAATTAATAAATTAGAAATTATTAAATTATTAATTAACAAATGGTTAGTGTTAATATTAGAATGCAAACAATCAAAATTTTGAAAATTAAATATGTAGAAATTATTAATTAACATATGCATGGTTAGTGTTAACATTATAATGCAAACAATCAAAAGTTTAGAAATTAAATATAGATTTGATATGTAAACAGTGACTAGCCAAGTTTGTATTTTACTTTCCGTAGTTATTTGGCTATTGAGATTTCTTAGATGAGAATTTTAAGTTTTAAGATTAAATATTAAAATATATTATAATTTTAGAATTTGAAAAAGTAAAGAAAAATTTGAATTGTTTATTATATTTTACATGAAAATTTGATAAAATTATAAATTGCCATACAAAATATAATGATGAAATGAGAATTTTGTATTTGAGATAAAAATTCTTGATGATCAAACAGTACCTAAAGTTTTGCCTAAAGGACTTTAGCTAGTCCAATGCAACTCATTTAAGTATAATTTAACTATATTTTAGACTTCACTTGCACTGGCTAATCCAATATCTACGCTCTCAAGCCAAGAAGTGGATCAGGAAGAAAATTTGAGAAGAAAAATGATGGTAGACATTTGAAAAAGAACATGCCACCAGCGGCTAAAGGTTGAACTTAAGTTTTAACCTACTACGTACAATAATGTCTTGGTCGGCTGCTGTTTGGACCATTCCAAACAGAAAATAAATAATAATAATAATAAAGTTAACAAAGCGGCTCACGTCATAACGTCTCAAGACACTGATAACAAATCATCATTGACCTAATTAAGGACTCAAACTTCAACGACCAAGTCATTCGAAGCTGCTCAATGTAGAAGTTTTCTCAAGTAAATCTTGAAGCAGGGTAACGATATATTACACGATCGTTAACCTAAAACTATACAAAATTAACAGATTTAAATTTGATATTAATAAGTTTAAATCAAAACGGATTAACATGTTAATAAAAGGTCATCACTTAATCTAAAATTAACCACTTTTTACTCGTATAGATTTTATTTTAAAATTATAATTTTATTATTGTGAAATTATAATATTTGTTTTTAGTATGTTTATATTTTTATTATTGTAATTATTGTAATTTTGGACTTATGCTGATATTTATTATTGTAATGTTTGTAATATTGATTATATTATATATTAAAATTTAAAAAATATTTATGTTTTTTGTTTATAGGTAGTCTTTTTTTTAATATATTGTGACTACTAATAAACATAAATTTTAACTATTATGTGAAATTATGTTAATTAGGTCAAATGGATTATACGTGTTAGTTCAACTTCTTTACATTAAACGAGTTTACGTGAATCATGACATGTTGAATTATTTTTAATTAATTATTAAACGGATCAAAATAGGTGATACAACACAATCTTTTATTTAAATTGATCGGATTAAGATTTGAAAATTTGATACATTTAACTTAAGGGGTTAGATTTGAGTTAATCTATATAATTAAATATTCATAACTTGACGAATATGATCCAAAAACATGAATTGACACGCCTACGTTGAAGAGAATTGAGGCAACAACAGTCCTTCACTTCTCAAATACATTCACAAGAAGATTCCCATGCTTTGTACACAATGATTGTGGGGTGGGAATGGAGGGTCGATTCCCGAACGTCTCGAGAGAGGGATCGATGAATGTTATCAAAACTGTTAACTTTTGTACGTTTGATTTGATTCGTTTGCCAGTGGTCGTATTTATTTCGTTTTTGGTTCTATCTCATGGCTTTGTTTTTTGTTTTGTTTCGATCTCTGTCTTTCCTCTTGAAAGCCAGCATAGATTACAAGCTAGAATAACCCCCATGCAAAGCCAAGGATCGAAGTACGTACGTAGTAGTAAAAGTTCAACAAATTTATGATTTCTATCATGTGATCGATCATACAGGCAATAATTAATCCTGATATTAATTATGTATATATGTCTTTTTTCTTTTCTTTTTTCTTTTTTTTTTAAATAAAAGATATTTATTAAAATCTCACTTGTGGCGGACTATCGAGTATTTCGTAAATTATGTCGCCAATTAAAAAGCCTTTCTATTTTCTTTTTTTCCTCTTTTTAAGATGGGTTGAATTTTACTATTAACACCACATTAATATAATTCGATTGTTTCTTCTTTGGTCAGGGATATCATTTTGAGTCTTCTGTTGGAAATGCACACTGAGATAAAAGCTGATCTCTGATACACCCCACTCCTCTTTTGTTCACATCACTTCAGGGCATGATAGCAACTTCGTCTCCACCCACTTTACCGCGTGGTCCTTACTCTGAACCAATTTTACCTCATGCTAGAGAAGTATTTACTTTCAGTCTTTGGCTCATATCTAAAAACCCTATGGTAGAACAATTAATATTAAGCAAATCCATGTATTCTTATTTTTGAGATATCCAAAGGAAATTAATGAGACCCAGGTCCCATTTTCCCACCAGGCCGCCTTGTTTACAAATTACTAAAACCAGATAAGAAAACTAAGGACGTATACCAGTGGCTGATTCTGAAAGAAAGATCCAACTGCTCTCTTTTTGCGTTTTTCTCCACTTTTTAGTTTGGTTGGTGGTCTGTATTTTGTTTCCAAGTTTGATTAGCAATAGTAACAGCACCATATAATATATATACTACTCTTGTGTTAAGTATGTATTGCTGGAGATGTCTCCTTGTATAATTATACTTTTTCTCTTTTAAATATTTAAAATATATATATATATATATATATACAAATAAATTAGTTGTAACTTATTTAAAAATTTAGAAAGAAATACAGTATTCTAGCGATCAAATCCAAGAGGAAAATTAACATTTTCCCTAATAATATTATGGTTTAGTTCATTGCACTAGAGCAGTCGGATTGGATTATTCCCTCAGGGGATCGATCTAGCTGGAAGTATAGAGGTTGATGTGTTATTTACAATTTGGTGACACACTGTTTATTTTGACATTCGTTATAATTATAAAACATTAAAATACAGTATACTTTCTTCTGGCTGCTACATCAATAATGTGTTTGGTATATAAATAAATAGACTTGCAATTATATTTTATAAATTGCCAGGGTTGCTAGAGTCAAAATGGCCATTTCCTGCAACCAACCCCTTGATGTCATGCCGGGGATCCAAATTGTATTGATATGGTTGCATCATAAAAGGGCATCTGTTGAAAAGCCACCCAAGTGGCATGACTTATACATGCACCGTAAGGTGCATTGTCTTGTTAGGCACCGTTCGGTGCCTTGTTTCTAATGTTAGGCACCTCCCACCCCGTATTTTTAGCAGCTGATTGCTGCACCGAAACTGATCAAGAATTGCTGAAGAGAACTTCTCCTATAAATAGGAGAGTTCTGATCTGCAGAAGTTGCAGTGGAGTGAGGAAAGGAAGAGGGACGTGAGAGAGAGAAATAGAATTTTGTAGATTTTCTGAAAATCTTGTACAAATTCTATAAAAGAGGCTTCAATGGACGTAAGCAATTTGCTAAACCACTTTAAAATTGTTTTGTGTGATTTTTGGACAGGTTAGAGGCTCAACAATTGGTATCAGAGCTCTGGTTCGAGCTGTCCGAAAATTCAAGTTGCTCAAAATCAATTTTTGACAACTCCAGGGTGTTCCTCGCGTCGAGACGAATCCGTTGCCGCAAACAGAATCGAAAACGGAGGTCGGAAGAGCCCACACGCGCCCCTAGAAGGTCAGCGCGTGTATCTGCTGTCATCCACGCGCCCCACGCGCATCGGAGGAAGAAGACGACTGAGCCACACGCACCCACGCGCCCCCACGCGCCCCGAAGGTTGAAGACGCGTGACAGACACGCGCCTCACGCGCCCCCACGCGCCATACAAAGGTTCGGCGCGTGTAATCCACGCGCCCCACTCTCCCCACGCGCAGAAGGTACTGTAGCGCGTGTAACACACGCGCCTAGTCGTTGCCCACGCTCACTGTGCAGCGCGTGTATCCCACGCGCCAAACAAATCAGAACCGTCCGTTTTTCAGATCCAATTTCGGCTTGATCTAAGCCATTCGAAGTCCGATTTCAACAATCAAATAGTGCTTTCCTACTATTTGGATCGTTCCAGACTCATCCGTACGGTTAGAATTTTGAAATTTTGAGTCTAAAATTTTTAAATTCAAATGGAAAGATCTGGAAGAGATAGGAGTTCTGATAATGCCAGTAGCTCCGGGCGTCGGTCCACTGTGTCAAATGCAAAGTTTGAAGTTGAGAAGTTCGATGGAACAAGCAATTTCGACATGTGGCAGTGTGAAGTCATGGACGTGTTGATCCAACAAGAGTTGGATATTGCGTTGGGAGGAAAGCTAGATGATATGACTGATCAGGATTGGAAGAAGCTTAATACTCAAGCTTGTAGTACAATCCGATTATGCCTTACCAAAGAACAAAAGTATTTTGTCATGAGAGAGACAAATGCTAAGGTACTTTGGCAGAAATTGGAGGATAAGTTCATGAAGAAGAGCATTGAGAGCCGTTTGCACTTGAAGAAGAAGCTCTTCAGATTCCAATTTCGTGAAGGTATTTCTATGTCTGAACATCTGAATAGTTACAACCAAATTCTTGCTGATTTGTTAAACTTAGATGTTGAAATTGAAGATGAAGATAAAGCTTTACTTTTGTTAAATTCCTTACCCGATACATATGAGCATTTAATTACTACTCTACTGTATGGGAAGGAAAGTATTAGTTTTGACGATGTATCTAGTTCTTTAATTAGCAATGAGTACCGGAAAAAGGATAAGCAGGTACATCAAGATACATCAAGTGAAGCTTTAACAGCAAGAGGGAGACCACAGTCAAGGTATCCCAGAAAGAAGAACGGTTTTCATTCGAAAACCCAAGCCACATCACGTGGTTCATCAGTCGGAAGAAAGCTCGCCAGAGACGAGTGTTCCTTTTGTCACAACAAAGGACACTGGAAGAAGGATTGTCCCAAGCTGAATGGACAACAGCAGAATCAACCCACCACAGCCAATGTCGTGGACAGAGATGATGATTCAGATTTTTCCTTGATAAGCTCATCATCCATTTGTCATTCCGATGAATGGATTATGGATTCCGGATGTACCTATCATATGTGTCCCAATCGGGACTGGTTTACTGATTTCACAAAGATCGAGGGTGGAACAGTACTTATGGGCAATGACAGTGCCTGTAAGACACAGGGAATAGGTAGCATTCGGTTGAAGCTGCACGATGGCAGCATCAAGACTCTAACAGAAGTTCGGTATGTTCCGGACTTGCGGAAGAATCTCATCTCACTGGGATCTCTGGATTCGAAGGGATTCAGAATCGTCATTGAAGACGGAACTCTCAAAGTACTAATGGGAGTTCAGGTGGCAATGAAGGGCTTAAGGCGAGGAAACTTGTACTTCTTGCAAGGAAGTACTATTGCTGGAAGAGCTTCCACAGGCTGTGAGAAGCTAGATGAGACTGATGATGACACCACCAGTCTTTGGCATATGCGTATGGGACATGCAGGAGAAAAAGCTTTGCAGACACTGGTGAAGCAAGGCTTACTCAAAGGTGCCAAGACTGGTAAACTGTCTTTCTGTGAGCACTGTGTATTGGGGAAGCAGAGGCGGATCAAGTTTGGAACCGCAGTACACAATACACAGGGAATTCTTGACTATGTGCACTCCGATGTTTGGGGACCTACCCAAAATGCATCTTTGGGAGGTAAACATTGGTTTGTAACTTTTGTTGATGATTATTCTCGTCGTGTGTGGGTGTATACGATGAAGAATAAAGATGAAGTGCTGAAGATCTTCCTTGATTGGAAGAAAATGGTTGAGACTCAGACCGGCAGGAAGATTAAGCGGCTCAGATCTGATAATGGAGGTGAGTACACTTCAGACCCCTTCATGGAAGTATGCCGGAGAGAGGGAATTGTCAGACACTTCACGGTACAAGGTACACCGCAGCAGAACGGTGTGGCAGAACGAATGAATCGTACTTTATTAGAGAAGGTGCGATGTATGTTACTGAATGCTGGACTCAGTAAGAAATTTTGGGCTGAAACTGTGACATATGCCTGCCACCTCATCAACCGACTACCCGTAGCTGCCAATGATGGGAAGACACCCATTGAAATGTGGAGAGGTAAACATGCTACTGATTATGACTTTTTACACATTTTCAGATGTCCTGCTTACTATCATGCGAAAGAAAGTAAGCTTGATCCTAGAGCCAAGAAAGCAAAATTCTTGGGCTTTAGTACCGGTGTAAAAGGGTATAGACTCTGGTGCATAGAGTCCAAAAAGGTAATCATCAGTAGAGATGTTACATTCAACGAATCTGAGATGCTTAAGTCACATAAGCATAAAGATTCCAGTGAAGGCAGCAGTGATGGCGAAACATCAGATGATTCGCAGAATGTGGAGTTTATTATTTCAAAGAAGCATGGACAAGATGAGACTGATAATCCAGTCACAGTACCTCCATGTCAACCCGAATCAATAGCAACCAACAGACCAAGACGAGAGAAACGTGTACCAACACGTTATGCAGACTATGTGACATATGCATTACCAGCTGAAGGGGGTGAGATCCCAACCACTTACAGAGAAGCCGTACAGTCCAGTGAACAAGTTGAATGGACAAAGGCGATGAAGGAAGAGATGCATTCTCTTCACCAGAACCAGACTTGGGAGCTTGTGCCGCTTCCAAAAGGAAAGAAGGTAATTGGCTGTAAGTGGATCTTCAATCAGAAAGATGATCAAGCTGCTAAAAATGGAGTACGATACAAAGCTAGGTTGGTAGCCAAGGGCTACGCTCAGACAGAGGGAATTGACTACAGTGAAGTATTCTCTCCTGTTGTGAAACATTCTTCCATTCGGATATTGCTAGCTTTGGTTGCACAATATGATCTTGAGTTAGCACAGCTTGATATGAAGACAGCTTTCTTACATGGTGATCTGGAAGAGGAGATTTATCTGTCTCAACCAGAAGGATTCAAAGAAGCTGGCAAAGAAAATTGGGTATGCAGTCTGAAGAAGTCTCTCTATAGCTTGAAGCAGTCACCTCGGCAATGGTATAAGCGGTTTGACCGCTTTATGATGGATCTGAAATACACTCGTTGCCAATACGATTATTGTGTATATTTCAGAAAACTTGCAGATGGATCTTTCATTTATCTGCTTTTATATGTAGATGTTATGTTAATTGCATGTAAAAGTAAGGGGGAGATAGATCGTTTAAAAACTCAATTAAGTAATGAGTTTGAAATGAAAGATCTGGGAGAAGCACGAAGAATACTGGGGATGGAGATCAGCAGAGATAGGGTGAAAGGTACAGTTCACCTTACTCAGAAGCAGTATCTGAAGAGAATACTGCAACAATTCAACATCGACTCGAAGACGAAGCCGGTGAGTACTCCTATGGCCTCATATTTCAAGCTCAGTGCATTGCAGTCTCCTAAAACTAATGAAGAGAGGGACTACATGAGGAATGTCCCATATGCAAGTATTGTTGGAAGCTTAATGTATGCCATGGTGTGTACACGACCTGATATCTCCCAGGCCGTTAGCTTAGTTAGTCGCTATATGCATAATCCTGGAAAGGTTCATTGGCATGCGGCTAAGTGGATTCTACGGTATATTGCTGGGACCGTAGATGTTGGTTTAAGGTTCGAGAAGAGTGAAGATAGTCTAGTAACTGGATATGTTGACTCAGACTATGCAGGTGATCTTGATAAACGCCGATCGACAACTAGTCATGTATTCACTATGGCTGGAGGACCAGTTAGTTGGCGATCAACTTTGCAGTCGACAATTGCACTATCATCAACTGAGGCTGAATACATGGCTGTAACAGAAGCCGTGAAAGAAGCCATTTGGTTACATGGACTGGTAACAGATTTGGGCTTTGAGCAGCAAGAGGTTACCGTTTACTGTGACAGTCAAAGTGCAATCCATTTGGCCAAGAATCAAGTATACCACTCTCGAACAAAGCATATAGATGTCCGTTTCCACTTCGTACGTGAGATATTGGAAGAAGATGACATCAAACTTCAGAAGATTGGCACTGAAGATAATCCAGCAGATATGTTGACGAAGGTAGTCACAGGAATCAAGTTCCAACACTGTTTGGACTTGATCAGTATCGTACACTGCTGAGCACCCTCGGGTGCAATGGAGCATATTCGATAGCAGAAGTCTCTCATGTCAAAGAAAGAGGTGCATTCATTTGAAGAATGAATCAATTTGCAAACAGCCGGGTATGGCACACTTGGGTGGAGGGGGTGATTGTTGAAAAGCCACACAAGTGGCATGACTTGTACATGCACCGTAAGGTGCATTGTCTTGTTAGGCACCGTTCGGTGCCTTGTTTCTAATGTTAGGCACCTCCCACCCCGTATTTTCAGCAGCTGATTGCTGCACCGAAACTGATCAAGAATTGCTGAAGAGAACTTCTCCTATAAATAGGAGAGTTCTGATCTGCAGAAGTTGCAGTGGAGTGAGGAAAGGAAGAGGGACGTGAGAGAGAGAAATAGAATTTTGTAGATTTTCTGAAAATCTTGTACAAATTCTATAAAAGAGGCTCCAGTGGACGTAAGCAATTTGTTAAACCACTTTAAAATTGTTTTGTGTGATTTTCGAACAGGTTAGAGGCTCAACAGCATCAAACCCAAGAGGTCTTGCACTAGTTATAATGGTCGAAGAGGTGGTGGTCTTTGGTGTTTGGGTAAGCCCTTACAGTCGCAGAGTAGAGACTGCTCTGAGACTGAAAGGAGTACCCTACAAATACATTGAAGAAGATTTAGGCAACAAGAGTCCTTTGCTTCTCAAATACAACCCCATCCATGAGAAAGTTCCCGTGCTTGTACACAATGGAAATCCTATTGCAGAGTCCCTAGTGATTCTTGAATACATTGATGAGACCTGTCCGCAGGGTTTCCCCATATTGCCCAAAGATCCTTATGAGAGAGCCACTGCACGTTTCGGGTCCAAGTTCATTGACGACAAGGTTATAAATCTATACATACATACATATACATATATATATATATATATATATTTGAAAAACAGAAGTTTTTTTGTCTTTTATAATAAATTATAAGGAATATCAATTATAGTATTGATGAATTTTTCTTAAATATAAGTTCAGATATGACTTATCCTTTTTAAGTCCTTGCTGATCATGAGTGTTATTTTTTTCTTTTTTGCAGTGTATGCCTGCAATAACGCAAGCTTGCTGGGGTGAAGGAGAAGCGAGTGATAAGGCAGTGGAAGAAGCAACTGAGCTTCTAATGTTTATGGAGAATGAGCTAAAGGAAAACAGGTTCTTTGGAGGAGAGAGGATTGGAATGGTAGACATAGCAGCTAATATCGTAGGCTTCTGGCTTGGAACCTTTGAACAAGTTACCGGGGTAGAGTTGATGACTAGAGACAAATTTCCCAACCTGACCAACTGGAGCATTGAATTTGTAAGAAACAATGTTATCAAGGAAAATCTTCCTCCAAGAGAGGAAATGATTTCTTATTTACGAAAGAAAAGATCAGCCCGCTAATTTCCAGGAAGAAAAAAAAAAAAAAAAAAAAACTTTGGACGTACCTAGCTGTAATATTGCCTCCAAAATTCCAAGTACATGATCATGCCCATTAATTTAAATCCACTGCTTCAACTACTTATCTTGTTTTGGATCCGTCTGAAAGCCTTTGAAGTTTGATCTTCTTCTCTTTTCTTTTTATTTTGTACTTTGGCGTTGTTAATTAGTCTTAAACGTGCTTATCAGAAAGTCAGTTATTAAATTGAAAAAGTAATGCTACGTACAAAATAAATCTAGAATTCAAAAATTCTGCACAAAACTTACGCCTAAATCAATAAAGTCAGTTCACGTATATCCTGGATGCCACGTTGCCAAAAAGTAAATGACAAAAAAAAGTGTACCCTATGATGAGGGCCACGGCCACGTGACCGTTCGATGGCCTGATGAGATGCGGGATTATGTGAAAGGAATTAAAATAATAGACACGTGAAGTTAGTTCTATTATATTTAATATTATTTAAAATATTAGGCCACATTAAAGCACTAATAGTGGCTTTAATAAACTTTAACTAAAATTTAGTTAGAAAATTCACTTTTATAAATTTTAATTAGCTACTTTTTACAACATTAAATAATAGACTCAACAAATCTTTCACTATTCTATTTAAATATTAATTTTTAACTTTTCATTATTTTAATTCTAAAAATTTCTTTTCACATAAAACCGAATCCTGGAGGGAATAGTGAAATTCTGAAATTCTGGAAAGGAACCGAATCATTTTCACATAACAATAGATTGCGACACGAAAACTTGAAAATCATTTAAAAGCAGTTGCATACTTCACTAACAGGAGTATAAGAATTATCAATAACCCTGCGGACATCAAAATCTAATAAAAACAAATTTATACATTGTATAAGAAACTAAAATGGAAGATATGTTTTCAGCAGCAATAAGGTTTTATGGTCAAAAGACAGAAAACAGAGGAGTACCCCATGAAAGAACTCAGGGGGAACATCAATTTTTAGTCCAAAAATAATATTTGGTCAGCCCTTTCAGTTCAACAAATTTGGCCAGCCATATAATCTGAAGTTAAAAATATTGTTCATTTGTTGAGCCCACTACTGCACTTTATTTGACACTAGTTATTTTTTGGCTAAAATTTAACTTTTGCTAACCCACTACTAGTGCTCTTAATATATATTGTAGAACTCATTCTATATGTTTTTCTTTCTCCTAATTGAGACCCTTAAGTTTAAACAAAAATTAAGGGTCTCTAAGTGGAGTGGAGACCATTTGGACCTCCTAACACCTTTACACCTTTACACCTTTACATCTCTATGATTCCCAAATCTATTTATAAAATGGATGTCGTAAAACCTATAGCAAATGTATTAAAGGTTTTACGAACTCTTCTGCATGTACTATACGAACTCTTCTGCATCACATCAGACATCATCTTCTGTGACTTTTTCATCTACTCTCCATTCAACGTCTCAATCTCTCATGGATGATTAGTCTCCGTATTTCTTTCATTCAAGAGACCCATGGTGCTCTTCTTGTTTCCAATCCTCTCACTTGTGACAATTATCTCACATGGAAGCATGCCATGAAGATGGATCTCAATGCCAAAAAACAAACTAAGCTTCATCAATGGTTCACTCATCAAACCAACATCCTTGCAGATGCTCAACTATGGGATCGCTAAAATGACATGGTATTGTCATGCATGGCTCCTTAACTCCATTGATAAGTCTCTTGTATGTAGTCTTATATACCATGAAAATGCTCACACAGTTTAGTTGGACCTTGAAACAAGATTCTCTCAAAGCAACAATCCCAAAATTTTCAAGTTGAAACGGTACATCTCCACCTTAACTCAAGATTCTATTGTCCATCTTCACTTATTATTCAACCACAAAGTCATATTTGGCTGAACATTACATGCTCCAGCCCCTTCCCCTATGCATTTGTGGTGCTCTATTGGCACTACAAAAAAATATGACATTGAGCAAGTTTTTCAATTTTTTATGGATCTCCATGATCCCTACACTTCCATTCGGAGTCAAATTCTTGCCATGGATCCACACTCTTCCATCAGCAAGGATTACTCCATTCTTCATCAAGAAGAAAAACAATGCTTACTTCATCTACTTGTAGTCTTGGTTTGGAGTGCGATTGACCGAAATGGCAACAAAATCGGAGGCTGGTTGGGGAATGGGATACGTAATGGGCCATTATCATTTTGTAATGGGCCATGGTTGGGGAATGTATAAATTGAGAGACAAAATTAACACTATAGGCCAAATCAGGATGAGTGAGAATAAAATACTAGAGTACGCCAAGAATACTACGATAATGTGCAGGGTCGAGGAAAGGAACATCACTGGTGAGTCATTTGGTTTTTGACATCATGGAGGCACTCATAGGTTTAGAATCTTGCATTTGGGCACGATCTAAGATATATGTCAAGTGCATATTTTGATTAGGATAAAGTAAGTCCATTAGTAGTGTGGCGAACTTGGATCCCTAAACAATAGTGGAGACGATCAAGATCTTTCATAGAAAATTGTGTACTAAGAGTGTGGATGAACTCTCTGAGATAGGAAGGAGTTGAACCAATCAAAAGGATATCATCAACATATAACAGTAAAACAAGCATGCCACGTGAAAAATTAGAAACAACACTACAGATGAAACCATAAGAAATGAGAAAAGTGCTAAATTTATCAAACTATGCACGAGGACCCTATTTTAAACAATATAACATTTTATTTAATTTGCAAACATAGGAGGGTAGAGAGGAGTCAATAAAACCTAAAGGTTGTTCCATGAACACCGATTCTTGGAGATCACCATCAAGAAATGCATTATTGAAGTCAAGTTGTTGGATGTCCCAATGATGGTGAAGGGCGAGACTGAGAATGATGCAAATGGTACTAGGCTTGATGACTAGAGATAAGGTCTCATTATAGTTGACACCATCAATTTGATAAAATCTTTTGGCAACTAGGCGAGCTTTTAGATGATCAAGAGTCCCATCAGCATTGAGTTTGGTCTTGAAAACTCATTTGCATCCAATAACATCCATATGTGGGCTTCGTGGGACAAGGGCCTAGGTATTGTTATCATGTAAAGCTTGGAGTTCGTCGTGCATGGCCTAAGTTCAACCTACATGGTTAAGAGCAATTCAAACCGTCTTGTGCTCCTTGGGGAGATTGGTGAGAGTATGAAGATGTGCATACTTCTTGTTAGGTTGGTGGACTCTAACTTGAGACTGAGTAACCATGGGACGTAGAGGTGAGCTTGGTGGAGAGAGTCCTTCTAAGGGTGACGTAACTATGGAGGATGAGGAAGACGCCAAAAGGTTATGGATGATCATCATTAATGGCACAAGAGTTATCTTCAACCAGTGAATTCGTTAGTGATGTGTGTAGAGTTAGGAATTGGTATTTCTCCAATGTGTGGGTGACGATGAAACTTGCAAGGAAAAACCACTAAAACCACCTTTAGAGCTATTTGAGAGTGAAATAGGAGAACGTCATTTCATGGAGGTAAATAAAATGTGTTTAGTGGAGGAGGGAAGGTAAAGGTTCTCAAGTTGTTTGTAAGGAAAAGTAGATTCATCAAACACGAAGTGACGAGAAATAAATGTGCAACGAGAGCTTCTAAAAGTCTATTGTACATTTATATATTGATGGTTTTGCATAGAGATTAGTATTTATAGAGTTGTGTAACGTTACTAAAAATGAAAAATAAAGGATGTGATTTGGGATTCAATACAAGTAAAATGGAAAGCAGTCGTTGCTAGGTGTGTAGTTGTCAAAGATAGTTAGGTAGCCGTTGTCTATGATTTGGTTGCCTTATCAGTAGAGGTATCGTCAATAGATACCCCGTGTCCCATTCGCTTACCCAATGGTGACACTATTCCCATCACACATGTTGGCAACGTTCACTTGCCACCTGCTCTGTCTCTCACTAATGTCCTATATGCTCTTTCCCTTCAATTCAATTTATTGTCCATCAGCAAAATCATTATTGCTCTTAATTGTGTTTCATTATTTTTTTTCTAAATTTTGTGTCTTTCAGGACTTGTCAATAAGGAAGCTTATTGAAATGGGTGAAGTACAAGATGACCTTTACAACTACAAACAAGTTCCATCCACAACTATACACTCTCAGAAACTTCCAACTCCAACCTTCTCACATCACCATCTAGGTAACCCATCATCTCCTTGTATTCCCAAAACCTTATCTATTCCCCCTTTCAAATCTACATGTGATGTTTGTATTTGAGCAAAACACGCTCTTCTATCTTTTTCATTGAACCATAATAAAAGTTCATTTCTTTTCATAGAATTTATTGTGACATTTGGGGTGGTTATTCAACTGCATCTAATTCTAGGGCTCACTATTTTTTAACAATAATTGATGATTATTCTCGTACCACATGGGTATACTTGTGCATGAAATCTAAAACCTATACTTAAGTCAAAAAATTTCATGCTCATATTGGAACTCATTTTCAATGCCCCATTCTTCACAATTGCATCGA
The DNA here is from genome assembly GCF_018687715.1 of Carya illinoinensis. Lineage (NCBI taxonomy): Eukaryota > Viridiplantae > Streptophyta > Magnoliopsida > Fagales > Juglandaceae > Carya > Carya illinoinensis. Next base: position 40,393,941 of record NC_056760.1, read on the forward strand.
CATTGACCAAGAATTTTGTTAACTAAAATGTTTTTTCCACAAAATGGCATTTTTCATGAAAGCACATGTGTCGAAACACCACAACAAAATTATGTTGCTAAACTCAAACGTTGTCACATCCTTAATGTGGCTTGTTGTCTACATTTTCATGCACACATTCCTATCTCTTTTTGGGGTGAATGCATTTTAGCTGCCACTTACCTCATCAATTGCACTCCTTCTCCAATTCTTACCAGTAAGTTGCCTCATGAGCTTCTTTTTAACAAACCCACCTCATACACACACTTGCATCTTTGGTTGCCTTTGGTAGCATCTGTTATGCTCACTTTCTTCTGTCTCATCATGACAAGTTCTCTTCACGTGCCCTATGTTGTGTTTTTATTGGTTATCATTTTTATCATAAAGCATATAGAGTTTATGATTTGAAGAACAATAGCATTTTCATCTCCCATGATGTCACTTTCATTGAACATATTTTTTCCTTTCAACACATACTGCCCAATCCTACTCCAAACCCTATCCTCCCTCTCCCCTTCCTGAAACCCCAACCCCTTCATCCCCGGACCCACTTCATCAATCATCTTCGACCCAACATCAACCATGCCTCGTGCATCACTCTCATCACTCTCATTAGCTGCCTAACTCAAAGGCTTAGAATCTAATCATACGTGTTCTCTTAAACGCATTCCACCTGATAGGAAACCTATTGGATGCAAAGTGGGTATTCAAAAGCATACTAGAGGCCAATGGATCCATTTAGCGTCATAAAACTCGTCCCGTGGTTTAGGAATACATAGATCAAGTTGAAGGACTTGTCTATCATGAAACATTTACTTTTGTGGCAAAATTAGTCATAGTACAGTGTGTACGCGCTATAGCTGCTACCTATAATTTATCTCCTTATCGAGTAGATGTCCACAACCACTTTCTTCTTGGTGATCTTGATGAAGAATTTTACATGATACCCCACCAGATCATTGCAACAAGGGGAGACCCGTGTTTATCACCTTCAAAATTCTCCTTATGGCCTCAAGCAAGCTTCTCACAAATGATTCTCCAAGTTCTCATCTATTTTAGTTATTGTTGGGTTTCAACATTCCCAAGCTAATCACTCACTCTACACACTCGCTCAAGGTTCATCCTTTACTATTATCTTTGTTTATGTTGATGACCTCCTTGTTGTAAGTAATGATCCATCCACCATCATCAAGATCAAGAATTTTCATGCTCAACACTTCAAAATCAAGGATCTTGGAACTTTATAGTACTTTCTAGGTTTGGAAGTTGCTCAGTCCCTGGCGATATCATTCTCAATCAATGTGAGTATGTTTTCGATATTCTCACAGACAATGGTCATTTAGGTGCTTGCACAACTTACTTTCACTTGGAACAACATCTCAAGCTTACTAGCATAGATGGTGCTTTTCTCAATGATCTAAGTTCTTATTGTTGCTCGGTTGGCAGATCAATTTATCTTACCATCACTAGACCGAATGTTGCGGTTCATGTTCTGCAAGAAATTAAATCATCTCCTATTCAAGGCATTTTGTTCCCGGCAACCAACTGCCTTCAAGTTTCTACTTACTTCTAATTTCAATTGGATCCGTTTTCCTCTCACTCAGTGTTCTACTACTGGCTTCTCTATTCAAATTAGCAACATTCCTATCTCATAGTACACCAAGAAACAGTTTATTGTCTCACACTCTTCTATTGAAGCCGAATATCATGCATTGACTTCCATCTTATATTGTCCAAAATCCTGTATTTCATTAAAACACAGCAAACATATTAAGATCAACTACCACATTGTTCACGAAAATTTACTATCTTGACTTTTCTGCACCGTCCACGTTTCCACTATAAATAAATTTGTCAATATCTTCACCAAAACCTTGGGTCATGAACACTTTTAGAGTTTAGCATCCAATTTAGGCATTACAAATCTTCGTGCTCCAAATTGAGAGGAAGTATTACCAATATTGTTGAGGCATATTAGGATATTATTTTGTTGTATCATATATTTCCATTTAGATTGTATAGCCAGCTATAGTCAACCAATTCCCTCTTTAATGTTCCATATATTACGAGATTTGTTTCCCTTTGCTTTGTACTATATATACATATGTATGTGTTTGATTAATGACATATAGAAAAAGTTTTCAATGGCTGCCCCTCTGAACCTTAACATAAAGAAAGACACTTCAATTAGTTTAAGCTCTCACAACATCTGTGTAAACTTAAATACCAAACTCTAATCCCCAACAAGTGACTATATTATCTTCCATCAAAAATTTCAAAACTCTAAAATTCTTCTACAACTTCCCCACCAAAGAAATTAGCCTGATCTAGTACTAAAACTTTAGTGGCATCACTGATAAACACACTAATAGATCAATGAATGCTCCAAGGTGGTACTTTATGTATAGAAGAGGAAATTCTTCTACGGATCTCATGAGTATCAAGCTAACTTTTTGTGAAAGATTTAGCTTGGTTTGGATAATGAGATGAGATGAAATAATCTGTGAATAATAATGAAATGGTTTGAGTTAAGATTTTTATGGGGTTTTTGTTGGGTTTGTGGAGCCTGGTTTATTGTTGTGGCAGCCCAACTTGGTGACACAATCCGACAATGACTTGTTACGGTTTTCTGAGTGGATTTTCAATAAGGCTTGACACTGTTTTTGACTCAGGAAGCACCACTTAGAAAGTTTGTTTGACTGTCGCTCGACATTCAGCTCAAGCGAAACTCAAATAGAAATTTCACTCGAGTCTGGCTCAAAAATAGGCTTAAGTGAAGCCCCGACAGAGTTCGCTTGTTAGGCGCTTGACTTGGCGCTCGAGCGAACACCAAACAGAGAGTTCGCTCGATACTTCGCTTGAGTGAATATTGCAAAAAAGTGAAAATTAGGGTTTCTATCGTGTAACCCTATAACTCTGCTTATTTTGAACAGTATGGTCACAATGAACAGTAATATTTTGCCCTAAAGTGCATCTTGTGATTTCTCAACATAATAAAATCCTTTATAACTCTGTGACCATAGGCACGTTATCAAACCATATAAATTTGTGTCAGGTATGTGATTGATTTTTTGTTTACTTTTGCTTTATTGTCATGATTTTTAGCAACATTTTAGAAAAAATAGAAAAAAATGAATAAAAATATTATAAAGTTAAAATCTTGTTATAATATAATTTTTGTTTTAGAATTTAAAAAAGTTAAATTATTTTTTGTAACTTATTTATAATTTGGGAACTAAGTAATAATTACATTCAAAAATTAAAAATTTGAAATTAAAAAATGTTTATATTTGTGATGTTTACGTATTGAGATGAGATAGGATGAGATGAGAATATATGATATCCAAACCAGGCCTTAAGTGGAGCAAATGTCAAGCCAACTCTATCATGTATAATCCTCATGGATTGTACATCATGTATAAAAAATATTATAAAATTAAAATATTGTTATAATATAATTTTTTTAATATTATTTTTATTTTATTGTTTGAAAAAGTTGAATTATTTTTATTTTTTGTTTAAAAATTTGAAAACTTTTAATAACCATTTTGAAAATGTTTGTATTAAAGTGATATTTAATAATGAAATAAAATGAGATAACATGAAATGAAATTAAATGAAATAAAAATAATTTCTAATCATGCCCTAAATAGATTGGATAAAATATTCCTACTACATGATTCGTCACCTCACCCCCACCTCACTTTTCTTGGGGTGAGGTCATCAATGACCTATGTATATGAAAGGTTGACTAGTGCGTGTTAGCATATGCTTTAGTCCATAAGGATAACAAATTTTCTATTTTTTAAGATGAGTCTGTATTGATTAAAATTCTAAGTACTAGTCTTCTGTTCTGTAAGATGCACCACAAGCATAAAAAGATTTTATAAAAATAAATTTATAAATAGTTAGATATGATTTAGATTTAATTTATATTAAAAATAATATTGGATACAGTCTTAACGTATAAAAGATTTAAATATTTTATATTAAAAAAAGTGAGATTTATTATTAAAAAAATTATTTAATTTTCTATTTATCAATTTTTCTTTTAAAGAAGATAAATAGAACTTGCACAACTTTTATAAAATTTATATAAGTTCACTTTTTCACAGAGCTTGTACATCATTCTATAGGTTCGAAATTTTGTCTTAAGCAAAACATTTTTCTCTTTAATTAATGATACATTTCACAACAATTTTACAACATTTATCCAAACAAAATATAAGTTTGTTCAAAAAACAATAATATGTGATTAAAGAGACATAGACTAACTTTCAGAACTGCGCAGTACCATCTACTTTTGAGGTGAAACCAACATCCAATAAGCAATTGCCATATCAATAATGTAGTAAAACATTATATGAGGACCACTCCATCAGATGTTTTTCACAAAATTCTCTAAACATATCTTCACTCCAACATTTCGTTACCAGCTTTTACACAACCCTTCTCTGTTTTGCTTTTCTTCTTCTTCTTTATGTTGTTCCAGGTTTCTATCTACTTCACAGCAAGACTCTACATCTTCGGCTCCATTGTTGATGCCACAAGGGGATCACCTTTCTAAAACTGTTCTAAAGTGTTGTTCAGAAATGCAACCATGGCTTTGTTTTCTTGAGCCACTCTTTGCCATGCTTGGTTCTCTACTTCTAATCTTCTCAAGAAAATTTCAAGCTCCATTGTTCTATTAACCGCTTTTGCAATTTCCTCACCCTTCTATCTCAACAAAATCGATGTTTTTTATTCAATTTTCTTCTACAATCCTGCAAGCTGTAAAGCCAAAGTCACTTTCCTCCACACCAAAAGAAGCAGAATTAAAAACCAAAAACAAGAAAACATACCGCTAAGGCTAGCTGGTTGGCGTCGATGGGATATGCGCCAACGTCAATGACCATAGGACAGGGCGTCGACATCAACAAAGTTCATGGTGTTGAGGGTGGGGGGATTTTTAAAGGCATAAATGGTGAAGCTTTTGGGGTCTTTGATGAAATTCACGTCGATGCATTCACAACATTGAGTGGCAACAGATTTGATGAGAGAAAGAGACGAGCAAGAGAGAGAGAGAGAGAGAGAGAGAGAGAGAGAGAGAGAGAGAGAGAGAGATAAGGGTGAGGGAGGGATTGGGTTTCGAAGGGGGAGGATTTCTGCTTCGGTGCGGTGCGTCTCATTCCTTCAGTAATGGATGGGCTATGTGGCCTTATTATATTGGAGGTTGTTCTTAGCCCTACTTCAGACGTACCGCTCAGAAGATATTCTCTATTATTTTATAAAATTATATATATATATATATATATATATATATAATTGTTATTTAATTTGCATACCAATTCTATTCTTGTCATTTTGGTATAACATATTGAACAAAATTAGACGAAGAGAGAGGACAGGCGAGGGGAAGGGAAATCTACATCGAGTGACTTTTGCTTATTTAAGTTGTGAATGTAGGCACATTGTCGAACCACATAAATTTGTGTCATATGATTAATTGTTTGTCTATTTTTTCTTTACTTTTACTTTGTTGTCGTAATTTTTCTCAACAGTTTTGAAAAAGAGAAAAAAAAAAACTTAAATAAAAATATTATAAAGTTAAAATCTTGTTATAATATAATTTTTATTTTGAAATTTAAAAAAATTGAATTACTTTTTAGTATTTTGTTTGGGAGTTTGGGAATTAGATAATAATTAGATGAAAAAATTAAAATTTGAAATTAAAAATTATTTATATTTGTAATGTTTGCATATTGAGATGAGAATATATTGACTGTATCCAAACCCAGCCTTAAGTAGAGCAAATGTCAAGCCAATTATATCATGTATAATCTTCAATGGACTTTACATATGATCACAAGAGTAAGGAATAATTGAGGATTGAGACGATATGAGAATTTTGTGAATAGTATTAAGATTGTTTGTGAATAGTAATAAAATAGTTTGACTTAAGTATTCTTTGAGTTTTTTTTTTAAAAAGTTGAATAAAAAATATTATAAATTTAAAATATTGTTAAAATATATTTTTTTAATATTATTTTAGTTTTATAATTTGAAAATATTGAATTATTTTTTATTTTTTATTGAAAATTTTGAAAAATTATAATGATTAGTTCAAAAGTGTTTGTGTTTAAATAACCTTTAAAAATAAAATAAAATGAGATGATATGATATAAAATTAAATAAGATGAAAATAATTTCAAAACATGCCCAAGGTAGATTGTGTAAAATATGAGTTTTGTTAGGTACAAGTAAGTTCCTATACTAATTCACACACCGATGATCTTTTTATTTAAAAAAATTTAAAAATTTTCCAATTTTATAAAAGTTATTTTTATCTTTAATTTATATAATTTTGTTAAATATATACATTTCATACCAATACCAACATCGGTATATAAACTAGTACACGAACTCTATCTGTAACAAGATTTTTCAAGATTTTTTCATAAAGGGTCGCGCTACTGTGCCGCTCCACTGTGGTCGCAACTTTTGACCGCTTGACGTGTCACGCCACGTGGCATTAAATATTTAAAAAAAAAACGAATGAACGAACGTTCAGAAATTATAATGGGATGAATCTGTCCGTGAGTGAAGCCATTCTCATACCCAGAAAATGCAAACCCAGGAGCCCTACCGTTGCCGTCTCCTCCCAGCCGTCCCTGCGCCGTCACCATCACCCAGAAAAGGGATCAAGCTGTCGTCCGTAAACCCCTTTGCACCATACCATCGCCGGTTCCATCGCCATCGCTTATTTCTATCACCGGTTCAGAGCTTCATCCCTGCCATTGTTCGGAGCTTCTATCGCCGATTCCATCGCCCGTTCACCGGTTCCCTCTTCATTATTTTTTTAATTTCTGGTAAACTCTATGAGCTGCTCCCCATTTTTCCTAATATTCTCTCCATAGGTAGGTGTATGATGCAGAATGTTTTTCCCCAAAACACAAAGCTTTCGACTTGCTTGTTAGTGGGTTCGGGTTGTTTAATTTTTTTTAGTCTACAATCAACTTGAATCACTGCTAGTTTTTCGTATTTGACGTATTTTGTATGGGATTTCTATGTACTTGGTTTTGAAAATGAATGTTAGCTTGAATGAAATACGCGACAGGGGACTTGGTTTAGAAAAACTAAACCATTGTTTAATCTAGCATGAATAATTTTACCTTTTTCATGTTCTCTGTAAAGGAAGGAAGATTACAATAATGGTGCTTGCTGAAAACAGGATGACTTGCTTCTTGGGTTCGGTTTGTTAAATTATTTTTAGTCTAGAATCAACTTGAATTGAATGACTGTTAGTTTTTCCCAGTTGTAGTATTTTGTCTGAGATTTCTATGTACTTGGTTTAGAAAATGTATGTTAACTTGAATGAAAAAGGCAACAGGGGACTTGGTTTAGAAAAACTATAGGCCCTTCATTTGGTGTTTCTTGTAAGACTTATATTAATTAGTGTGAAGTGGTTTTTATGAAACATAGTTTAAGGAAATGCTAATGAGAATCAATAATTTCTGGTACTTTGAACACAACTGTTTAGAAAGCAAAATTCTGCTTATAATGGCTGAATAATTTGCACACTTTAGGTTCCCGTAAGCTCAAATTGATAACAAGAATCCTAAATACCTGAATATGCCATATTTTGGCCATTACTGATTATATTTAGCTATATAAGAATCCAAATATGAATATTTTCATCTCATCTCTAACCTGTGCAATAGATAGGCAACCAATGTGGAGTTGTCGAGTTTAACTGGAAAATATGAGAAAATAAAAAAATAGTAAGCAAAAAGGTAATATAATACACATTTGAACGTACAATCTGTTCTACTAGACATTTTGTTTATAAGCTTTTTCTTACCAAAAGGAGGAGTATATTAAAGAATCCAAAACACTGTTATTATTTTTTTTAAAAGTGCTAGACAACTACTTTTCGTGTTCTCTTTGTCTATGAACAACAATGCTTGAGTCACGTAGTGAAAATTGCTCAAGCTCAGGAAAGTCAGCAGTTCAGTACCCAATTTGTTACTGTGGAATTAAAGCTTGTCAAAGAACTGCGCATACGGAGGAAAATGAGGGGCGGTGGTTTTTTGGATGCCAAAACTATACAGTGAGATTTACTTTACTCTTGTTGCCCTCATATCATATTTCATGGTTGTTGATGGTGTTGTTTGCCTAAATTTAAATGAAAATTTATTTTTGCAGTCTGGGAAGTCTTGTGGATACTTCTGCTGGTATGACCCTGAAATACCATCATATTACCAAAAAACTATCAAACGATTGCAACACTCAATTGATAAATTAAAAGTTGAAGTTGAGAAGATCCAAGCATCAATGGATATCCAAAGTTTGAATCATCGACTAGAAATAGAGGCCGAGAAGCGCAAGAGGCAACTGGAGAAGGCTACCTACGTGTTAACAATTTCATTGTCGTGGTTTTTCTTTGTAGGGTTGCTTATATCTAGTTGTGGTTGGTTCAAAGGAAAATGTTAATATAGTTGTAGAAGTATTTTGGTTTGGAAAGTCTATTTGTATGTGGAAGGTCTTTGTATTTTGTGGAAGGTCTTGTGTTGATGTTGCTGGAAAGTTGTAAGTTGTAGCTAGAACACAGTATCATTGTGGAAGCTCTTTGTATTTTGTGAAAACGATGTGTATTTGTTGATATTAATGAAAAATAAGTTTGTATTTGCAAGTGTCTGTTATTAGCCCTTTCTTGAAGACTAAATCTGTGCATTCAAGTGGCAGTTGATATTATATCTTGTTATAAACAGCTACTCCTAAACCAACAAACCAAAAAGCCTAGTGGAAATAAATAACATCAAATCAGAATATTTCATTAAAAACCTGGAAGTTTCATTTATTCAAATATTATAACAATATTATAATATGGATGTTCTACCATATCATCCAACTGGTTCTTGCAATATAAATACAATATCACTATACAATATACATGGATAACAGTATAAATACAATATCACTATACAATATACATGGATAACAATATAAATACAATATCACTATACAATATACATGGATAACAATATAAATACAATATCACAACACAATATACATGGATAACAATATAAATACAATATCACAATACAAGATAAATACATTTCAATATAAATACAACACCATGCCCATCAATATACGAATATAACTCAGCCTACTAATTTCACACCAACTAAACAAATGAATGTGTTGCTGGAAATAATATACAGCTACAATACAAAATCTTCCCACTTATTCAAATAAACAACTGGCAGGTACGATGCTAGAGATGAAAAATGGAGTTATCATATTGAACATCCTTCTTTAAGCCTCTTGGCAGTTGAGGCCACTGTATATTCGACAAGTTATACATATCTCATATACAAGTCAGGATAATCACATTACAAAAGCTAGGCTAAATATACATGCAACAGCCCCTCCTATATACAAAAAGTTGTTCATTTACAAAAAAAATGATCATCCCACGATTCAAAATACAAAAAACTTCATTTCCACTTATGCTGGACAACACACTATAAATACAACACCATCATGGCTGCCACCATCTAGGCTGATATAGATCATCCTGATCCGAGGCATTCAACTGATCCACTGGTTGCACTTGTACTGGATGTGGACGAGCAGTTGAGGGAGTACAAAAAAAAATCTGGCGCATGTGTCTAAACTTGGCTTTCTTGATCATGTAGCCAGGATACCAACACAAAATAATCGCTCAAACATCAATTATTGGGTTCTATATATAAATATAAGTATCTAGAAAATAATACTTAGCAAAAGCACAAATATCACTAAAGTAACATGTAAGTACCTGAGTTTGTGGAACCTCATGCTGTGTGTCGCTCATACTGTAATTTCGTCTATCTTCTCTTGATAAGTGACTACTCCTCTATGCATATCAACAAATATAGAGAATAATATCTTAGGCATAAGATAAAAAAATTCCCTTCCTGAACTATCAAGCTGGAACTTCCAGGGAAAATAAAATACTTCTTACAATACATGATTCAACTAGACCAGTTGTGAAATTATGAACTAACTACTAGTATCACAAAAATTAATATACGTGTAAAAAATATTAATACAATAATCAACCTCAATTGTGGATAGTCTCCTTCTAGTACTCGGTTTCTTGAGAGCCTTCTCAACGGGGTGTGTTCTTCTCTTAGTTGTGGGTCTCCCTTTACTCCGAACAACTAACGGACTAAGAACTTTGCCTGTTGTGCCATCCATGGGAGTAACCTCACCAGCTGTGGAAGTACCTATATTTGGATCATCATCCGGGTACTCGGACTTCAACTGTTCTAGCTGACTTATCAATTTCACACAATTTCTCTCGGTCTTTGCGGCATTTGAACAAAGTTTATAGAAACAATTTTGGATCCGATCAAACCTTTGTCTCTCAGGGTTGCTCGTCGCCTCATAACTACTTTTTACATTGACATAGTGTCTCTTTATATCCTTCCTCCACCGATCCAAAATGTACTTTGGTGGAACTTCACCCTTGTTGTCTAACTGTGCCAGAATACGAAGAGCATGTCAACATAATATTCCCCTAAACTCAAACAATTTGTAGGTGCATGTAATATCTAGGGGATTTTCTCCATATACACACACAAAATAGTTTACACGTTTAATGCATCCATCACTCACTTTAATCTCATCCCCGACTACGAATGTATGTCCAGCACCATCACCACCTAAATACGAGATAGTCAAATATAAAAAGTCTCGAAATTCTTCTTGGACTTCCTTAAACTTGGAAATTGTATATATTTCTTGAAATTGCTTCTCGATAGGATAGTGAGATATGCAAGGAATCTCAGTACTAAATGAATTGAAGTCAGCAATTGCTTCATTCTCTGCCTTCCTCCGAATGGCTGAATCATACTGATCAACAAATTCTTTCAATGTGGTCCTAGAGTGAACGTAGTCATCAAAAAAATGCATTCATGCTCTCACTTCGTTGTGTGGTTGACATTCCGGCCCAAAATGTATTTTTAACGTACGCTGGCACCCAAAACTGCCTATCAGCATAAAGCGATCCCAACCAAGCATTATCGCGAAGATCATTGGTTTCAATCAAATATGCCCATCGTTCTTCAAACTCATTCTCACTTAATGAGTCATACACACATTTGTGTAGACTATCTTTGATCTCGTCATATCGAGAATGTGACCCAAACTTCTCCTGAAACTTCTTCATAATATGCCACAAACAAAAGCGATGCCTAGAAGATGGAAACACTCTCGCAATTGCAAGTTTCATTGCCTTATCTTGGTCTGTAATGATTGCATTTGGTGGTCGGTCATTCATACACTTCAACCATGACTCAAACAACCACTCAAAAGTATTTGCATCCTCATTGGATATCAATCCACACCCGAATAGGATTGACTGACCATGATGGTTCACACCCACAAATGGTGCAAATGGCATTTTATAAGCGTTGGTCAGGTATGTTGTATCAAAAGTGATAACATCCCCGAATGATTGATACGCAGCTCTACTTCGGGCATCTGCCTAGAACACATTCTTCAACCTCATGTCAGGGCCCACATCGATCGCATAAAAAAGTTCTGCATTTTTTTTTCTGCATATCTTGGAAGTAGTTAGTTAGAGCTTCAACGCCTCCAACTCCGAGGCGAAGTTGTCGTGCTTTCTCAATGTAGTTTTGACATTCCTTTTGCCCAAATGGCACATTCTCATACCCCCTGCTTCAACAATTACACTCTGGAAAGTTTTTGACGTACGTATTCCGGCTTCATCATTTATTTCAAGCCTCTTAGCCACACGAGCATCTAACTTCTTGAAACATCTAAAGTGTCTTGCTTTCCCTGGCTACAATAATGTGTGTGATCTAAGATTACACTAGACAAGGTATATCCGCCATCCTCATTCAAAACTGCATTAACTCTTGCTTTACACCCTACCCTCTCTGTTTGTCTTGGCTTTAGGATATTGGAAGCCTGACTCTTTGCTGTGCCTTGCCGCACGCATACCAATGTAAACCATCGAACCCTCCTATCTTCGCTTTGTCTAGAATTCCTTCTGCGAATCCCGAACTCTTTATGTTTAGCATATTTCATATAGTAAGACCGGACTGCTTCCTCACTAGAAAAAGTCATTCCAACATTAGGTTCCTGGACATCATCATCAACCTTAGGTTCTTCGACACCATCATTATTATCAGGCCCATCATCAACCACTATTTCATCATACTCATCATCCGTCAACTGTACAAAAGAAGCCATATCAACTCAGCCTTAGAGAACCTACAATTAGTATCGATAATTGAATTAACATATCATTTTATATGCCCTCATATTATTGACATGAGAAATTATAAATACCATTATATTAGTATACAATTTATATTAGTATCCGAAGATTTATTTTGCATTTTATGTCATATAAACAAAAAGTGTAGGTGCTTGACCATTAACTATAATAATTGACCTATTAAATATCATGTCTATTTAATTAATACAAGCTACCCATCTAAGAAGCAGGTGGAGACGACCTAGTATAAATTGTAGAATATCCTCTAATGGTTTCAACTAGATGCTCATTGGTTTCAATCAAATTGCATTAGCATGTAAAAGAACTATAAGGAAACTAAATAGGAGATACTTTTTACTACTTTATCAACCTGATATTCTGTTTCAAAACCATGAACTCGGTAACTAATCACATCACCATACTAACAAATAAAACAAAAAAAATAAATGAGATTTTTTTTACTGTAAATAAGTCTGAGATTTTCTTTTTCTGCCATCCTAATAACGTAGTACTGCTTCTTTGTCTTTATGACAAAGAAGATGCATGGTTTAAAAATTTTTTACAGTTAAAACATCCTAAACAAACATTTTTAACGTAGATGAAATATAGCATCAGATTTTTTTACACAACTTCAACTAAAAGGTGGCACCTTTACGTACGTTAATTCATAAGGATAACTTGTAAACTTAAAGGTGGCACCTTTACGTACGTTAATACAAAAATGTGGCTATTTAAGGACATATACAACAACGGCCCTTTACGGAATCTATACTTAAGTAATAGAGTTGCTATAGCAGAATATTTACAGAGAGCAAATCATGGATGAGAATCAGTGGATGGATGGGATATTGATACACATTTATAACGAAAATTTTGCAACACTTAATATGCAGTGAACTATCATTTTATCTAAACCTGCCGTGGAGTGAATGGCATTGTCGGGAGGCTGAATCAGAAATAGAGTAGATGGGTTTTTCGATCTCCTCTTTCGGATTCTTTCAAGTTTTTGAACTATTGTGTGGGACCTTCTATCACCAGAAATGGACCGAGTTTGGTGGTGGTTAGTGCTATGAAGTTGGGGGCCGATCGATGGATGGAAATTGATTTCCTCTTCGGAAGGAGGGAGACGTGTGTAATGATAGAAGACACTGTACGTACTAGGAGAAACCAAAGCAACGGAAAAATATTTTTCTCACTTGTCACGTCAGAACTAAAATATATTTTCTACATCGAGCGGTCATCAAATGCGATCACTTTCAGACGGCAGACTAGCTTTATCGTTTCATAAAAATATTCCTGCTACACGTACGATCCGTCACCTCGCTTTTCTTGGGGCCGGTGAGATCATCAATGACCTATGTATATGAAAGGTTGACTGGTGCCTGTTAGCATGATATGGTTTAGTCGACATAAATTGCCAAAAGGCAAATCGGATTCGATTATTTTCCTGATCATGACGTGAACGGTGAACTGTTACCTCAATTTTTCTTAGACAACTATATATTATTTTACATCATATATTTTATATATTAAAATATTATTTTTTATTTTTTTATTTTTTATTTATTTTATTTTTATTAAATTAATTAAATTATTTTATTTATCATTTATATATTACATATTTATTATAAAAAATATAAAATAAATATATTATATAAAATATGAGAATGATAAGAAGAATTTTTCATTCTTTTATCTAATTTTTTTGAGAGGAGAGCATCATCAATGACCTACGGTTTCAAAGTTCTACTGACCATTCGAGGATTAATAATTTCTCAAGGACCAGTACCGGTTTGGAATTTTTGATACAGACAAATAAAATAATAATACTAAACAAGAAAAAAGCTCAAGGCATGTCATAATAGCAGAAAATTGACCAGATCAAAAGGAAAGAAATTAAGCTCCATGTGATCCGAAAACAAATAATATCTCAACAACATCTCTTAAATCGTTGCTCTATAAGAAGGGCATCGATCTGCCCCCCAAAAGGTAGAGCCTATACATAAGATAATGGCAGAAGATCATGAGGTGGTGGTATTTGGTGTTTGGGGAAGTGCTTATAGTCGCAGAGTAGAGACTGCTCTTAAACTGAAAGGAGTGCCTTACAAATACATTGAAGAAGATTTAAGCAAAAAGAGTCCTTCGCTTCTCAAATACAACCCCATCCACAAGAAGATTCCCGTCCTCGTACACAATGGAAAGCCTATCGTGGAGTCCCTTGTTATTCTTGAATACATTGATGAAACTTGGCAGGGGGGCTATCCCTTACTCATGCCCAAAGATCCTTATCAGAGAGCCCTAGCACGTTTCTGGACCAAGTTCATTGACGACAAGGTACGTAATAATATTGCTCTAATCAGCTTCATTAAATTATGATCATGGCACAAATTTTCATTAATTTTCATGGCAGTTTGAGTCCGTCGTCCCAGCTCAATTTGTCATCTTCATCTTATAAAACTTGCGTTTTTTGTTTTTTGTTTTCAGTGCGTTCCTGCGATACTGAATGCTTTCCGTGGCGAAGAGCAAGAGCGTGAGAAGGCTGGGGAAGAATTAGCAGAACTGCTAAAATTATTGGAGAAGGAGCTCGAGGAGAAAAGATTCTTTGGAGGAGAGAATATAGGAATGGTAGACATTGCTGCAAACGTCATAGGCTTCTCGCTTGGAGCTTTTGAAGAAGCTTCTGGGGTAAAGTTAATGACAAGAGAGAAATTTCCTAAACTCTGCAACTGGAGGGATGAGTTTATGAGCAACAGTGCTGCTATCAAGGAAAATATTGGACCTTCCAGAGAGAAATTCATTTCCTTTCTACGAAATTACTTAAGAAATAAATAAATAAATAAATATGTAAGGCTTCCAGGCCAATAAATCGACGAATATTATAGATCACGTACGTCTAGTACTGCATAATAATTAATTATCCTGCACCAATGTAATAAAATAGGCTTGATTTCTCTTATGATCAAGTTTGTAATTTCATTAATATTTTAATTTGTCTATCATAAGTACTGTTGGTTCTTGTTTAATTAATTTGGAATCATTCCTATAAATAAATTAATTGTCTCTAATTTGTTTCTTGTATTTTGCTTTCCTTCAAGCTGAAAATGCATATCTATCATTGTAATTCATCGTGTTCACATTTATCTCTATGTTTATTGTTATTTTCTTTTGTTTGGATAAAAAAAAATAAATAAATAAAAAAAGAGTCTCTTGGACGTTTTGTCTATAGAATAAAAGTTATATCCTCCTCTAAAGGGTTGGGTTTGAAATCTCTACTTTAGGTAGAATATTATCTCCCAAATGATTTAAAATCAAACTAATTACAAAAGAATTTGTGTATTGATAAAATACCAGCAGTGAATAGCTTAGTTTGTAGTCTGAAATTTTTCTTATATGTATCATGTCACGGCTGTGACTTGACTTTCATGAATAAATCATGTTTATTTTCCTTAAAAAGAAATGCCCTGAATGTTGTTTGCTTCATCACCCCGCGGTGCTTTTGCAGCAAGCAAGCAAGGCCGCGGAATGGTCCTCCAACTTATGACTTCTTTTTCTATAATAAAACAGCTAAAATATAAAACCCAAATTTTCCAATTAACATCAATGATCACAATAGTCTTCAATATCGCCCACCATAGTCTTCGATTAAAATTCTGGCTTCTTTTAGTTTAAGAATTTTTAGATTGTAATGTTTTAAATAAATTTTTAGTTTTCTTTTTAGATTTGGTTTTTCTAGTTTTGTTCTTCTTCTTTTTTTAATTTTTAATATTTTTATTTTTTAAATAATCTTTCACTTTTTCATAGTATTATTTAGTTTTATATTTTTTTAATACACGCGACTCACATGTGGCCTATCAGAGGACACATCTTAATTAAGCCGTTTGACATATATTATACACACTAGTAGAAGATGTTACGTGCATGTGACAGTTGGTATGCCCAGTTGAATGTTTTTTATGTTTTTATCTGATTAACAACACACGGCCTCTTTAATTTATAAAATTCTCATAAGTAGATATATTATTTTTTATTAAAATTATTTAATGTGATTCAGCCATCTTTTTTTAAAAGTAATTTCTTTAAACAGAATCAACAATTAAATGACTATATATATAAATTTGATTTTGGATATTTTCTATCTTTTTATCTTATTCACAACCCACCTCTTTAATTTATAGAATTTTCACAAGTAGATATATTATATTTTAGTAAAATTATTTGATCTGATTCAGCCATTTTTTTAAAAATTAATTTCTTTAAATAGAATCAACCATTGAATAACTATACATATAAATTCGGTTTTTCATATTTTTTTTATGTTTTCCACCTCTATAATTTACAAAATTTTCATGAGTAAATATATTATTTTTTATTAAAATTATTTGACCTGATTCATTTATATTTTTTTAACAACCCCTGTTGCCCACCTCTAAAATAAATGAAATAGTATGAGTGAGGGATTAAAATAGAAAATGGTAAAAACAGAGGGGCAGAATTGAAAAATGAAAATTTGCCCAAAAATACTGTTCATAAGCGTATAGACACTTTTAATATATAATAGATATATTTATAGAGTAATACTATATATAATTGTGGAGTGTGTAAATACCGCGCAATCGTTTTGAAAAAGAGTAGAATCTATTATTAAAAATTTAATTTTTTTTCATATGGATCCCGTATTAATTTAATTTTTTTTAAAAAAATACGCTGCACTTTCACAACCACAATTATAAATATCATTTATATATAAAAGAAAATCCTTTGCGTCCCGACAAAGCATCCTAATGGGTTTAGATACTTTTTTTCTTTTAATAATATTGTGATTCTTTTTACATGTTTAAGAGAACTAAAAAAATGTATAAAAAAAGTCAAATGACCTTCTCGTGACTTTTCTCAAACTACATAATGTACTATCCAGATATATATGTGTAATGCTGACATGGCATCTTTAGGGATTCATTAACAAATTTCTTATATTAAATCTATTTGATCTTGAATCATATGGAGTGAAAAACTGATTAAAAATATATAAATCGATTTGCTTTGAGACAATTCACATTATACTAATTTATATTTAATCGTCACTTTATAAAATTGCACAACTTTTATAAAATTTATATAAGTTGACTTTTGCGCAGAGCTTGTACTTCATTTTATAGGTTCGAATTTTATCGTAAGCAAAACATTTTTCTCTTTAATTAATTATACATTTTATAAAAATTTTACAACATTTATCCAAACAAAATTTAAGTTCGTTCCGAAAACAATAATATGTGATTAAAGCAACGTTGAATTTTTTTTAATAAAGTTATATATATTTGTGTATATATATATACACTAGAACATGACGTTTGCTTAATCAAATAAAATGATTATCTTTAGGAAAATAATATATCTTCATTTTCAATTAATAACATATTAAATAATTATATCAAATTCTGTTAAAGTAAAGATCTCGTTTAACAAAATAGATTAATCCATTCAAATAATTTTGTCTTCATATTTTGCCATTACACTAAGCATATGCTAATTAATAAATTAGAAATTATTAAATTATTAATTAACATATAGTTAGTGTTAACATTAGAATGCAAACAATCAAAAGTTTGAAAATTAAATATGTTAATCAATAATTTAGAAATTATTGATTAACATATGCATGGTTAGTGTTAACATTATAATGCAAATAATCAAAAGTTTGGAAATTAAATATTGGTTCGATATGTAAACAGTGACTAGCCAAGTTTGGATTATACTTTCTGTAGTTTAAAGTTTCACCTAAAGGACTTTAGCTAGTCCAATGCAGCTCATTTAAGTATAATTTTGCTATATTTTAGACTTCACTTTCACTTGACTAATCCAATATCTATGCTTTCGAACCAAGACGTGGATCAGGAAGAAAATTTGAGAAGAAAAATGATGGTAGACATTTGAAAAAGAACACGCAACCCACTTGCAGCTAAAGGTTGAACTTAAGTTATTTGAAAAAGAACACGCAACCCACTTGCAGCTAAAGGTTGAACTTAAGTTTTAACCTACTACGTACCATAATGTCTTGGTCAGCTGCTGTTTGGAGCATTCCAAACAGAAAATAAAAAAATAATAATAAAGTTAACAAGGCGGCTCACGTCATGACGTCTCAAGACACTGATAACAAATCATCAATGGCCTAATTAAAGGCTCAAACTTCAACGACCAACTCATTCGAAGCTGCGCAAGGTAGAAGTTTTCTCGAGTAAATCTTGGATCGTGGCTCTTCATATAAAAGGGAGTCAGATTCAAAAGAGTAGAGCCAAATTATATGTGAATTGCATAACAAAATTAACTTGTTGAGGGCAACAAGGGCTACGAATTAAGGGTGTGATAATATAGAATGGCTGAAGATCAGGGTATTTGGTGCCTGGGAAAGCCCTTTTTGTGGTAGAATACAGAATGCTCTGGAGCTAAAAGGAGTGCAGTGCGAGTACGTTGAAGCAGGGGTAACGCGATATATTACACATTCCATTAACCTAACACCATACAAATTCAGCAGAATATTTCGTAAATTATGTTGCTAATTAAAAAGCCTTTTTATTTTCCATTTTTCGTTTTTTAAAGCTGGGTTTAATTTTACTATTAACACCACATTAATATAATTCGATTGGTTCTTCTTTGGTCAGGAATATCATTTTGAGTCTTCCGTTGGAAATGCACACTGAGATAAAAGCTGATCTCTGATACACCCCACTCCTCTTTTGTTCACATCACTTTAGGGCATGATAGCAACTTCGTCTCCACCCACTGTAGTTAGTCCTTACTCTGTGAACCAATGTTACCTCGTGCTAGAAAAGTATTTACTTTCAGACTTTGGCTCATATCTAAAAACCTTAGATTAGAACGAATATATATATTAAGAGTAATGCTACAGTCACTTTTGCGTACTCTCTGCGCACTCTATTGATATGATTGGCTGGATTAAATTTTTTTTTAATATTTAATCAATCATATTACTGGAGTGCACAAAAAAATACACAAAAATAACTGCACTTAAAATTTTTGATATATTAATATTAAGCAAATCAATGTATTCTTAATAATTATTGTTGTGGTACTTTTCATCTCAACCTCTTCATGTACCATCACTGCACTTTTTTATTTTTGAGATATTCAAAGGAAATTAAGGAGACCCAGGTCCCATTTTCCCACCAGGCCGCCTTGTTTACAAATTACTAAAACCAGATAAGAAAACTAGGGACGTATACCGGTGGCTGATTCTGAAAGAAAGATCCAACTGCTGTCTTTTTGCGTTTTTCTCCACTTTTTAGTTTGGTTGGTGCATGGTCAGTATTAATTTATTGCGAAGTTTGATTAGCAATAGTAACGACAGCACTATATAATATACTACTCTTCTGTTACGTATGTATTGCTGGAAGTGTCTCTTAATATAATTATATTTTTTTCTTTTAAATATTTTAAAATATATATATATATATACAAATAAATTAGTTGCAACTTATTTAAACATTTAAAAAGAAATACAGTATTCTAGCGATCAATTCGAAGAGGAACATAAACATTTTCCATTATAACATCACTTTAAGAGAATTGATTTTTTGAGATAAAAAATTTTATCTCAAAAAATACAAATTTCATCTCTAGAAGTTTTTAGAGATAAAAATTTTGTCTCTATTTTGTCTCAAAAAGACAGTCACGGAAACTTTTTAAAGACAAAAATTGATTTTCGTCTCAAAAAATTACTTTTAGAGACGAAATTGGGCTCAACCAGTCGAAACCATTTGAAAGGAATTTTTTTAGACAAAAATATGTCATCTCAGAATCATGTTTGAATGAAAAAATTTATGTTCGAACTTATAATTTTATTCGAACAACATGAAATGTTAATTCGAACCAATAACCATATCTGACCAAATTCGTTCGAACCAACACATTTTTAAGTGACTTTTGTTCGAAGGAAAAGACAATCTATTTTCGAAAATCTTTTGTTCGAGCGAAGTTTTGAAAAATAACGTTATTCGAATAAATATTTAATTGATCGAACAAACGTACGGAATGTATTTCCTGACACGTTCGCAAGGGTTTTTTTTGTTCAAATGGATCTATTTTTGTTCGAATGTATGCATAAATGATAATTTACCATTCGAACGGGTTATTTAAAGTTCGAACGGTATTGGTCAAACAAAATGAAATTTAATTAAAAAAAACATACTAATATTACACAAATTGTAATTATATATACATCAATTGTTCAAATATTTACAAACATCATAAATAAATGCAATTAAAAGAATTAATGAATTATGATTGTGGTAGTATTGGTGGTATAGAGTTTTGGGACATCATTGACTAGAATTGTTCAAACACTTTTTGGTTATTTAATTGTAGCCTCTCTTATAATCTTGCCTCTAAATCTGCTGCTTGATCTAATCGGGTCAGCAATTTTTTTTCCTTCGACCTCAATCATTCTATCTTAAGTGCAGCTTTTTCTAATTCTTTAATTTTGTCATCATTCGATCTGGCTTTAGAAGAGGATGACGATGTTGAGGATGGTTTCACGCAACGTCTTAAGCTTCTTAAATATCCAGAACGTGATCCAAAAACTAGATAAAAGATTTGAGCATCGTTGACAGTTGATTCATCAGATGGATCCGCAACAGTTTCTTTAAGAGATATCATCTTATCCTATAAAAAAAACATTAAAATTAGTATAAGTAACAAAAATATCTTTAGACAATAGAATTAAATAAACTTAAACTTACATAATTTACCTCTGCCTTAGGATTGCTCTAAACACCGTCATGATTTTTATGTGCTTTAGCATACAATTGGGTCAGATCATAGTTAGCTAGACTTTCTTCTTACTGTAAAATGAAAATCAATATCAGAATTTAAACTAGAAAAAGTATATATATTAATATTTAATTGGGACTAAAATAACTAACCATTTTTACAAGCGATGAAAAGATCGAGAACCCTCGTGATGGTGTATCGTTAAATTTAATCTATTTGCTTTGTTCATCGTACTCCGTTACTAAAAAAAAGTATTATAATTTTATGTTTAATACATCTATCATATATTATTAAAAAAAGATAGTAGCAAAATTACCTGATAAGCAGGATCTTCAAACAGATTACAAATTTTCTGCCATTCGTTTGGTGACATTGCTTGGAATGGATTTTGACATGTCTCTGTTGTAGTACTGAATTTCTAATAGAGTGTATGGCATCAACTTTTGTACCTCCAGAATGTATTCGACATCAATTCCTCAATCATTAGTCGATCATTTCGCCGGCCAAAATTTAGGTCAAACTCGTCCTTCAAAAAATTAAAAACAATTAGTATAATTTTAAAAGTTATTTAAATAAAAATATTATACAAAATAACTTATGACCAGGCAATGATTTTTGATGTGGTCTTTCACATTTTGGAAAACTTTAGTCCAGAAGGATGTAGCCATCGGTGCATACGTGCAAGTAAGTGTACCAACGTAAGAAGCAAGCCAAGCTGCCGAATCCCTAGAGCCGTCAGTGTGATCATTAGGTATATCAACTTTAATTTTATCAACTTTCCTTACTTTCTCTATGCAGACACCCCTCGTAATGCCTCTAATTCGGCACTGGTTTACAACAGCTATATATACAATAATTAAAGCATATATTTTAATTAAATTATTTTATTTAAAAGATATACAGTGATAAAATACCTTATTCTGGTTCTGGTAATGTTGCTCCACCATTGTTAGCAAGTGAACCACACGGGAAATTAGTAAGTGGTGGGAATGGCTCACATGTTCTTTTGCGTTTAGGAGGCATATCTGTTTGAAATTTTCTTCTTCTTCTTCATGTTGTTCCAAGTTTCTATCTACATCACAGCAAGACTCTGCATCTTCGGCACCATTGTTGATGCCACAAGGGGACCTTTCTAAAACTGTTCTAAAGTGTTGTTCAGAAATGTAACCATGGCTTTGTTTTCTTAAGCCACTCTCTGCCATGCTTGGTTTTATGCCTCCAATCTTAAGAAAATTTCAAGCTCCATTGTTCTTAGCTGCTTCTGCAATTTTCTCATCCTTCTATCTCAGCAAAACTGAAGTTTTTTATTCAATTTTCTTCTACAGTCCTGCAAGCTGTAAAGCCAAGGTCACTTTCTGCCACACCAAAACAAGCAAAATTAAAAACCAAAAACAAGAAAACATACCACTGAGGCTGGCTGGCGTCTATGGGATATGTGAATTCGACGTCAATGACCGTAGGACGCAGCGTCGACACCAAAAAAGTTCACAGCGTTGAGGGGGGGGGTTTTAAACTTTTAGGATATTTGGTGAAGTTCATAGCATCGGCATCGATGCGTTCACAACATTGAGTGGCAGCAGATTTGATGAGAGAAAGAGACGAGCAAGAGTGAGAGAGAGACGAGGGTGAGGGAGGGATTGAGTTTCGAAGTGTGAGTATTTCTGCTTCGGTACGGTGCGTCCCATTCCTTCAGTAATGGATGGGCTACGTGGCCTTATTCTATTGGAGGTTGCTCTTAGCCCTACTTCAGATGTACCGCTCAAAATATATTCTCTATTATTTTATAAAATCATATATATGTATATATTTGTTATTTAAATTTGTGTACCAGTTCTATTCTTGTCATTTTGGTATTAACATATTGAACAAAATTAGACAAAGAGAGAGGTGGGGCGAGGGGAAGGGAAATCTACATCGAGTGACTTTTGCTTATTTAAGTTCTAAATGTAGGCACATTGCCGAATCACATAAATTTGTGTCATATGATTAATTTTTTGTTTATTTTTTTCTTTATTTTTACTTTGTTGTCATCATTTTTCGCAATAGTTTTGAAAAAAGAGAGAAAACAATTTAAATAAAAATGTTATAAAGTTAAAATCTTGCTATAATATAATTTTTTTAATATAATTTTTAGTTTTAAGATTTAAAAAAGTTGAATTTTTTTTTGTATTTTATTTGAGAGTTTGGGAATAAGATAATAATTAGATGAAAAAATTAAAATTTGAAACTAAAAAATATTTATATTTGTGATGTTTGCATATTAAGGTGAGATGGAAATATATTGATCATATCCAAACCAGGCCTTAAGTAGAGCAAATGTCAAGCCAATTGCATCATGTATAATACTCGATGGACTTTACATATGATCACAAGAGTAATGAATGTTTGGGGAATGAGAATATATGAGAATTTTGTGAATAATATTAAAATTATTTGTAAATACTAGTAAAATAGTTTGAGTTAAGTATTGTTCGAGTTTTAAAAAAAAAAAAATTTGAATAAAAAATATTATAAATTTAAAATATTCTTAAAATATAATTATTTTATTTTAAATTTATAATTTTTTAATATTATTTTAGTTTTATAATTTAAAAATGTTGAATTATTTTTTATTTTTTGTTTAAAAATTTCAAAAATTATAATGATTAGATTAAATGTGTTTGTGTTTAAATAATATTTAAAAATGAAATAAAATGAGATGATATAAAATTAAATTAAATGAGATGAAAATAATTTCAAAACATGCCCAAGGTAGATCGTGTAAAATATGAGTACACAAATTCGTGTATCGATAAATATTTTATTTAAAAAAATATAAAAAAAATTTAAAAGAAGAATAAAATTTCATATTTCATAAAAATTAATTTTATTTTTAATTTATATCGTTTTATTAAATATATACATTACATATTAATATTGGTTCGTAAACTAATATTAAAAATATTCCAGCTACACGTACGATCCGTCACATCGCTTTTCTTGGGGCCGGTGAGATCATCAATGACCTATGCATATGAAAGGTTGACCGGTGCGTGTTAGCATGTACTGTTTATGATAATACTAAATAATAATAATACTAAACAAGAAAAAAGTTCCATGCATGTTATAATATAAGAAAATTGACCATTTCAAAAGGAAAGAAATTAAGCTCCATGTGATGTGAAAACAAATAATATCTCAACAACATCTCTTAAATCGTTGCTCTATAAGAAGGGCATCGATCTGTCCCCAAAAGGTAGAGCCAAGCATTTGACTTGCAGGTAGTACTACAACCTTTGTTATTTATAACAAAACCACATACGTACGAGCGAGTTATACCATACATAAGATAATGGCAGAAGATCATGAGGTGGTGGTATTTGGTGTTTGGGGAAGTGCTTATAGTCGCAGAGTAGAGACTGCTCTTAAACTGAAAGGAGTGCCTTACAAATACATTGAAGAAGATTTAAGCAAAAAGAGTCCTTCGCTTCTCAAATACAACCCCATCCACAAGAAGATTCCCGTCCTCGTACACAATGGAAAGCCTATCGTGGAGTCTCTTGTTATTCTTGAATACATTGATGAAACTTGGCAGGAGGGCTATTCCTTACTCATGCCCAAAGATCCTTATCAGAGAGCCCTTGCACGTTTCTGGGCCAAGTTCATTGACGACAAGGTACGTAATAATATTACTCTAGTTAGCTTCATTAAATTATGATCATGGCACAAATATTCATTAATTTTCATGGCAGTTTGAGTCCGTCGTCCCAGCTCAATTTGTCATTTTCATCTTATAAAAACAAGTCATACAACTAATTGAAGATCATAACAAAGTTACAAAACTTGCGTTTTTTGTTTTTTGTTTTGTGTTTTCAGTGCTTTCCTGCGATAGTGAAAGCTTGCTGGGGCGAAGAGCAAGAGCGTGAGAAGGCTGGGGAAGAAGCAGTAGAACTGCTAAAATTATTGGAGAAGGAGCTCCAGGAGAAAAGATTCTTTGGAGGAGAGAATATAGGAATGGTAGACATTGCTGCAAACGTCATAGGCTTCTCGCTTGGAGCTCATGAAGAAGCTTCTGGGGTAAAGTTAATGACAAGAGAGAAATTTCCTAAACTCTGCAACTGGAGGGATGACTTTATGAGCAAAAGTGCTGCTATCAAGAAAGATGGACCTTCCGAAGAGGAATTCATTTCCATTGTACGAAATTACTATCGTAAGAAATAAATAAATAAATATATAAGGCTTCCCGGCCAATAAAATATGGTTTAGTAAGTGAGAATTTTGAAATCAAGATTTTGAATTTGAAGATGTAATATTATTATTATTTTAAAATTTAAAAAAATTAAGAAAAAGTTAAATTATTTATTATATTTTATATGAAAATTTAAAAAAGTTATAATGATAAGAAGAGAATTTTAAATTTGAGATAAGAATTTTCTTAGACCAAACCGAATCTAAATCGACGAATATTAGAGATCACGTACGTCTGGTGCATAATAATTAATAATCCTGCACCAATGTAATAAATAGCCTTGATTTCTCTTATGATCAAGTTTGTAATTTTATTAATATTTTGATATGGCTATCATAAGTATTGTTGGTTCTTGTTTAATTAATTCGAAAATATTCGTATAGATAAATTAATTGCATGTCTCTAATTTGCTTCTTGTATTTTGCTTTCCTTCAAGCTGAAAATGTAGATCTACCGTTATAATTCGTCATGTTCACATCTATCTTTATATTTATTGTTATTTCCTTTTGTTTAGATTAAAAAAATAAAATAAAAAAGAAATAATCCCTTATATGTTTTGTCCATAATGTAAAAGTCATCTCCTCCCTTAGGGCTGTTCATATGGGCGAGGTTTTACCTAGCCCAGTCCAGAACCTAGACAAACCGGATTCTAGTTACGGGTTCCGAACCGGAATAAATCCGGGCCGATACCCGCATCTTTAAATCTGGGTCTATCCGGCTCGGATGTGGTTTTCAAACCCGGGTACCGGATTTAAAATCGGTACCCAGGTTTACTATAAAATCGAAATATTCGTGCCCTAGCCGCTTCTTCATCCTTCCCCCCGATTCACCTTCTCTCATCTGCTCTCTCTCTCTCTCTGCTCTGCTATGCCCTAGCCCCTACTGAAATCTCTCTCTATGCTATCTGCGATACCGAACGGTGGAAGTGTTTGGCTAGATCTCTTTTCTTTTTGGGTTCTATTACGTTTGGGTATGCTTTCTTTCTTCTCTATTTGTTGATTTCTGGTTTGTTTCAGTGAGAATTTTTTGAAGGTTTGAGGAATATTTGTTGATTTGTGGTTTGTTTCGGTGAGAATTTTTTGAAAGTTTGAGGAATATTTTTATGGGTTAGATCTGTTTAGTTGAACAAATGAAAAAAAAAAAAAACCCATTTTTGTAAGCACTAGAAGATTGGGTTTGTTGCTATGTACATGTTTAGATCTGTTTAGTTGCAAAATGTTTTGTTTCCCTCAAGCAAAGAAGATGGCAATGATAAAAAAGGACTTAAAAGTCAATAAAATAGTTGTGATAGACAGATCTCACTAGAGCCTAGAATAAATAATGACACATTTATCTTTGAGGGAAGCTTCCTCGATGATAAATAGGCTATCAGGAAACATTTGTTCCAAACCAAGAATGATGTAATTCGTCAAGAAAATATCGAGCTTGTTTGTATTGACCATCCAAGCAGTATTCATTATTGTTTATTATCAGAATTTGACCTACATCGCTTTGGAGTGTTTTAGCTCCAATTTGAGTGATTAATTTCATCCAAATTCTAAAAGATAGGGGATCAATTAGTGATGCTAATGTTCGTATAGACTTGCTGGATTTTAATTTTTGGGTATACGATGATATTTATTGGAGTGGCATTTTGAAGCTTACTATTAAATCTATTTATTTTGATTTGGGGCAACACGGAATGGGGCAACACAGGCTTAAAGGTTTTCTTGAAGCTCTTTTGCTATAAAACCATCAGAAATTCGCAAATCAGTTTGTAAATAGCTTCTAGCCTAGCCAGAAAAATGGGTATCAGAATTGGGGGTCACATAGAGAAGGTGAATGCGAAAGAACTGAGTTATAGTGAGTTTGTGCTTAAATACATGGAAAAGAACCAGCCAGTGGTGATGATGGGTCTTATGGATGATTGGAAAGCTTGTAAAGATTGGGTCTTTGATAACGGAAAGCCTAATCTCCAATTCTTCTCAACTCATTTTGGAAATTCCAGGGTTCAGGTACTACCTATTGTTCATAGCTAATTACTTGTATAAGTTGATGCCACTGCAAGTGTATCATTCCTGCGTAATTAGGCTCCACCTAATGATTTGATTCAATTAAATTTTAGTTGACCTGTCCACAAAACGGGAAAGGACTCGGCAGCATGATGGATTTATTTGTCACTTTTGATTTTCCTTAAGGGTCTGTTTGGAGTTCAATCTTCCACTTCTATTTCTTTTGTTCATACCATACATACTGTCGAGTTGGAAAATATCATGAGGGTTTGATTTTTTTATTTTTTTGGTCCTCCTAATGCAAGTAATGCGACATGAATACATTTGAACTTCTGGCATGACCATAATCCATAAGAAACCTTCAATTGAGGAAGCGTAAGAGATGCTTGTCTGTGTACTGGGACACCATTAGTGAGAGACGATGCTAAACATATGTTATTCTGTTATGTATTTCTAACATCTGCGTTTAAGTTAGTCTTATCAGAGTTCGTTTCAAGGCTTTAGGCCTATTTACCTGTACATATTCATTTCATCTCTGCCATTGACATGAATATGTTATGAATTAGAAAGCATGGAAGCACTAGGTTTTTTGTTTATTTTTCTGTACTTAATTTGAATGGAAGCATTAGGACTACCAGCACCTGAGACTGTTGGTTGCATCTCCCAGCTCAAATAGAAGATGTCAGGTAATATATTCACTGAATATATGTTTCCAATTTATTTGATAGAAAAGAAAATAAATTAACGTGCTCATTTAATTTGCATGCTAACAAACACTGCCAGAAAATTTGCACTTCCAAAATATATATATATATATTTTATTTTCCTAGCTAGGTAATATGGTTTTGTGATTTTAGGAGATTAAAAAAATTGTGGTCTTTGAAGGTGCATTCGAGAAGATTTGCAGCATCGTCAAAGAGGAATGAGGTCTAGAAGATTTTTCAAAGTTGTGTTTTGTAATTCATATGTTGTAATTTTGTGTTTGTTAATGTAATTTAATGTATAAATACTAAATAATCTAATATGTAGTTTGCATTGTATGTTGCATGTAATATGGATATATTTTCTTTTACATACATTTAGTTAGAAAGTTAATTAGTTCCTAACTTTAGTTTCTTTTACATGATTTTCTGAAATATATGCTTTTAAACAAAAAAAAAGTCTTTTTTGGTAAAAATTGAACAATGTTCAATGCTATTATGCTTTTCAACATAATTTCTTGAAATATAGACTTTTAGGTAAAAAAAAAAAATGTTTTCGACATTATTTTTTTATTAGAGAAAAATTTAACCAAATGCTTGAGGTTTCTAAAAAAAAAAAACCGGGTTCAACCCGGAATACGGGTTTTGAAAAATCCGGATCCATTCGGATTCCAGATCGGGTCTGACTCGTGTTAAGCCGGTCCGAATTCTGGCCCGGATTTGAAACCCGGTCTGGAACCTGGATGAACAATCCTATCCTCCCCTAAATGGTGGGGTTTGAAATCTCTACTTTAGGCAGAGTATTGTTTCTCAAATGGTTTAAGATCATACTAGTTACAAAAAAATTTGTGTACTGGTGAAGCGCCAACGTTGAAAAGTTTAGCCTGTAGTCTAGAATTTTTTCTATATGTATCAGGTCACAGCTATAACTTCACTTTCATAAATAAATTATGTCTATTTCCCTTCAAAAAAAAAAAATTGCCCTAATGTTCTTTGCTCCATCACCCTGCGGTGCTTTTGCAGCAAGCAAGCATGGTCGCAGAATGTTTAAGCTACATCTTCACACACGGTACATGCAACCTATGCAATGTCTACCACTAACGATGGTGCGCATGCAGCAGACCAAAGCACGTTCACAATCCATGCAACGCTCGCACCCACTAAGTTTCCTACAACCAACCATCCACTATAGTACTCACACTGTGCAGTCATTGTACAATCTCTGCTAGCCGTAGTATTCATTCTTTGTCTTTATCTGAACAATGTATATATAAATAGAGGCTAAATCCTACTATATGAAAGTAAGAAGAAATACAAAAGTTTATTTTATTGTAACATGGTATCATAGCAATACTAGGACTAACTATCCACCATGAGCGATATTCCTCCTCGTCCTCCTCTTAACCATCCTCCTCTTGCTTTTTCTTCTTCTTTAACCTCGCTCCCAAATCTTTCCCATATTATTTATGTAAAACTCAGTCCTGAGATCTACCTTCTATGGAAGGTGCAAATTGTTCCCTATCTAAAAGGCCAACACCTCTTCAAATATGTTGATGGTACCCATCCCCCTCCTCCCTCCAAATTACCAGATAACACTCCCAAACCCAGAGTACGATGTATGGATGCAACATGACCAGCTTGTCATGTCTGCGTTAATCTCGTCCCTTTCTAAGCCCATCATAGCTCAGGTCGTAGGATGTCTCTCTGCACGCAATGTCTGGACCTCCCTTGAGAAAACCTTCGCCTCTACACCTCAAGCTCAACTTGTCCAAACCCAGTTTCAACTAGCATCTCTTTAGAAGGGCTCTGACTCCATTTCTGTTTATTTTCAAAAGGCCAAGCCTCTTGCTGACACCATGAGTGTAGCTAGTTGTCCCTTACTATCCGAAGAATTTGTCCCATACCTTCTAGTTGGACTTGGCCCAAATTTTGATGCCTTAGTGTCCTCTGTCACTACTCGCATCGATCCTATTTCCACTAAGGAGCTACTGAGTCAGAGCTACTGAGTCATCTTCTTGTACATGAGGCACGACTGCAGCATCATGCAGCTAATCTATCTCTCTTTTCTCCTCCCGAACTCTCTGCAAATTTTTCGGCTCATGGTCATGGTCGAAACAATAGAACTCACGGACGTAACAATGCAAATCGTGGTCGTGAAGGCCATTATCCATCAAATTGTGGTCGTGGCTATACAGGTACTCCCTCTAACAATTCACCCTCTTCATACACTGATAGTCGTCCAATCTATTAAGTGTGCAATAGAGCTGGTCACATTGCACTCTCCTATCTATACCAGTTCAACCAAGCCTATACGGCATCACCTTCACCTACTGCACACTACATCTCCAACACCTGCATGCCTGACAATGCATGGTACCCCGACACCGCCACCACCAACCACATCACCAATGAACTTGCAAATTTGAATTTGCATGCTACAGAACACCTCGGTGATGAGCATCTTCGCGTCGATGATGGTTCTCCAATCACTACATCTCATTCTGGTTCTACCACTTTCCCTTCCTCCACTTCCCCTTTTATTGTAACTAAACTATTGTGTGTTCCTTCATTTAACAAAAACCTCATTTCAATACAACAATTTTGTTGAGACAACAATGTTTATTTTACTTTTTACTCTGATCATTTTTGTGTTAAGGATTGCAACACAGGGAGTCCTCTTCTTCAAGGCAAAACTAGCAATGGCCTATACATCTTCACACTGCCTTCCCCTCAAGCCCACTCAAGCAATCTTGCACCTGGCCCATGTTCACTTTCAATATGGCACTCCAGATTCGGTCACCCCTTATTCAAAGTTGTCCAATCTACTCTCCAGCAACACGGCATACCATTTGATCCCTTATCTTTACCTTCATTTTGTAATGCGTGTGCAATGGCTAAACACCATACCTTCTGCCACCCGCATCAATAGATCTATAGAACCTTTTAATCTTGTCTTTAGTGATTTATGGGGTCATTCCCCTCATATATCCAATGAAAGCTTTCGGTACTACATCTCATTTGTTGATGATTTTTCACGCTATACTTGGTTGTTTCCGTTACAACATAAATCACAAGCATTATCCACTTTTCTAAAGTTCAAAGCCTACGTTGAGTTACCATTTAACACCAAAATAAAACAAATTCAAACGGATTGGGGAGGGGAATTTAGGCCATTTTCTGAGATACTCTCCACATCAGGGATCAAACATAGACTTACTTGTCCCCATGCTCATACTCGAAATGGCATTATTGAACGAAAACATAGGCATATAGTTGGTTCAAGTTTAGCTTTATTAGCTCATGCCTTTGTTCCCCTTCGTTTCTGGCCATACGCATTCCAACATGCAGTGAAACTCATCAACATTCTTCTATCAACCTCACTGGCAAACACTTCTCCATTTTTCATATTTCACAAATTCAATCCAAACCTTAAAACACTACATGTTTTTGGCTCGGCCTGTTGGCCTCTCACTAGACCTTTCAATTCCCGCAAATTCAACTATCGGGCCATGGAATGTGTTTACTTTGGTCAAAGCCCAAAACATAATGGATCCATCTGCTACCATATTCCCATCCAACGAATCTACATATCCAAAGACATCAGATTCAATGAAATTCATTTCCCTTTTGCCATTTCCTCTGAGCCCATTCATTCCTCCGAGCCACTCATGTGCCTCTTCCCATTTTTCCTTCTACGATGGGCTCCTCACCTACACTTCCTTCTATACTTGGGCCCATTCCAATGTCTTCTTCTTCCTCCAGCACACCTGCAACTTCTTAGTCTCCCTCACCTCCTGCTACACAGCAAGCACGTTCCACCTTGACAAGAACTCCTGTTATGCAGCATGCACGTTCCATCTTAACATGATCACAAACTGGTTCGGCAAGCCCTAGACAATTCACTGATGGCACCATAAATTGGCCATCACCTCGAGCTCACTTAACCGATAGCTCAATCATCCCTGAAAGTCTCTTTTGTTTTACCATGGCCCAAAAATATACAGAATGGAAAGCCGCCATGACAAAGGAGTTCAATGCCCTTATCAGTAATGCAACATGGGATCTTGCGTCTGCGTCCACTGCCACCAACATCATCCCATGCAAGTGGGTTTTTAAAACCAAGTACCTTGCTGATGGAGCGATTGAACGGAGGAAAGCCAAATTAGTGGTTAAGGGATTTCTACAGCACTCCGGCATTGATTATGAAGAAACCTTCAGTCCAGTTGTGAAAGCTACCACCATACGCTTGGTTCTCTTCGTTGCCGTGTCAAATGGGTGGCCAATTCATCAATATGATGTATAGAATGCATTTCTTCATGACCCACTCTCTAAAACTGTTTTTATAGCTTAGCCTCTTGGCTTCTCCCACCCTAAATTTCCCACTCACGTGTGTAAGTTTTGCAAAGCCATCTATGGTTTAAAACAATCACCCGAGCTTGGTACTCTTGACTTAATCACAAACTGGTTAATCTTGGCTTTCACATTTTTACGGCTGATTCTTCATTATTTATTCGAACTTGTGAAACTAATACAGTGTATGTTCTTGTTTATGTTGATGATTTACTTATCACTGGCTCCAACATGTCACTGATATCTGATCTTCTCCGAGCCTTGCGACTAGAATTTCCCATAACTAACCTTGGCAGCCTCCATTTCTTTCTAGGCATTGAGGCAACTTCAACACGTGAGGGTCTACTACTGACTCAAGTAAAGTATATTGCAGACTTACTCCAAAGAACAAATATGGCAACAGCAAAACCTGTAAAGACTCTCATGTCAACTTTCGAAAAATTAAGTCTACATGAGGGCAATTTGTTTGAAGATCCTTCACTCTACAGAAGTACCATAGGCTCCTTGCAATATCTATCATTTACCAGACCTAATCTTACCTTTGCCACAAGTAAAGTTTGTCAATACATGCATGAGCCGAGAGCCCCTCACTGGAAAGCTGTAAAACGGATTTTAAGATACCTCAAGCACACATATGATGTTGGCCTATTTTTCTCTAAGTTTGCCACCATGAACATCACTGCATTCACAGACACAGACTGGGTTGGATGCATCAACGACAAATGCTCCACAAGTGCCTACCTCATTTACTCAGGATCCAATCTCATCTCATGGTCCTCTAAAAAGCAACCAACGATAGCAATCATCTACAGAGGCTGAACTCAAGGCCGTGGCTAACGCTACTACCAAAATAATATGGGTGCAACACTTATGCCGTGATCTTGGTCTCACACTAACCACTGCTCCTCTCCTTTATTGTGATAACTTAGGGGCAACTTACTTATCCTCCAACCCAGTATTTCATACCAGGACAAAGCATATGGAAATTGATTTCCACTTTGTCAGGGATAGGGTTCTAAATAAGTCTCTCACGATTTCGTTCATTTCAAGCAAAGACCAAATCACCGACGTGCTAACAAAGCCACTCTCTATTGCAAGGTTTACTCATATGTGTTCAACTCCTGTATGAGGCAACAAAAACAAACAACTAAGTAAACGTGCACAGCACGTTCAGCCTCCCGTAGTATATATATATATATATAAAAATATAAATCTATAAAAGATAATCCTTTGCGTCCCAACAAAGCATCCTAATGGGTTTCGATACTTTTTTTTCTTTTAATAACATTGTGATTCTTTTTACTTGTTTAAGAGAACTAAAAAAAAATGCATAAAAAAAGTCAAATGGCCTTCTCATGACTTTTCTTAAGCTACATAATGCACTGTCCAGATGTACATGTGTGGTGCTGATATGTCATCTTTATTGATTCATTAACAAATTTCTTATAATTCATCTATTTGATCTTGAATCATATGGATGAAAAACTGATTCAAAGATATATAAATCGATTTTCTTTGAGACAATTCACATTATACTAATTTATATTTAATCGTCACTTTATAAAATTGCACAACTTTTATAAAATGTACTTCATTTTATAGGTTCGAATTTTGTCATAAGCAAAACATTTTTCTCTTTAATTAATGATACATTTCATAACAATTTTACAACATTTATCCAAACAAAATTTAAGTTTGTTCCAAAAACAACAATATGTGATTAAAGCGACATAGAATAATTTTTTATTAAGTTAAATATATTTGTGTATATATATATATATACTAGGACATGATCAATGTGCAAATCATGTTTGCTTAATTGGGTAAAATGATTATTTTTAAGAAAATAATATATCTTTATTTTCAATTAAGAACATAATAAATAATTATATCAAATTCTATTAAAGTATACAGTAAAGATCTCATTTAACAAAATAGACTAGTCCATTCAAACAATTTTTAATTTCTTATTATCATTATAAATAAATTTAGTTGTAGTAGAATAATATTTAATAATATAACTTAAATAAAACTATTATTTATGCAAATACAAATATTGAGACGCCTACAACGGAATAAAACTAACTAAAAACAAGTCCAATAAAAATAAAACGAGTCTAATTCCAACACAAAATAACTTATTAATTTTGAATAAACTTAAGCTCATCAAAGAAATCAAGCCCACATAAACCATTAGTCCTAAAACAATTCAGCCATGTCTTAAACACTTAGGGTATATTTGTAATAATAGCAAAATAATCTTTTATTAAATTTTACAAGCGAGTTACACGTCAAATGGTCAAGAATTTTAAATGGCCTTTTGGTAAAACAGGATCCTTCATTAAATTTTACTAGGGAGTTACATGTCTAATAGTTAGAGGTCTTTTAATAACAACTAAATTCAGTAATAATATATCTTTATTTTCAATTAAAAACATAGTAAATAATTATATCAAATTATATTAAAATATACAGTAAAGATCTCGTTTAACAAAATAGACTAATTCATTCAAATAATTTTTAATTTCTTGTTATCATTATGTTGAACTCAAGGTTTCAAACTTTGTGTAATTATATATCTACACATAGATTTTGATGATAACAAATGAATTCAAAGAATAAAGGAGTCTTAAGCTCAAGTTGTCTACATAATAGAGTCAAGCACATCAAGGAAACAAGCATGAGCAAAAAGGGAACAAGTTTACATAAAATTCATAGAGTAATGTTGTAAATCTCTTAAAAATTCGAAATTATGATTAAGGGTCAAAATTAATATTTTATCATAAAGCATTAAAATACATTTTCCACATGTGCATGAATATTTTGAAAATTTTGAAAGATGATTGATTATCATCTTTCACATGTGCATACCTTAATTAAAGGGTTGAACTTTGAAAATATTAAAAATGATTGATTGTCATCTTTCACATGTGCATGTTTTATTTAAATATTTTCAAAAGTGATTGAAGCTTTTTTTGACTTATGCAGAAGGTAGATGTTTTTGTTTGAAATATTTGAAAAGTAAAGTGTGCTCCTTTTGTCATATGCCAAAAGTAAAAAGATTAGGTTTGAAAAATTTGAAAAGTATAGTGTGCTCCTTTTGTCATATGTAAAAAGTAAAAGATTAGGTTTGAAAAATTTGAAAAGTAAAGTGTGCTCCTTTTGTCATATGCAAAAAGTAAAAAATTAGGTTTGAAATTTTTGAAAAGTAAAGTGTGCTCATTTTTTCATATGCCAAAAATAAAAAATTAGGTTTGGAGTTTTTGAAAAATAAATGATGTTGTCTTTGACAATTGAAAAAGAAGAGCCTTTTATTTGAATTTTTTAAAAAAGTGAATGATATTGGCTTTGACATGTGAATTTTTTTAAATTTGAATATGAAGTCTTATATGCCTATAAATAGATCATTTGAGAGCTTCACATGTACAACATCCAGAGCATACAACATTCATTCAAAACATTCATTCTCTCTTCTTTAAACATTGAGCCTTAATCTTTGTTCATTTTGAGAGATATAATTTGTGCTGTATTGTTCTTATTCCACTCATTGAGGAGTGTTTTCTAATAACCTACCCACTATCAGCTTTTGTATCAGTAAAAGAGTGTGTATAACCCTTGTGCGTGTAAAAAGTGTCCTACACAGGGAATAGTTGAATCACCACGTGTAAGGTAATTGTAAGTGTAGAGGGTGTTCTTTGATAATCCTTCTACATCAAAAATCAATATTCAAAATTCTTTTCATAAAAATAATTTTGTCAAAAAAAGATATTATTATAATCATTTAAGTTTTTCATATATGTCACATGCTATTTGCAATTTCTGTAATAGAAATGGTCATAATTATCATACTTGTCCTATTAAAAGAAATCATAAAATGACTATTAGGGTCATATGGGTACCTAAAAATTTTATTTCTTGTAATACTAATAAATAAAGGACCCAAAGAACTTGGGTACCAAGAAAAATCATTTTAATTATTTTTATAGGTATGCATGAAGTCATCCACAAGCAAAAACAAGTGATTTTTAGATAGTGGATGTTCAAGACACATGACGGGAGACAAGACTAAGTTCTTTGATCTTAGATCTAAAGAAGAAGGACACATGACAGTTGGAGACAACTCGAAAGGGAAGATCATGGGAAGAGGTAAAATTGGTAATGAATCTTCTCTCATAATTGAAAATGTTCTACTTGTTGAAGGTCTAAAACATAATCTTTTGAGCATAAATCAATTATGTGATAAAGGATTTACAATTACTTTGAAAATGGATAAGTGCATTATTTTGAATGATCATGATTGTAATATTTGTTTTATGGCTTTTAGAAGCAACAATGTTTATACAATCGATTTTGAAGAAATTACCTCACAAGATGCAATTTGTTTTTCAGCTCAAAATGAAACTAGTTGGTTATGGCA
Source organism: Carya illinoinensis (assembly GCF_018687715.1). NCBI lineage: Eukaryota > Viridiplantae > Streptophyta > Magnoliopsida > Fagales > Juglandaceae > Carya > Carya illinoinensis. The sequence continues at coordinate 40,430,704 of NC_056760.1, forward strand.
TAGAAGACTAGGTCATGCCAACATGGAACTTATTTCCAAACTTTCAAAAAATGATCTTGTGAGAAGTTTACCAAAAACATATTTTCTTAAAGATAAAATTTGTGATGCATGCCAATTTGGTAAACAAACAAAAACTTCTTTTAAAACCAAAAAATATATTTCCACTATTAGACCATTGCAACTGATACACATGGATCTTTTTGGACCAAATAAAGTTGCAAGTCTAGGAGAAAAATATTATGCATTTGTTATTGTTGATGATTTTTCTAGATATACTTGTGTCATCTTTCTTGCTCATAAAAATGAGGCACATAATGCCTTTACCAAATTATGCAAGAGAATTCAAAATGAAAATGGTTATACCATTTCAAGTATCCGAAGTGATAGGGGAAAAGAGTTTGTTAATAAAAATATTGAAACATTTTGTGATGAAAATGGTTTTGTGCATAATTTTTCTGCTCCTCGAACTTCTCAACAAAATAGGGTAGTAGAGAGGAAAAATAAATCTCTTCAAGAGATGACAAGAACATTAATGCTCAATGAGAATAACTTGCCTAGTTATTTTTAGACCGAAGCGGTAAGTACTACATATTATGTTATAAATAGAGTTATACTAAGGTCTAAGTTAGATAAAACCCCCTATGAGTTTTGGAATGAGAAAAATTCCAACATTGATTACTTTCATGTATTTGGATGCAAATGTTTTATTTTAAATGACAGGGATAATTTAGGCAAGTTTGATGCAAAATCTGATGAAGGTATATTTCTCGGATATTCTACTAATAGTAAAACTTATAGAATATTCAATAAAAAGACTTTGACTGTACAAGAATCTATGCATATAGTATTTGATGAATCTAATTCTCCACTCTCCAAGAAATCTATTGATGAAGAAACATGAGGTATAAATAACACAGAAAGTCTCAATCTCAACAAAGAGAACAGAATAGAGGAAGTTCAACATGGAGTCATCAGGAATGATCATCAAAATTTAATACAAGATGTAATCAAACAGTGGAAATTTGTGAAAAATCATCCAGTGGAACAAATTTTGGGAAAACCTTCACGAGGTGTAAGTACTCGATCATCTCTTAGAAATATTTGCAATCATACTGCTTTTCTATCTCAGATTGAATCTAAAAATATTGATGACGCACTTTTTGATGAATCTTGGATTTTAGCTATGCAAGAAGAGTTGAATCAATTTGAAAGAAGTGATGTTTGGACACTTATTCCTAGACCCAAAAATCATATTATTATTGGAACAAAATAGGTTTTTAGAAACAAGAAAGATGAGTTCGGAATCATTACTAGAAATAAAGCTCGACTTGTAGCCCAAGGTTTTAATCAAGAAGAAAGAATCGATTATGATGAGACATATGCACCAGTCGCAAAATTAGAAGCTATTCGAATACTACTTACATATACTTGTTATAAAGATTTCAAACTTTTACAAATGGATGTTAAAAGTGCTTTCTTAAATGGGTTTATAAATGAAGAGGTATATGTTGAGCAACCTCCAGGTTTTGAAAATCATATTTCTCCAAATCATGTTTTCAAACTCACAAAAGCACTATATGGATTTAAACAAGCTCCTAGAGCTTGGTACGAGAGACTCAGTGGTTTCTTGATTGAAAAAGGTTTTTCAAGAGGAAAAATCGACACAACTCTATTCATTAAATATGAAAATGATGATATTTTTTTTATTCAGATTTATGTTGATGATATAATATTCGCTGCTACTAATGAAAATACGTGTCAAGTTTTTGCTAAGACTATGCAGGAAGAATTTGAGATGAGTATGATGGAAGAACTTACATTCTTTCTCGGATTGCAAATTAAGCAAGCAAAAAGTGGGACATTCATCAATCAATCAAAATATATTAAGGAATTACTGAAAAAGTTTGGGATGAAATGTGCTAAGGAAATTGGAACATCAATGAGCCCATCAACTAAACTTGATAAAGATGAATCCAGTAAGCCAATTGACTCAAAGATATATCGAGTTATGATTGGTAGCTTATTATATTTAACAGCTAGTAGACCAAATATTATGTTTAGTGTGTGCTTATGTGCACGCTTTCAATCATCTCCAAAAGAATCACATTTAATTGCAGTTAAGCGCATTCTTAGATATTTTAGTGGTACAATTAACCTAGGGTTATGGTACCCTAAGCACACATCTTTCGATCTAATTAGCTACACAGATGCAGATTATGCTGGCTGTAAAATAGATCGAAAAAGCACTAGTGGAGCATGCCATTTCTTAGGTCATGCACTAGTTTCCTGGTTTAGTAAAAAATAAAATTATGTTGCACTATCTACTGCTGAGACAGAATATGTTGCTGCGGGTAGTTATTGTGCTCAAGTTCTCTACATGAAGTAACAACTTGAAGATTTTAAACTCATGTATAATCATATTCTAATTAAATGTGATAATATAAGTGTTATAAATCTTTTAAAGAACCCAATACAACATTCTAGAACTAAGTATATTGAAATAAGATATCATTTTCTTCGAGATCATGTGCAGAAAGGCGATATAGTACTAGAGTTCACAAACACACACGATCAGTTAGCAGATATTTTCACAAAACCTTTACCAGAAGATAGATTATGTATGATCAGAAGAGAAATAAGTATGATGCATATTATGAATATCTCTTAAAAGATAAACCATAGTCAATAAAAATAGAGATAGATTTTTTAAATATTTTTACATAAACTTGAGATTTTTAGCCTCATGTTTGAGACGCTCATTCTCTTCATACAATATCATGTCATTCTTATCCATGGGAACCGACAAGCGTAATGAAGAATCTAATAAAGATTTCAATTGTTTATTCTTATGTCGAATGATTCCTTAATTCCCTTGTGTGAGACTCTTGAACAATTCGTTGAAGTACAACAATTTGTTCTTTAAACTTTTCAATTTCATGATTTCTGACTTGTAACCGCTGAGAAAAAACAACAATAGAGGAGGAGTAGCGAGTCCCAAGACTCCCTAAGTCTTAGATAGCATCGGAATCTGACTTATTAGCCAAATTATTATTTTCTTGCTGCAACATGGCACCAATGGCAGTTGCAGAAAGGACAGGAGGTAGAGGTGCAGAATACCTTATGGATGGATTTAGAGAAATGTTAGAAAAATGAGCCATTAAGAAAAGAATTGAAAGCTTAAAACGAGAATGTTGAAAGAATGCAGATGAGTTATAGAGATGAGAAGAAAACTTGATGCGGATTGGATGAACTTTAAGACTGATTTTATAGAGATAGCATAAAGAACAAGACGAGCTATCATCCAAGTCAAAGAGCAATGTGATTTTTTTTTACCAATCGGTGAAAATGACATTTTTTTAGAAACTCGGAGCCCTCAACTCATTTGTCAACAACATCAGGCGATTTTTTTCAAATCTCCAGCCACACTTGTCGGGTCACGGACGGATCCATTTTTTCAACTATCTACAGTTTCTACTAACGCACCGTTTTCTTCAGTCCATTTACTTGTTGCGGATCCTTTTTAATGATGCCAAAAGGGGGAGAAGTGTTAGACTAGAACATTAACATTGTTTTAATTACTAAACTTGTTATATATGCATGGAATTATATTCATACTTTTGCTTGAAAAACCTACGCACATTCTCAGAGGGAACTTAAGTATTAATACAAGTTTCAGGTTTTATCAAGTATTTGTCATCATCAAAAAGGGAGAGATTGTTGAACCCAAGGTTTCAAACTTTGTGTAATTATATATCTACACATGGATTTTGATGATAATAAATGAATTCAAAGAATAAAGGAGTCTCAATCTCAAGTTGTCTACACAATGGAGTCAAGCACATCAAGGAAACAAGTTCACATTAAAGTCATAGATTAATGTTGTAAATCTCTTAAAAATTCGAAATTATGATTAAGACTCAAAATTAATATTTTATCATAAAGCATTAAAATACATTTTTCACATGTGCATGAATATTTTGAAAATTAAATTTGAAAATTTTGAAAGATGATTGATTGTCATCTTTCACATGTACATACCTTAATTAAAGGGTTGAATTTTGAAAATATTAAAGATAATTGATTGTCATCTTTCACATGTGCATGTTTTATTTGAATATTTTCAAAAGTGATTGATGCTTTTTTTGACTTATGCAAAAGGTAGATGTTTTTGTTTGAAATATTTGAAAAGTAAAGTGTACTCATTTTGTCATATGCAAAAAGTTAAAAGATTAGGTTTGAAAAATTTGAAAAGTAACATGTGCTCTTTTTGTCATATGTAAAAAAGTAAAAGATTAGCTTTGAAATATTTGAAAAGTAAAGTGTGTTCCTTTTGTCATATGCCAAAAGTAAAAGATTAGGTTTGAAGTTTTTGAAAAATAAATGATGTTGTCTTTGACAATTGAAAAAGAAGAGCCTTTTATTTGAATTTGTTGAAAAAGTGAATGATGTTGTCTCTGACATATGAATCTTTTTAAATTTGAATGTGAAATCTTATATGCCTATAAATAGATCATTTGAGAGTTTCACATTTACAACATCCAGAGCATACAACATTTATTCAAAACATTCATTCTCTCTTCTCTAAGCATTAAGTCTTAATCTTTGTTCATTTTGAGAGATATAGTTTGTGCTGTATTGTTCTTATTCCACTCATTGAGGAGTGTTTTCTAATAACCTACCCACTATCAGCTCTTGTATCAGTAAAAGGGTGTGTATAACCCTTGTGCGTGTAGAAAGTGTTCTACACAGGGAATAGTTGAATCACCACGTGTAAGGTGATTGTAAGTGTAGAGGATATTCTACACGGATCCTTTGTAGTGGTGTTGCTCAAAGGTGTAATAGGTTTCTATCTCCACCTAAAGGAAGTTGAATAGTGAATTTGAGAATCCTCAAGTGGTAGCTTGAGGCGAAGATGTAGGCAGTAGGGCTGAACCTCATTAACATACTGAGTTTGCTTCTTTCTTACCCTTACTCTTTATATTTATTGTTATTTCGTATTTTGTTTATATTTTATATTGTATATTTGATTTATAATTGTTATTCTTTTTAATACAACTCAATTCACCCCCCCTCTTGTGTTAGTCATCTGGGTAACACATTATTACTGAATTTAGTTGTAGTAGAATAATAGTTAATATTATAACTTAAATAAAACTATTATTTATGCAAATACAAATATTGAGACTTAGAGCACTCCCAATGGGTTTTACATGGGTTTTGTAAAACCCATTTTTATGTAAAATTTGAAGAAAAGTAATTCAAAACTACCTCCAATGGATTATGTATCTTTAAATTTATTTGACATTTTGCAACAGTGTTAAGCTAGATCTAGTGTGAATTGTATACAAATATAAAAATATTTTATTTATTTATTCTCTTTTCATGTACTAATTTGTCTCTCATAATAGTTTCTCTCTCCTTGTATTTTTTTTCCAACAAACTAATAAATAATATAACATGTAAATGATTTAAAAAAAAAATAGATAAGCTAATGTTTGGTATATTGTAAAAGTTAATATGTAAAATAGAAATATATGGTATATTTTAAAGAATAAGATACATAAATCATTGGGAGTGCTCTTAGGACAAAGCCTACAATGGAATAAAACTAACTTAAAACAAGTCCAATAAAAATAAAACTCACTTGAGTCTGATTCCAACATAAAATAACTTATTAATTTTGAATAAACTTAAGCTCATCAAAGAAATCAAGCCCACGTAAACCATTAGTCCTAAAACAATTCAGCCATGTCTTAAACACTAAGGGGTATATATATATATATGTAATAATAACAAAATAATCTTTTATTAAATTTTACAAGCGAGGTACATGTCAAATGGTCAAAAATCTTAAAGGGCCTTTTAGTAAAACATGATTCTTCATTAAATTTTACAAGGGAGTTACATGTCAAATGGTTAGAGGTCTTATAGGCCTTTTAATAAAGCATGACATTCATTAAATTCTATAAGGGAGCTACATGTCAAATGGTTAAAAGTCTCAAGGGTCTTTTGGTAAAATAAGATTTAACGGACTTAACATAAAAGTAAAAAATGTTGACGAAAAAATAAGAAAAATTACTATTTATAGTTAGATAGTGATTTATTATAATAGAATAGATATATATTTGTTATTTAAGTTGCGTACTACACTACAACAAATTCTGCTTTTTGCCACAATTTTTTTTCCTACAGAAGAAAAATTGCATCTAATACGTATGTTTTCTCACAAAATTCACTCCTCCATAAATATCAATTGCATTTTGTCAATAAAAATCGGTATTTTCGGCAACAAATATTCACCGAAGAATTTTTTGTCACAATAAGTCAAAATCTTCACATTTTGGCTTTGTTCTAACGACATCTAGTCGTCACGGAATGTGGTTCCCATTAATAAATGACTTAATCCTTTTGTGACAAGTAAAAGTCGTCATTATAGTCGACTTATATAAATAGCCCCTACTTAGCGCCCGCGGGTCCTTTTCCCTCCCTTCTCTTCAGTCACGGGATCCTCTTCTATCTGGAAATTTTTCAACTCCATATTTTGGGCGAAACCCACGCCCTAGCTCCGAATCTGCCTACTTCTCATCCCTAGATTGTAAATGCAATAATCTGCCATAGTAGTTTAGGTGATGAACCAACAACCACTGAATCTCGGTCGATGGTGACGGCACAATCCAGCTTTCTGATTGATTTTGCTACCCTCGATTCATAGTAGTATCGGTAGATTTTAAGGGTTTTAGCTGCCTCTGCTAGAAACCATCCCCTTCCCTTCACTGATCCTTCCAAAAATCTCCCGCATGTTTCGGGACCATTTATTGTGACCAATCAACAAATTGTCCATGGAAGCTATGGTCAGGTAAAGAAGCTTTCATTTCTTGGTTTTTTTCCTGCCCCTGATATGCTATAAGTCTCTGTTTGTTCAGCTTTAATTTGTACACATATTAGCTTTTGGCTGGGCCATATTTCTTTCTAGCTTTAAATCACACGATCGTATATCATGGCATTTTATATACTTGAAAAATCCGAAATAGGCAATAGTCTGGGACACGGTAGATGTGAGAAGCTTTTATAAATGTGTTTTTGTGAGTTGTTGTCGTTGTAACTCTGATTATTGCTTGAAATGCTGAGTGAATATCCGGTTTTGAGCTATTATTCAGCGTTCTAAAAACAAGTCTCTGTTTTTCTCTCCTTCTTCACCGGCATGTCTATTTTCATTTCTTCAATTTTTTGTCTTGGCTTTAGAATTTTGGTTCCTGCAATTTACAGGGTGGATATCTTGATCAAACCTAAACCCTCTGTATATATTGTCAAAAATGATGCCTTGACTTCTTTCCGATCGAATCTTTAATCTTAGTGGTCTGTTATGGGGGTTCATCCATTTTGTTTCCTAAGTTACAGTTTGCCTTTGGGAGATTAAAACTGGACTATATATATTGCATGTACCTTTATTATTTCGCTAACAGTTCTCAACAATTCTAGTTTTGGATATATATATTTAACTAACATGTCAGTTATAACGACATATGGTACTATTTTATTGTTCTATGTACCTCATGAAGTTTCCCATTTGATTGGTTGCAGAGTAGCATGCAAGGGTTCGGCATCGATATCCCCGGTTCCAATTCATTATACCCTTTGTGCTTGCTTGGGCTCTTGCCTCCATCATCGACATCTGTGTGGTTACATTCTTTCAGAACATCCTAGTTTTACATGTTAGACCAAATAATATGTTGCACCTTGGTTATAATTATCTTCAGCTGCTTCATTGATGTTTAATAATTGTAGTGGCTTTTCTGTTAGCATTTACATAATGAACTTAGTACTTCTATAAATATATTGCTACTGTGATTGATAGGATGGTAGCCGGGTTTATGTAAATACTCTTTTATAGCCGAAAGTAATTTCATTGAGCGTACAAAATTTATTTATCCGTGTCATTTTCACAATTTGGTTAACCTATAGTTCGTATTAAGCTACTCCTTCAATTAAACTTCGATAGTTATGTGCATTTGAATGAACTGTCACCATTTACTCTGCCTTTCTTCTGTTAATATGTATGAAGTCGTGGTTTTGGTTGCCAATTGGCAATTTAGGCACTCTCATTTGTGAATTTAGCCTTTTGGATCGTCCCATATAATTTAGTTTGACAGCAACCTCTGGTATATCCCTCATTTTGTGGATTTGACTCTCCTTCACATATAGCTATAAAACACCATCTGCACACATTTCTCAAAGCATTACATGTTGGATATGTTATGGTAACTTATGGGGCAATGACTTCTAAACCTCCAACTTACTTCAGACTTGGCCAATGATGGAGTGTTGAATGTGTAATGTTAATTCAACTTCCATGAAATGGTTTAATCTCTTGATTATTTTAATGAAGAGATAAAATAATGACTTCCAAGTTTATACTTTTTTTTTTTTCCCTAATGCATTTGTGGAGCCTAACCTGTTCTTCAAGTTTATATGCACATCTGCATACACACTAAAGGCTAGCCCTTTTTGCCTATTTTAAGTGCATGATATTTAATATCGTAGACCTACCATGACAAGTTATTTTTCCCCTGTTGGCTGTTTTATTTTTCCTGAATTCTTTAGCCTTCTAATCTTTCAAAATTTGTGTTCCATCCCACTCAAACAGCCAGTTAGAGGAAATGTTGGATTCATTTAGAGCAACAATGTCAATCATTGTATAGAAACTTCAGAATTGATTGGCTAGTTTAACTTCTAATTTATTTAACTAATTTATTAAGTAATATGGTCAGTCTATTTGTAACATATTAAACAAATAAGTTACAAATAGGCATGCAACTTGGACACTCTTTTTTATTATTATTTAGACTTTAAGAGAGGTAGTCCAATCTTGACAAATCTATCTAGATGTCCATGTTCTACACCTAGATTTGTTAACATTCCACTTGCTAATGGAATCTGTTTATCATCATCTACCAAATTAGAAACTACTCATCACTTCTCAATAATTAGAAGTCTTCCCCTATTTGCATACCATGCTATTTAGTTGAAGGCTAATATGTAATTGCTTACCATCCTTATAATGCTAATAGTCCGCTTATCTTCTAAACACCTCTATTTAGTTTTTCTTTTCATAAAACATTAGCATGCTAATTTCAAAGGAGAGCCATCATTGAGATGACTGACTGAATGAAGTTGGAAGTTTTATTCTCTCCCTTTGATGCAGTATTTGCCTCTATAGAAAGTGCACCTCAAAGTTATGATTAATAGTATGCAATTAAGATAAGCATTTAAATCACGAGCTACTGTGCACATATAGACTGGATCTTTATATATCCACAATATTAGCCTAATTAAATAAAATGATTACCTAGTTGAGTATGGTATGTTGGACCTTGACATGAAGTAACACTCCATGTGAAGGCTATATCAGAAACATAGCCTTCCCAATCTTGTTTTTTACCGCAAAGTACAAAGCTTGGACTGCTTTGGACAATTCCAGAATAGCCATTTTGCCAATACTATTCCTTTGGCAAAATGGGTATAGCTGCTACTCTGCCTGTATACGATTTCACATATGTTTAGTACCATCATGAACTGCTTCCCCATTTGGTTTATGGACTGATTTAGCTTTCAACAATATGACGATGAACTGCGATAAGGCAGACTGGATGAGCCAACGTTCCTGCTATAAAGTTTTTCCCAGAAAACTTAATTGCCAATACAAACCTATTACATAGATTTGTAGTTGTGCCAAAAGATGCAAAAATGTCAGTCTGAACTTCTCGAAACGCATAGTAATTGAGTTATATTGGCAAATCAAAGTTGCCAATATATCTATATTTTGTCAACATAAGTTCTTGATAAAATATAGTTGCTACAATATATATGTGTAGTCTTTAATCAATAGCCAAGTTATCAATTGAGGACATAGCATATTAGTGGCCAACTTGCTTTCTGGGAATTGAGTTAAATGCTTGAGGTTGGGAGGTTATGTTTGCCTTATTTGTGACAATATCAATGACTTATGGCAACGGCGCAGTTTGCCAAGATATCTAGTTATTTTCGTCAAAAGTTCATATTGCCAAAAGTAGTGGTTAAATTGGCAATTTATTATCTGCAAACCTGTGGCGATACTTTTCTGTGGCTTTATGGTCATTTGTAGCAAAAGTTACAATAATTGCCGCCATAAGTTTTCGCGAAAATAAGCAGAATTTGTTGTGGTGCCAGTTCCATTCTTGTCATTTTGGTATTAACACATTGAGCAAAATTAGACGAAGAGAGGGGTGTGGGGAGGGGAAGCGAAATCTACATCAAGTGATGACACGTCGCAGCACAAACATAGACGTAAACAACGATGGAGCCAAACAAACATTGCTGGTTGTTTGTGGTGTCGTACGTCGCCTTCCATTCCAAGACGCCGACGTCTTGATCACAATCAAAAGCAATTATGTCCTATAATTCTTTTTTTCTCGAGATGAAACCATAAGAAATGAGAAAAGAACTAAATTTATCAAACTATGCACGAGAAGCCCATTTTAAACCATATAACACTTTATTTAATTTGCAAACATAGGGGGGTAGAGAGGAGTCAATAAAACTTAGAGGTTGTTCCATGAACACCTATTCTTGGAGATCACCATCAAGAAATGCATTCTTGAAGTCAAGTTATTGGGTGTCTTAATGATGGTGATGGGCAAGACTGAGAACGATCCAAATGGTACTAGCCTTGATGACTGGAGAGAATGTCTCATTATAGTTGACACCATCAATTTGATAAAATCTTTTGGCAACTAGGCGAGCCTTTAGACAATCAAGAGTCCCAACAGCATTGAGTTTGGTCTTGAAAATTCATTTGCATCCAATAACATCCATATGTGGGCTTCGTGGGACAAGGGTCTAGGTATTGTTATCATGTAAAGTTTGGAGTTTGTCGTGCATGGCTTGAGTCCAACCTACATGGTTAAGAGCAATTCAAATCGTCTTGGGCTCCTTGGGGAGGTTGGTGAGAGTATGAAGATGTGCATACTTCTTGTTAGGTTTGTGGACTCCAACTTGAGATTGAGTAACCATGGGACGTAGAGGTGAGCTTGGTGGAGAGAGTCCTTTTGAGGGTGACGTAACTATGGAGGATGAGGAAGATGCCAGAGGTTATGGATGATCATCATTAGAGCTTAGGAGCGGTACCATCTGCTTTTGAGGTGAAACCAGCATCCAATAGGCAACTGCCACATCAGTAATGTAGTAAAACATTCTATTAGGACCACTCCATCAGATTTTTTTCGCAAAATTCCCTAATCTTATTTTCACTCCAACATTTCGTTACTAGCTTTTACACAACCCTTATCTATTTTGCTTTTCTTCTTCCTCTTCTTCTTCTTCTTCATGTTGTTCCAGGTTTCTATCTACATCACAGCAAGACTCTACATCTTCGACTCCATTGTTGATGCCATAAGGGGACCTTTCTAAAACTTGTCCTAAAGTGTTGTTCAGAAATGCAACCATGGCTTTGTTTTCTTAAGCCACTCTCTGCCATGCTTGGTTCTCTGCCTCCAATCTTCTCAAGAAAACTTTGAGCTCCATTGTTTTGTTAATTGCTTTTGCAATTTCCTCACCCTTTTATCTCAGCAAAACAAATGTTTTTTATTCAGCTTTCTTCTACAGTCCTGCAAGCTATAAAGCCAAGGTCACTTTCCTCCACACCAAAACAAGCAGAATTAAAAACCAAAAACAAGAAAACATACCGCCGAGGCTAGCTAGCATTGATGGGATATGTGAATCCGACGTCAATGACTGTAGGACGTGGCGTCGACACCAACAAAGTTCACGGCATTGAGGGGGGAGGGGGGTTTTTAAAGGCATAGATGGTGAAGCTTTTGGGATCTTTGATGAAGTTCACAGCACCGGCGTCGATGCGTTCACAACATTGAGTGGCAACAAATTTGATAAGAGAGAGACGAGCAAGAGGGATGGGGATTTGATGAGAGAGAGAGAGAGAGAGAGAGAGAGAGAGAGAGAGAGAGAGAGAGAGAGAGAGAGAGAGAGAGAGAGAGAGAGAGAGAGAGAGAGAGAGGGAGGGATTGGGTTTTGAAGGGTGAGGGTTTCTACTTCGGTGTTGTGCGTCCCATTCCTGTAGTAATGGATGAGTTACGTGGCCTTATTCTCTATTATTTTATAAAATTCTATATATGTATATATTTGTTATTCAAGTTGCGTACCAATTCTATTCTTGTCATTTTGGTATTAACATATTGAACAAAATTAGACAGAGAGAAAGGTGGGGCAAGGGGAAGGGAAATCTACATCGAGTGACTTCTGCTTATTTAAGTTGTGAATATAAGCACATTGCCGAACCACGTAAATTTGTATCATATGATTAATTGTTTGTTTATTTTTTCTTTACTTTTACTTTTACTTTGTTGTCGTCATTTTACGCAACAGATTTTAAAAAAGAGAAAAAAAAATTAAATAAAATTATTATAAAATTAAAATCTTGTTATAATATAATTTTTTAATATAATTTTTATTTTGAAATTTATAAAAGTTGAATTTTGTTTTTGTATTTTGTTTGGGAGTTTGGGAATTAGATAATAATTAGATAAAAACATTAAAAATTAAAAATTAAAAAATATTTAAATTTGTGATGTTTGCATCTTGAGATGAGATCAAATGAGATGGGAATATATTGATATCCAAACCAGGCCTTAAATAGAGCAAATGTCAAGCCAATTGTATCACATATAATCCTCAATGGACTTTTCATGTGATCACAAGAGTAAGGAATGTTTGGAAAATGAGACGAAATGATAATTTTGTGAATAGTAGTAAAATAATTTTTAATTTTTAATACCAAACATACTATTTTTGGTATTATAAATTTAAAAAGAGGAAAAAAAGTTGAATAAAAAAATTATAAATTTAAAATATTGTTAAAATATACTTTTTTTAATATTATTTTAGTTTTATAATTTGAAAATATTGAATTATTTTTTTATTTTTTGTTTAAAATTTAAAAAATTATAATGATTAGTTTAAAAGTGTTTGTGTTTAAATAACCTTTACAAATGAAATAAAATGAGATGGCATGAAATAAAATTAAATGAGATGAAAATAATTTCGAAACATGCCCAAAGTAGATTGTATAAAATAAGAGTTTTGTTAAATACAAACAAGTTTGTATACTAATTTGCACATCGATGATCTTTTTTATTTAAAAATATATATATATATATATATATTTTAAAATAAGAAAATTTTTTATCTCATAAAAATTATTTTTATCTTTAATTTATATCATTTCGTTAAATATATACCATTCATATTAATATTAATATGTGAATCGATAGACCAATATTATTTGTAAAAAGATTTTTCTATAAAGATATTCCTGCTAAACCTACGATCCGTCACCTCGCTTTTCTTGGGGCCGGTGAGATCATCAATGACCTCTTGGTGCCGGTGAGATCATCAATGACCTATGTATATGAAAGGTTGACTGGTGCGTGTTAGCATGATATGGTTTAGTCCAATATAATTGCCAAAAGGCAAATCGGATTCGATTATATTCCTTGTGACGGGAACGGTGAACTATTACCTCAATTTTTTTTAGAATTTGTTTTGAGAGGAGATCATCATCAATGACCTACAGTTTCAAAGTTCTACCGATCATTCAACGATTAATAATTTGTCAAGCACCTGTACCGGTTTGGAATTTATGATACAGAGAAATAAAAAATAAGACTAAAAAACAAAAAAAAAACACCATGCATGTGATAATATAAGAAAATTGACCAGATCAAAAGGAAAGAAATTAAGCTCCATGTGATCTGAAAACAAATAATATCTCAACAACATATCTTAAATCGTTGCTCTATAAGAAGGGCATCGATCTGCCCACCAAAAGGTAGAGCCAAGCATTTGAATTGCATGCAGTAATACAACCTTTGTTATTTATAAAAAAAACCACGTACGTAGGAGCGAGTTATACTACAAATAAGATAATGGCAGAAGATCATGAGGTGGTGGTATTCGGTGTTTGGGGAAGTGCGTATAGTCGCAGAGTAGAGACTGCTCTTAAACTGAAAGGAGTGCCTTACAAATACATTGAAGAAGATTTAAGCAAGAAGAGTCCTTCGCTTCTCAAATACAACCCCATCCACAAGAAGATTCCCGTCCTCGTACACAATGGAAAGCATATCGTGGAGTCCCTTGTTATTCTTGAATACATTGAGGAAACTTGGCAGGAGGGCTATCCCTTAATCATGCCCAAAGATCCTTATCAGAGAGCTCTTGCACGTTTCTGGGCCAAGTTCATTGACGACAAGGTACGTAATAATATTACACTAGTTAGCTTCATTAAATTATGATCATGGCACAAATATTCATGAATTTTCATGGCAGTTTGAGTCCGTCGTCCCAGCTCAACTTGTCATCTTCATCTTATAAAAACAAGTCATACAACTAATTGAAGATCATAACAAAGTTATATAACTTGCGTTTTTTGTTTTTTGTTTTCAGTGCTTTCCTGCGATACGGAAAGCTTGCTGGGGCGAAGAGGCGCAAGAGCGTGAGAAGGCTGGGGAAGAAGCAGCAGAACTGCTAAAATTATTGGAGAAGGAGCTCCAGGAGAAAAGATTCTTTGGAGGAGAGAATATAGGAATGGTAGACATTGCTGCAAACGTCATAGGCTTCTCGCTTGGAGCTTATGAAGAAGCTTCTGGGGTAAAGTTAATGACAAGAGAGAAATTTCCTAAACTCTGCAACTGGAGGGATGAGTTTATGAGCAACAGTGCTGCTATCAAGGAAAATATTGGACCTTCCAGGGAGGAACTCATTTCTTTTCTACGAAATTACTTTCTTAAGAAATAAATATGTACGGCTTCCAGGCCAATAAATGGACGAATAGTAGAGATCACGTACGTATAGTTCATAATAATTAAAGGCATTGCTAGACGCAGTCGGTAAATACAGTCGATTATACGGAATAAATTAAAAAAAATATCATGGTTATACAGAATGAATAAAAAAAAGTTATAAAAATAATTTTTTTTTTTATATAAGTCTTATATTAATTCATTTTTTTCAAAACGACTGTACGCTGACTGCATTTACCGACTGCACAAATCATTTCTCAATAATTAATAATCCTGCACCAATGTAATAAAATAGGTTTGATTTCTCTTATGATCAAGTTTGTAATTTCATTAATATTTTAATTTGTCTATCATAAGTACTGTTGGTTCTTGTTTAATTAACTTGGAATCGTTCGTATAAATTATAAGTTAAATGTCTCTTTGTTTCTTGTATTTTGCTTTCCTTCAACTGAAAATGCACATCTATCATTTTCTCATCTACCTTTATGTTTATTATTATTTTATTTTGTTTAGGCGAAAAAAAAAAAAAGAAATAATCTCTTGAACATTTTGTCTATAGAGTGAAAGTTCTCTCCTCCTCTGAGAGTAGGATTTGAAATCTCTACTTTAAGCAGAATGTTGTCTTTCAGATGATTTGTCTATAAAGAATTTTAGGAGTTAAGACTATACCAATCACAAATAAATTAATTCGTGTACTGGTGAAGTTCCAACCGAGAGCAATTAGCTTGTAGTCTAAAATTTTTCCTGTATGTATCAACTCACAGCTGTAACTTTCATTTATAAATGAATGATGTCTATTTCTCATTAAAAATAAATAAAGATAAAAATTGCCTTTTGTTATAAAACTTAATAAAAAGGAGAAAGAGTGTCAAGAGATTGAGAGAGAGCAAGAGAGGAGATTCTTATTGATCTGTATATCAATTCTTATCAATTTCTTAAAGAATTCAACGATATATATAGGCGTACAAAGGGGACTATGCTAGCTCATTATGCTAGCACTATGCACTATGCATTTGACGACTAGATAAATGTAGTCATACAATTCAAGATAGTTTATAACATTTCCCCTTTGGATGACCATATTTAAAGAATATGCCTCGTTAAAACCTTGCCAAGGAAAAACCCTGTGGGGAAAAAAAAAACCAATGGCGAAGGAAAAAGAGTACAGTATTCATATGTATCGCCGAGTGCTTTAGGATTGCCTCATTAAAACCTTGCAAAGGAAAACCCAGTGGGATAAAACCTTAGCGAAGGAAAAAGAGTACAATCAGCACAAGTCTTCAAGACATTACTTCCCCTGAAAAGTGTATGATAACAGGTCTTCAAACCTCCGCATTCCAATGTTCTGCATAATCTTCTTAAATGTTGCAGTTGGTAATGCTTTAGTGAATAAATCTGCCAGATTTTTACTTGACCGTACCTTCTTGATATCAATTTCAACTTTCTTCTCATGAATTGCAATGATCTTCTTGTGTGTATCTGAAAGATAACTCGCATTTGTACATCCAACTAACTGTGGACTTTATCCATGTTGATAAAATAATCACAACTGGATCTTTCTGCTGATCACTACTCTTTTGGAGTTGTACTCTTCTGGAGTTCTTGTAAATAACACAGTTAGTGGAGAATTCATCAACATTAAACTGCTAACCTCATTTTTAATAAAAACGGTGGTCAGCCTTTTAAGATCAGACAAGCACCGCAGATTTTCAACTCCTCTGTAGGTGTCAGGCGTGCTGTCAGGTGCTGCAGCTGTCAGGCGTGCTGTTAGGTGCTGCAGCTGTCAGGCGCCTCAGCTGTCAGGCGCCGAAGAGCTATGAAGCTATATTCCATCTCTTTTCTCTTGCTTCACGAGAGATGCTGTATCATAATTTTCTCTATAAAAGAGATATTCAGCTCATCTTCATTCGCATCTCATCTTCTTCACTTTTCTGTAATCATACTGCATTTTTACTCTGTAATCTCTTTTTGCATTCTTATCCTGCAATCTCTCTCTACATTTTTACTCTGCAATGGCTCAGCGATCTTCTCATGGCCAATATATGAGGTACTCTGCACCTCGTTCATCAGCTGTTCCTGCTTCTACCACAGGTGCTATCATGCAATGTAATGATCTGACTCATAGGTCAGATAATGAAGCTATCTATGAGCTTGTGAGTCTCGATACCCGATACTCATCATCCATTGTCGCATTTTCTCAGCGACTGCAATCCAGAACTTGTGGAGTTGACAATCTCTATGAGAATATTGCTATACTTCAGCGACTTCTTCTGGAGTCCAACATGAAGATAGAATCAATAAAAAAAGAGAATAGGAATTTAAAATCTTTATTTAAATCTTCTTTTCGATTGCCCACCGCTTTAGATAGGGATGACATGCAGATTCTTGAAGAACAAGAGCATTTGAAGAATGAGGCAAAGTGCCTTAAATTTCTGTAATTCTTGCTTCAAGATAATAAAATAATATTTCACAAATATTCATATTTATGTTTCTATCTTCTGGTAGATGTTCTGTGTGCTTCATTTTATTTCTTCTTTAATAATGCACACTTCTTATCAAACCTATAATATGAATCTGAAATACTAATTGTATTTAAAAGATGGTATTTCATGACTAATAACATCATCCATCTTCCCCTTGAAGCCGCAAGGGTTTCAGATTTATATTTCAAATATGTGCAGTTTTATGAGCTCTTCTGGAGCCTCAATGACATTTAAATCATATATATAAACTGCAATAATAGCTTGTTTGCGTTTGGATTGCTTTAGATTATATAAGGATCTCTGAAACTTGATAGAATACATATTTCCAGATGTATTCATATTAGAAGTTTCAGACATTTTCTATCATTCAGGGATTTTCATATATATCATGATCCAATGATCCATATAAATATGCAGTTAATCATGCATATCCAAACTCTCGGTAACTTTCAAGCTAATAAAAATCTCAATATGATTTCAACCACTTTAAAATCATATCAATATTGTTTCTTCGAGAAACTAACTTGTGATTTCTATATCACATTTTCATATTAAAAGTTTCAGGCTTTTTTATATCATGTATATAAATATCCACTGGTATTTAACAAAAATCACATCTTTAGATGTTTGGACTTCAAGTCCATATTTATCACATTTTACTGAGTGATATCAATTCTGCAGGAATTGAGAAACTGACTCGTGATTTATATATCACATTTTTATTTCCTTTCTATAAATACTCACTGACATTCAACAAGCATCACCTCTTTAGGTGTTTGGACTATAAGTCTCGATGCATCATATTTTACTAGTGAATCAATTCTGCAGGAATTGTTTCTTTCAAATTTGGCCAATATTTTACGTCGTATTTTTCGACGATTCTTGATTCATTTTCATCATTACTTCTGGTAATGTCAATTGCCATCTCATATGGAAATACATTGTCGACAACAATTTTATTTCTATCCATAATTTCTCCATTATTCATGAAATGTAACGAGATCTCGTTATTTTCAGGTACCTGTCCCTCTTTAAGGGAAGACATTTTCATGAAAAACCTCTTCAGGAAGCACTCTTCAAGAGTTTATATAGGAGAATTTTATACAGAGAATTTGGATAGACTTTATTGCTTGTTTTGTGGGTATGGCCTCTTCAGGAGCACCAAATTATTTGTGTCTTTCTCTTTTGAGATGTTCTATCTTTTGTATCAATACGTCTCACATGCCTTTAGACATGTCTTTAGACTGCTGAATTTCTTAATTGTCCTACAGGGACTTCAATCCTCGCTGGGATTTTAGCAACTAGAATATGAGACATTTTTATCTTATTGCATCCAAAATTTAATTATCATCTGAACTTCTGGTTCACATATGATAATTAAGATAACGTCGAATTATTTCATCTTATTTGCTCCTGGCAAATTTTTCTTTCCACTTCTGGTGGTAAGACTTTATAGTAAAAGAATCTTCTGGTTCTTTCATGGACGTCCATATGAAAATCATTCGACTTATCATAATTGATTTTGGATAATCAAGATAAACATGAAAAGATACAAATATTTTGAATCATATTACTTTTTGATGCATCATAATATTTGATTCAATAATTTGTATAATATCATCTCAAAGAGAAAGCTTACAGTTTTTCCAATACAAGCTTCTGGCCCGAAAAGATATTCATTATCACGTCCAATTTCTTAGTTTCTTTGAATGAAACGCATCATTCTTTTCACTTCAGGGAATAGAATGATATAAATTTATTATTATTCACTTCAGGGAATGATGTAGATCTAGTAAGACGTGATTAATGATTCTTATCAAAAACTCATTATTTTGCTCAGTCACTGAAAGACATGATACAAATTTAGAATATATTGTGAACGTTTGCATTTCATATTGATACTTCAAGAGCATACTCGATATTGCTACTTCAGGAGCACATTCGAGACGTTCATTCAAATATATATTCTTTCCACAATTTCAAATATGCAACTTCAGGTGCATAAATCATAATGAGCTTTTGGTGCAAGTATCAATCATTTAAACTATGAGATACTCAAAAGTTATTATTGATTTAGGGCGATCCTTTAAGGATGCTCCATTTCCATTCTCAGATAAATCATATCATCAATAATTCATAACAAGTATGAATAAATAGATAAAACTTGTATATATACTATGTGCATAAAATTAATCACAGATATAATTGATATATAAATTATGTAAATTTTAATTCACCTTAAATTTAACTTGAGATATAAATTAAAGTAGAAGATTACTAACTTTAAAATTATCATAACCTTCATGCAATAAGTATTTTGTGGTTGGTATGCATATTTGACTAATAAATCTGATCACAGCTTTAAAGCTTGTGTTTGACCACTAAGGTGTATCATTCCTA
This sequence comes from Carya illinoinensis, assembly GCF_018687715.1. Classification (NCBI taxonomy): domain Eukaryota; kingdom Viridiplantae; phylum Streptophyta; class Magnoliopsida; order Fagales; family Juglandaceae; genus Carya; species Carya illinoinensis. The sequence continues at coordinate 40,450,436 of NC_056760.1, forward strand.
CATGGACAAGCATATTCAGAGGCTAACATAATTGATGGTACTATCTAGTCAATTGTGAAGAAATATGACACCTCGTTAATTAATGTCTATGCATGGATAAGGTTAGGTTGCAACGTGCTCCAATAATTTAACAACACGTACAATTATAAAGACAAGAAATTCTATCTTAAAAGTCTAACTAATATTTGACCCGTAGCTAGATCTTTGTTTGAAGGGTAGGAGGGAAGATGGGGAATTTTGCTTGTAATTGCAAACAGAACAGAACAGAACGGACGATGACTCGTGTTGCCTTGAACAAGTAAATATTACCATTGAATATGAGGCTCTTGTTGGTAGATTCCCATCAGGTCAGATCTACAATTATTGCACCGCAGATCCCTGTTGTAGTCGCACTGTATCAACGCCCCTCTTGTTGTTCAATCTTATATGATCACTGGACAAGCCCAAGAACCCAGATCATCACCGCTGAATACAAAGAGTATTTGCATGCTGAATATCGACTTCCAGTGCTTTCAGAGAATCCTTGAACGAAGACTTCCCATGGCCGGGTATTTTCCCTGAAAATAAAGCCCATCCAAGAAATAGAAAACAAGAGAAGGCAAAACAATAAACAAGAAGAAAGAGAGAGAGAGAGAATTGAATCGTCGTTGTTTCGTTGCCCCTCGTTGAAACCACCACGTAATAAGACAATATCCTCCTGGGTGAGATTGAGTAGCAGTTGCCGATATCATCATCTTGCTTGTTTCTTTGGACGTGAGACTCGTACGAGATTGAGAGGATGGTCGAGGGGTTTTGTCTGCAGGAAGAGCTCTAGATCTTTGCCAATGGGAACAAGATCGAAGAAGAGCCATCGAGTGGGAGCTGGTTTGGGAAGGTTTGGAGGCACCGACTGTGCTCCCACCAGCTTAGACCCCAAAAACCCAGGTCTAATCCAAGGATGTCGTTGTATGCTTGGACACCGTCAGTTCGGATCAGCTTGATATCGAGGAACCTCTCATAATTTCCAAGATCCAGATCCACCTCACCACCATCATCTAGCACAACAACTTCCCTGTGCTCTTGTTGGTGATTTCATTAATGGAAGCCATGAGAGAGAGGATGAGGGCAACTTGGTCAGCTAATTGGATCGGCGTTGCCTTTGTCCTGCGAAAAACTGTCGACGTTGCCTTTCTCCATGGCCTTTTGGTTTTAATTTTTCTCTGTCACTCTTTTACACGATTGAACAACCGATCGATGGATTCCGACGCAGATCAGAAGCAGATCGTGCTGATAACGTGTTATAAAACTTAATAAAAATGAGAAAGAGTGTCAAGAGATTGAGAGAGAGCAAGAGAGGAGATTCTTATTGATCTGTATATCAATTCTTATCAATTTCTTAAAGAATTCAACGATATATATAGGTGTACAGAGGGGACTATGCTAGCTCACTATGCTAGCACTATGCACTATACATTTGACGACTAGATAAATGTGGTCGTACAATTCAAGATAGTTTATAACACTTTTCATGTATTTTGCTCCATCACCCGGTGCTCTTTTAGCAAGCAAGGTCGCGGAATGATCCTCCAACTTATGACTTCTTTATAAAACAGCTAAAATATATAACCCAAATTTTCCAATTGACATCAATGATCACAATAGTCTTTAATATCGCCCATCATAGTCTTCGATTTAAATTTTGGCTTTTATTAGTTTAAGAATTTTTAGATTTTAATGTTTTAAATAAATTTTTAGTTTTCTTTTTATATTTGGTTTTTTTCTAAGTTTTTTTCTTACGTTTTTTTTTTAATTTTTAATATTTTTTACTTTTTAAATAATCTTTCACTTTTTCATAATATTTTTTAGTTTTATATTTTTTAATACACGCAACGCACATGTGGCCTATCAAAGGGCACATCTTAATCCGTTTGATATTTTATATATATATATATATATATATAAAAGAAAATCCTTTGCGTCCCAACAAAGCATCCCAAAGGGTTTCGATAATTTTTTTTATCTTTTAATAATATTGTGATTCTTTTTACATGTTTAAGAGAACAGAAAAATGCATAAAAAAAGGTCAAGTGGCCTTGTGGTAATTTTTGATTTAGATTCAGAGATGAGATAAGATGGTTTTAAATAAAAAATAAAAATTAAATAAAATATTATTATTATTGTTTTGAGATTTGAAAAAATTAAATTGTTTATTATATTTTATCTAAGAATTTGAAAAAATTATAATTATGAGATTATGAAATGAGATCAGTTGAAATGGTTTTAGTGATTCATTAACAAATTTCTTACAATAGATCTATTTGATCTTGAATCATATGGAGTGAAAAACTGATTAAAAGATATATAAATCGATTTGATTTGAGACAATTCACTTTATACTAATTTATATTTAATCGTCACTTTATAAAATTGCACAACTTTTATAAAATTTATACTAATTTATATTTAATCGTCAAAAAACAATAATATGTGATTAAAGCAACGTAGAACAATTTTTTTTATAAAGTTATATTTATTTATGTGTATATATATAGAGTGAGCAATACTATTCAACCTCTCCAATTTCTATACACTACAATTTTTAAAAGTTTTTAATTTTTTGATTTTTAATATTTTTTTAAAATTTTTTTTGGTCTGTTCTTCTTAAATTAATTGAATTCTTTTATTCATTATCTATATATTAAGTATTTGAATAAAGGAAGAAAATAATAAAAATTAAAAAAAATATAATGTATAGAGGTTGTATAAATAGTAAAAGGTTGAGTAAATTTTTTTCACATATATATAATTATATTCTTGTTTGGTATTAGTAAAATGCTTGTGTTATTTTTAAATTTTTTTGTTTTACTTAATGATTAAAGAAGTAATTTTAAATATATTGATATTTTTTTTAATATTTAAATATATTAAAAAAATCTGAAAAAGAAAAAAAAAAAAAAAAAGTGTGCATGCGGTCAAAATGCACCGCTCTTTGGTATTAACAAATTGGGCAAAATTAGACGAAGAGAGAGGTCGGGGGAGGGGAAGCGAAATCTACATCGAGCGACGAAGCGTCGCAGGACAAACATAAACGTAAACGACGACGGAGCCGGACAAACATTGCCGGTTGTTTGTGGTGCCGTACGTCGCCTCCCATTCCAAGACGTCGACGTCTTGATCACAATCAAAAGCAATTCTGTCCTATAATTCTTTTTTTCTCGAGACAGGTATTTCTATGTCCGTTGATTCCCTTTCAATTCAATTCGATCCCCATCCTCTTTCCTTCAAGAGACAAGTTCGTGTGAATCTCACATGCTCGACTCATTCAAGAGCCGTGTTCTTCTAAACGTGCCGCTTTTGTTCTTTGTATAGTGTATGTGATTATTGTTTCAACTTTTCTAGGGCTGCGATCAAACCTGGCTCTTCGATTTTCTGGTTGAGAATTATGTGATTTTTTAATTTATTCCCGGGCTTCTTCATGATTTAATTCTCTATTGTGTAATTTTGGATTATCGAAGTGAAACTTAGCGCCTGGGTTTTCTGCCATTGGAGGGGAGGGGAATCTATTAAAAATTCTCTGTTATCATACATTGGGAAACCACTTAATAGAGTAGGTTTTTCATAATTCAATGAAGAAATAGACAATTGGCAATTATCTTAGCCTGACTCGTTTCCCTTGTATATATATATATATATATATATATATGAATATTTTTTTAAACTGTGGTTCAGAGTGGTTCTTGTAGCCCATCCACGTAATCCATATGTTGGCCAATGGAATTGAGGCTTGGTTCAGTTGAGACCTCCTCATTTGGCAAACAAGGTTGCTTTAATTGTGTTTTGTTCTGTCAAATTTCCTTGGATGCTTGTGTGATCTCAGCTTGTAGGTGTCTGCTTTCGGTACTATCAAGTGGGTAGCTTAGCTGGTGTTTGTAAGATATATAGTGTTGCCTTGTTTCTTGGTTGCTAAAGTTTTTGAGATAACAGTTTACCGAACTGTGATTCGTTAATCCTGCCACAGCAGAGAAGTTTCCTTTATGTATGTACATAAGTTACCATTGGAGTATAGATTTTGGATCTCTAAATTTTGCTTTTATTAACCTAATCTCCCGTCTATTATGCTATTATCCTTCTATTTTTTATTTCTATGTTAAACTAATATTCAATTTCACTCTATTGCATCATTTTATACAACATCGTAATGTTAAGAAGATTTTATTGTCTGTGTATCATTGCTAAAATTATTTACAATGAATTTGTGTGAGTAAATTTCCTTCATTTAAATTGTTTATTGGTTAATTCATCTTTTATCTTTCAGGGTCAATGGCTTCTTCTGCAGACTCATGGATAAAGGAATATAATGAATCAGTAAAACTTGCTGATGATATCAATGGCATGATATCTGAACAGAGTTCGTTGCCTGCATCGGGACCAAATGGTCAGCGTCATGCATCTGCCATAAGAAGGAAGATCACGATTTTAAGGACCAGACTCGATAGTTTACAGTCCCTTTTGTTGAAGCTCCCTGGAAAGCAGCCAATGTAAGATTTCTTTATTTACTGTATCTAATCTTTTATGAAAAGGAATGGTTTCACCTCAAAATAGATTGAGGAATAAAAATGTTGTCTTGCATGTCTTCCTTGCTCGTAATGTTTGTATATTTACTCCAGTTATCTGGTATAATAATGTGCTATTGTTGTGCATATGTTCCCATGAGGGAAGGTTCCCACTTTAATACATATGGTGTGCTGGCGATTCATTTGATCCGTTTGTGATGAGTAGTTCATTACTTTGATGGAAACTCTTTTTTTTTTTTTTGGCTTGAAGTCTTTTGCATAGCTATTTTAAGAAGGATTTCATGTTTTTTGCTCTTGATAGCCTTTAGCCCAATTTATTGTGTTGATAGTCTTCCAAATCTCCATTGTTTTCTGATCAAAATCAGGGCACTACATCAAACTTTGGACCCTGTATTGGGGCAAAAAAGATTGTATATTGGCAGTGTATGTGAATACAGGTTTAAGTTTGTAAGATATTTTTTCTTTTTCAAATTAAGAGAACTTAACAAAAAAGTACAAAGATCATGCATCCTAGTACTCAAGCACGACATGGACATCATATGGAGGTAAAAGAAATAAAAGAAGTTTTGTAACTGAAAACAGCTAACTGGTTGATTCTTTTGCTATATAATAGAAGTCTCACCTCTTAACTTCTGGGCACTGGATTTTGTGGTGTTGGGAAAGTTCATGCCTTGAACTGCTGTTGTCATGTTCTAACATGAAGTCAAATTGGGGGGATAATGAGAATCGGAAGAGTTGGTTTCAAATTTCTTGGTTTTCCTTTATATCCTTCTTCTATTAGTCACCTGCGGTCTGTACCCATGATAAACGAAGTTTATGTTTAGTGAATCCAATCCTTGATGTTTTATCTAAACAAATTTGAGGTTGCAGATTTTATCCTTCGTAGGTAAGAATTTTTATGTCTGTATCTTGTTGGTACACCTGTTCTTCACTGTTGGACTGAAAAGTATACTCCAATATTTGTTTATCAGTTGCTTGGGTTGGCTTTCCAGAGAAGCTTTCTCGTTGTTGTTACCTAAAGTTTATTGATCTGCTTGTGGTGGTACACAGATCGGAGAAGGAGATGAATCGTCGTAAGGACATGCATGCAAGTTTGAGGTCAAAAGTTAATCAGATGGCTTCAACATTGAACATGTCAAACTTTGCAAACAGGGACAGCTTACTTGGCCCAGAAGTAAAGGCAGCCGATTCCTTGAGCAGAACAGTTGGCCTGGACAACTCTGGCGTTGTTGGGCTTCAACGACAGGTTATGAAAGGCAAGTTGCTAATCAATTATTGAGGAAAATACGTTCCTATGGTATGTCGTATTGCCTATGTTTCTGCAATGTTGATTTTTTATGTGGTATGCTCTTGAAGCAGAGCAAGATGAGGGTCTTGGGAAGTTGGAGGAGACTGTCATAAGTACAAAACACATTGCATTAGCAGTCAATGAAGAACTTGACCTACACACTAGACTGATTGTATGTGGTTTCTCCTGCCTTATTGATTTGTTTAGTTACCTGACTTCTCTCTTTTGTTCGTCTTTTGAGTGTCATTTAGAATTAAATAGTTGGTGATACTGTGTTACTGTGAATATTCAATTTCTTGCTCTTCCATTTTGCAGGATGACTTGGACCAACATGTTGATGTTACAGACAGTAGGTTACGGGTAATACACTCAGTCTCTACTTCTAACTGGCACCCAAAACCCTTCTTTAGCAAGTGACATAATTGCAAATGTAACAACAGAATAAAATAATTTTCCTAACTGCCTTTGTTAAACTGAGGTTATTGTAGATAGCTATCATCACATACAATATGTGTGTGTGTGTGTGTGTGTGTGTGTAGTACTCAAGGTGGGTGAATTTTAACCATGTTTCTTTTGTGGTCTCTGCCATTGTCAAAACAGCGGGTTCAGAAGCATTTGGCGATTTTGAATAAGCGCACCAAGGGTGGTTGCTCTTGCATGTGCATGCTCTTGTCAGTTATTGGGATCGTGGTTCTAGTTGCTGTCATATGGTTGTTGATAAAATATCTGTAATAACAATAGCAAGCCCTGCCACGTCTCTTTGTTATGGCGCTAATCTGGTTTAATTGTTGATATGATGGTTCTAACTAAATAATTGGCTTCTTGTACTTTGGTTCTTTGTTTGTGAAACGGAATGTCTGAGGTGTTAAGATACTTTCCAACTTTCTTCTGTAATCGGCTTATGTATATACACATATACATATAAATGACACCATTTGTCGTGTTAGTGACAGCCATGGCTTTCATGTTCAACCGTGAGATCATGCAGCAGGTATATCATTTGATCCTATTGCTCTTTGGTATTTGCACAATTTACCAGAACTGTGATGGTTATAGTAAATTGATGCACAATATATCATTTGATGTCCGACGCTGTAGCAATCAGAACATGCAAATTTTTTGTTCTGCAGTTATAGGATAAATACACTTCTCAACGGAACTTTTACACCCTGTACAAGTATAATTATTTCCAGAAAGTGCTTTAAGGAAGTTCGTTTTGATTATGAGCTGAAAGAGTTGCCATTTGGTTTTCTCTTCGTTGGATTCGACTGCTCAGTCCATCTCAGTCACCACAACTCGAAGCCACCCTTCTCGGGCCAACATGAGCGTTTCCGTCTTGCTTCGTTGAGCGGTTATTCACAATGTTTTGAATACTGTATCGGATGTCGTACCAGTCAAGGCACTGGAATGAAATATTTCGATACCGATACCGTTTCGGGATAGTAGATATATAAATAAATTATATATATAAATATATACATAAATTATATTTTAAAATAATAGTCTATATATGAATAAATTATACATGAATACATATATATATCTATAAATTATAAATAGTCTGGTCTGAATTGAGGGTCAAAAAATGAGATTACAGTTTGAAAAAAAAAAAAAAAAGGTAAAGGCCAAAATACAGGACGGTACAGGCTGAAATACAGGTCGATATAGTATTTCAGCCGGTACGTAACAGATACAATACCTATATCAGACCAGTGGCCAATACGGAATGTACCGACCGTACCAGTCGGTACAGTACGGTATTAAAAACAGTGATTCTTCGCATTTAGATTTGTCACTGGTTAGAGTTGTTAATCAGCAGTAATGAGTGTGGTATGATTAATGATTTAGATGGCTAACATTATTAGTGCGATGGTCGATGGAAATCAGACTAGAATCAAGTGCAATGTGGTCCATAATCACTCTTATTTGCAATCTTCTTGATATATAATCATGTGTTATGCTACTAATAAAACTATATAGTTAGAGCTGAGTAGAAATCCAAAAATCCGACTCCGACTCTGACTCCGCTCCGGCTCTGCTCCGACTCCGACGAATCGGAGTCGGAGTTTTTTTTTCCCCTGGAAGTCGGAGTCGGAGGTGGAGGTGTCCCGACTCCGATTCCGCTCCGATCCGACTTCGACACACCGAATCCGACTTCCCATCCGACTCCGACTTCCACTCCAACTCCTGCTCCGACCTCCACTCCGACTCCGACTCCGATATTGTGCATATTTTATAAAAATATGTTTTATCATTTATCAATATATTAACATCTAATAAATAATAATGTATAAATATTATAATGAATAATATAAGTTAATATAGTTAATATAAGTTAATTTACATTACTAATTTACTATAAGTTATTATAAGTTAATATAGTTATTAGTTACACTATAAGTTACTAATTACTATACCTTATATAGTTAATTTACATTACTAATTTACTATAAGTTATTATAAGTTAATATAGTTACTATATAAGTTATTATAGCTTATTTTATATTTTACATTACTAGTTTACTATAAGTCAATATATAATATACAGTTATATTATATATAATTATAGATTATATATACTATATATATTAAGGGCTTATATAATATATAGTATATATAGTAACTTATATAGTATATATAATATATATAGTTATATATTAACTTACTAATTAACTATACTTATATAATATATATATATATATGTAGTTATACTTATATAATATATAGTTATATTATATATAATAGTATAATTAATATATATAGTATTAAAACAAAATTAATATTTGATTTAGGGTTTAAAAAAAAAAAGGCTGAAAATACCAAAACAGAGCCCAAATGGCGTCGTTGGACTCTGTTTTGGGCACAAAAACAAAGTTAATAATTAATTGTGGTAAAACGGCGCCATTTTGGAGGTAAACGGCGCCGTTTACTTCAGTCAAGAGTCAAGACTCGATATTCCCCCCCGGGACCCCCCCTCCCCCACGACAATGATTAGGGTTTACTTCGTTTCAAACTGAGTCACTCTCTCTCTAGTCTCTGGCCATTCAGCAGACTACAGTGCGGAACTCAGCCCCCACGAAATGGCGTAGCCCCATCCTCCGACGACTTCTCTAGTATCTCCTATCTCTCTCTCTCTCTCTCTCTCTCTCTCTCTCTCTCTCTCTCTCTCTCTCTCTCTCTCTCTCACGGAAATCAATATGGGTTTGAAATCGTAGTCGGTGTCCCACTTATTCTCTTCGTTCGAATCGTTCTCCGGCGCCACGATATTGATTTGATTTTACTTTTATCTGTTATGGGTTTGGACCATTTGGTTGTTGATTTGTTTTTTGGTTTTTTTAAGCTCTGTTTTAACTTTTCACGTGTCGGCACTCGGCAGTCCCCGTCGGCCGTCGCCCCGAGTCCCCACGCCGTCGCAGATCTGGGTCATCGCATGGTGCCCACTGCCCTCCCACGGTCTTACCAACTCCATCCTGACTCCGCTCTGACAAGTCGGAGCCGGAGCTGGAGCGGAGCATATAGCCTTCGGAGCCGAAGTCGGAGGTCGGGCTCGGCCTCCGACAAAGTCGGAGTCGGAGTTGGAGGACCCAGATATTGACTCCGAGGCTGTCGGTGCTCAGCCCTATATATAGTTCTTCCCTTCTAATAAAACTTGGTTTTGAAATAATAGGAAATAAGATGAATGCTACTCATCATCCCTTTTTGAGATTTTGGTGTGTTATATACGAACTAACGTTTTATTTGATAGTTTGAAGGGATCGATGCATTTGTCCAATTGATATGTCTGAAGGAATCGACAATTCATGCAGGAAGTGGTCATTGGGAGTAGCTAGAAGGTTTAATAATTAAATGAAATGAATTCTACAAGACATCAAAAAAGAATGGAGAATGCTTTAACGTGTAATACATAGAAAATAATTGTTTACATTATAAAATGGTTTTTTTTAATCTTTGACTAACATCTTTCGAATTTTCAATGAAGACTCATTAAGTGCGTACGTACCACAAGGAAACTTTAGAAAGACAATTGAATTATAATCTCTCTTCTTACAAACAAAATAGTACAAGTTTCTAGGCAGGGGATGTGAATAGGGATGTACGCCGACCCGATCCAATCCGAAAATTCAAATTCCAACCCGAACCGAAAAAGATTCATACCGATTACCCGTTAACTGATTACCCGATTCCAAATCACAATCACCAATTCGGGCTTTTTGTTCAGCCATTGATGCCGTCCTCCTTCCTCTTGCGTTGTTCTTCTCCTTGTACGCCATTAACTTCCTCGTGCCCCTCCCCTTCGAGATTAATTGGCATTAGATTAGGGAGAAGGTCTTGCAAGATTTAAGGACAACAATGGCACCGGAGAGGCTGGACAGGGCGACCTGTGTGAGGAAATCTTCAGTGCGGCCAGTGAGGTTGCCGTCGGAGTATTTATCAGTCATTTGGAGGTACTCAGCCACGCAACGAAGAGCTGCCACATTCTGGACTGTGATCTCGAAGTTGACACCGTAACAAAACTTGGCTGCTTTCAGACCTTATGCAAAGAGAAATTTGCATCACCGACCACAACTACGACATTAGTTGGAATTTCTTGGGAACAAACCCTGCAACAGAGTAGCAAATCATATTAATTTCTTTTCAGTACAAAGAAAACCTAACCGCCATGTGTATTCGCCTCAAGATCGCGAAGAACTCCTCCACCTCCTCCTCCGTCACGGCATCTTCTCCAGCCTGCTTCTGCCTCCTGGAATCGATGTCGTACCCCGTCGAGGAATCTTCTTGGGCCCTCTTCCGCGGCTTCGCCTCCAGGACACGTCCCCGTCAAGGAAGAGAATCGCCTCTCTCTAGGGAACCACACGGGGCTGAAAGCCTAAGAATCGTAATGGGTTAAAATCGGGTAATGGGTAATACCCGTTTCCGATTTTAACGTAAACGGGTCAATTTTCCAAATCGGGTAAAAGTGGATTTTCGGGTCGGATCGGTATTTCGAACTTTTTGTTCAGCCCTAGATGTGAACAACATATATATATATATTTATATATGTATATATTATTGTGAGTCTTGACAACATATATATTGTAATGTGAGATCAAAGCCATATCATGTATATCAAAGGCAGATTTTTTTTTTTCTAATCAAACATATTATAGATATATAAAACAGTAATAAAATACAAGAGGTAAGAGTGGGAGACACAACATCCGTCCCAAACCAGCTAATATAATACCAAAAAAAGAAAAAAGGGGCGAAGGAAGAGATTTGGCGCCAAATAGTTGACCCCACCCATTTCCCAGAAGAGAATTCGTCTGAAGCGGGTTAGAATCGCAGGCAGATTCTAAATTGCCGGACACGCGAATTGGGGTCCCTTGAACTAGCATTTCGTACCAATTCCACTTTTTTTGTAATATTTTATTTTGCTGTCTCTGTTGAATAGCAAACGCTCACTGGTCTTAGCATGTTCATGGCTGACATCAGCTTTCAGCTCATAATCTTGAGATAAAAGATCATCAATGACGTATTTTGATCATATGAGTCCATCGTCCCACCTATATCCAACTATTTAGTATGTATGGGAATTGGGATTCCCGACTATTTCGAATCTAGAGTTCCAATAATTCAACGGGTAAAGCAGCCATTGGCAGCTTCTTTTCTTCCCCGGTCAATCATCGGAAAGTCTCCAAGTACCAACTCCCAGCTTTTTCTTACCATAATATTTATACAATAGAAATTCAATATCTTAATCACGATATCATGTACAGGCCGTAATTAATTAATTACAGAATAACTTGTGGTGCAAAGGCATTCCCAGGTAACCTCGACATTGGATCGTGCATATATATATGGGCTATATAAAGGGATCCAACCCCCAAACTTTAGAGCCACAAGCATTTGAATAACATCATAAAATCGTTAAAAAGTCCGAGAAGTTGAGAGAACACGAATTACTGTTGTCGAAAATGGCAGAAGAATTATCTTTGCTTGGTATGTGGGCAAGTCCTTTTAGTTGCAGGGTAAAGATTGCGCTGAAACTGAAAGTAGTCCAGTACAAATACGTTGAAGAAGATTTATTTAACAAGAGTCCTTTGCTTCTCAAATACAACCCCATCGATAAGAAAGTTCCCGTGCTTGTACACAACGGAAACCCTCTCTTGGAATCCCTTGTCATTCTTGAATACATCGATGAGACCTGGCAAGGCTATCCCATATTTCCCAAAGACCCCTACGAGAGAGCCGTTGCACGTTTCTGGGCCAAGTTCATTGATGACAAGGTATACCTATTGTCTCTAATTAGCTTGCTTGTAATGTTAATTTGTAATATTGGAAAGTCGTACACCTAAATGTCTTGGCATGCATACAATATTCATGTCTTACTTTTTCTCTTAATATTCTCCCCCAACAACTTGAGTACTATTTGTCTTTAATTGTTTTGATTTTGCAGTTGCTGCCTGCAATACGGAGGGCATGCTGGGGGGAAGAGAAAGGGCGTGAGAAGGCAGTGGAAGAAGCAACTGAACTTCTCCAGTTATTAGAGATGGAGCTAAAGGAAAAGAGGTTCTTTGGAGGAGAGACAATTGGATTGGTAGACATTGTGGCAGACACACTAAGCCTTTGGCTTACAAGTTTTGAAGAAGGGTCGGGAGTGGAGTTAATGACAAGAGAGAAGTTTCCAAAACTCAGCAAATGGAGCCATGAGTTTGCAAGCACAAGTGCTGTCAAGGAAAACTTACCTCCCAAAGACGAACTTACTGTGTTTTTGAAAAGTCTCTTCGGGAAACCGGCCAAATAGATATTGATCCTGAATTTACAACAGCACATGAGTTCTACTCACAGTTGGTCGATCGTCAAAATCTAGTGAATAAAATCCACCACTGCTGTCATTAATAATTTATAATATTAGCCATTTCATTCGATTGTAATTTGTTTCTGTCATGGTTTCATGACTCTCTGTTTCAGTTTTCATTTCATCTCCAAAGGCTTATAATAGATCTGTGGATGTTTTTCCACTTCAATTTTGACAATTTTAAGGCCCTAAATTTCCTATATATATATATATATATATATATATATATTATAAAGATCAGAAACTCCATCATGGAACAAATTCATCAAATTATAAATTTATAAGAGCATTGATGATCAATTTTATTTGCATAAACCTCGGAATCAACAAACAAGCGCAGGGAATGATGTATTTATATATATACTGCGTACATATCATATATATTTACATTTATATAAAATGTTTTTACTAATACATATGTATATATTTTCTTATGTATTATTGTTGAATCCAAGGTTTTAAGTATCATATATATTATATCTACTTGTAAATTTTGATGATAACAAACGAGTTCAAACATAAAAGTCTAAAATGAGCTATTTATAGACATATGAGATTTCATTTAAAAAGATTCAAATGTAAAAAATGAGCATTATTTATTTGTTTTCACAATTTCCAAACAAAAGCTTCTTCCTTTTGCAATTATTAAAGACAATATCAATTATTTTTTAAAATTTTCAAACAAAATATTTTACTTTTTGAATATGTAAAAAGAGCATCATTCACTTTTCAAAATTTTTATGAGCGTGACATGTTTTTGAGATTTGAAAAGTGAATAATGCTATTTTGATATACGGAGAAGTAAAATCTAAAAGTCATGTACAAAAATACTCATAGAACTTCATTTGTAAACTTGCTCATTTTCTTGATTATGTTTGATTTGTTAATGTCTTTGGTCTTTGAGATTTCACTTCAAAATTACACAACTATAAGTTTTACAACATTCATTCATCAAGAGCTCTCAATCTTTCTTTCCTAGCACTAAGTCTTAGCACGTGTTTATTTTTAGAAATATATAGTTTGCATTGTATTATTTTATTTTATTTATTGAGAAGTGTAAACTGATAATCAACCCACTATCAGTTCTTGTATAAATATTAAAATAATATGTATAACTATTGTGAATATACTTAATGTTCTACACAGATAATAGCTGAATCACCACTCGTAATAAGGTGATTGTTAGTGTGGAACGTGTTATACACTAATCTTTTGAAGCATTTTTGCTCAAGTGTGTAATATATTTCTATCTCTAACAAAATAAGATTGAATGGTAAATTTAAAAATACTCAAGGGATACCTTGAAACAAGGATGTAGGTAATTGGGTTGATCCTCGTTAAAAACTAAGTTTGTGTCTCTCTTCTATACATTCTTTATATTTATTACTATTTAGTTATTTATTTATATTTTATATTATGTATCATAAATGTTAATTTTTTTTAAAATAAACCCAATTCACCCTTCTTAAATTAGTCATCTGGACCACCATTACCAAGGTTAGGAAGCGAGACATTTTCAACTATTTACTTGGTGGATAAAATTGAGAAAAGAAAACTAAGTGGACCGTTTACTTGACGTGCAAGTTCTACAAATAACATGTTTTAGGCTGGTCCGCGTTCCCTCCTTCACCTTCCCCCGTAACCAATTAAAAAATAAATAAATAATTTTATATATAATCGCATAATCACTTTGTTAAAAAATAAAATTTATTATTAAAAAGTTAATTTTTTTATATAAATCTCTTATTTTATTCACTTTTTTTAAAATAATTACATAATAATTACATAATTCATAATTATAAATATCTTTTCTCTTAAAAAAAAAAGTATTTTTGATTTTGGTGCAACCTTATTTGATCACCCACGAATAATTTTTTTAATTCTCTTTACAACTTCATTTTAAGTGAAGAATGAGTACGTAAATATGATATCATTGATTTCATTATCCATGTTCCTTTATTAATATGCGCCATTTTGCATGTTTGAGACTTGTACATGTCACAACTGTCTTCTCAAAACTGACTCGACAAATTAAATCAAGTGTTATGTTATTCATCATATTTACACACCACACGTTACACATATTTTTATTTTTTTTATTTTTTGTTTTTTTTTTGTCTTAAATTACTTAAATTCTTCTATTATCATTTATACATCACATATTTAATAAGAAAAAAATAAATAAATAAATGTGATATATAGGAATAATGAGTAGAATTTTTCTTAAATTAATTTGTCTGCCATCCCTTTCATTTCTTCTTATAATACTATAAATGCATTAATGTGATATATTTTAAGTAATATTTTCTATCAACTATTTGAAATGTAGTACGCCACTTTGTACGACTATGAATGAAAAGAATTAATATGGAAAAGAAAATTTATCTTTTATTTCTAAGAACAAAGAAGAAGAAGTTCCCTAAAATATGCCAATTACCAAAGGCATTGTTTTTGTAAAGAAAACAAAAGACATTATACTTCGTAACTGACTGTAATTAAGCGCAGAACTTAATTCATGACAACATAGAAATGATGATTAAAAAAAAAAAGACAGGAAAACATAGAAAAGGAGCACTGTAAATCGTATGGCATATAGGTAATAACAGAGCACTTGAAACCAAAATCCAAATGACTGAAATGAGGAAGGCTAGGCAGAGCTTGAATCCTTGACGATGGTGACAGGGCAAATAGCATTTGTTACCACATAGTTGCTCACGCTTCCCACCAGAATCCTGTTTTCCAAAATCACAAATCACGCACAGAATATATCTACAATCAAGTGGCAGAGCCACGTCACTGAAATTTTAAAATATCTTAAAAAATATCTTTAAATATATGTATGAGTTGATATGAGATAAATTAAGATAAAAATTAAAAATTAAATAAAATATTATTATAATATTAATTTTAATATTATTATTATTTTTAAAATTAAATTATTTATTAAATTTTAGATTAAAATTTATATTCGCTTTTACGGGACTAAATAAAGATGATGAGAAAGAAAATTTACAGAAAAAAAAAAAAAAAAAAAAAAAAGAGCCAACAAGAAAAAAGAACCAAGTATTTCACATGTTTTTTTTCCCGTAAAATTTAGGATTTTATTATTTCTTTTTCTTTTTTTTACCTATTTATAAACATGATGAAGAATTTAAGACAAAAATAAATAAATAAATAAAACGGCAGTAAATGAGATTTTGTTAGATCACTAGCATTGCTTTCTCTATATGTATTTTCAAAATCACAATTTTTAAAGATTAATTTTGCATATAAAGAAAAACTCCTACATTAGATTATGTATTTTTGAACCAAATAATAATAAAAATTTTTTATTTTTTTATTTTTTATTAAAATTATTATTTTTATATATTTTTTATAATTAACACAATATGTTCAAAAATACAAATTCCATATATCTAAATATTACCAATTTTATATATTAAAATAACCAATTTTATCAATAAATATTAATATATACTAAAAAAACATTTTGTATTATCAACTTAATATAAATTTAATATATCAAAATCATCTTAATATAAATTTTATAAAATTGATTTTAATGGGTAAGAGAAAAAAAAATAGTAAAATAATGTTTGAAGAGTGAATTGTGTTTTTTTAAACTTGAATAAATACTATTTATAAATATATATAATTTTGAAAATGCATAATCTAATATAGACTAATTTAGAGAGATATTATGTAAATATAAGGATAAATATAAAGATGTATAGGCCATTGCCAATGCTATAGGGAAAAATAAGAAAAGTGACCTTCGAATGGAACCAAGCCCCCTGCTTCCCATTACCAAAGAATCCAGCTTCAGATCTTCAACAGATTCTACAAGCTTCTCCCTCGGATCTCCCCAGTACAGTTTCGTAACGATGTTTATCTAAAACACACATTAGTTTATACAGATTAAGATAAAATTGTTGGATTCCAACGCCGGGTGTAGAAGGTAAAGAAAAACAAACTCTAGAAAAAGAAAAACCTCTTTCTGTCTCCCTGCAGTGTCAAGCGTGTCAAGAACTTCCATATCAGTCCGAACATCATACTTCTTCATAATCTCGGGCTCTCTGAACTCACTCAAAGGAATAAGAGCTGCAAGAATAAAACCAACATCAAATTAGAACGTATCAAAGTTTGTATAGATCATGATCATGAATATTAAGATACTCACGAGAGCCAGATTTTGCCCAAAGCTGGTGACGAGACTCATCAATAGAGTTGGGGTTGATGTGGATGATGAAAAGGGTATCTCCTTTGTCAGCCAAATTATCTATTGCCCATTGCAGAGCGTGCTTGCTGCTCTTTGAGAAGTCCATGGCCACACCTACTTTCCTATCCTTCACCATTTTCTGTCGTCTTAAAGCTGCTGCTTCCTCCTCTTCTTCTTCGGCTACCTCTGGCTTTAGTAATGGTCTGTCAGATCAGGAAAATCAGAAACAATACGTTTGGGGGTGTGAATGTCAATTAAAAAGAAAAAAGCCAAGATTCCCCAGAAGACAAAACTTTGATAGCTTTTCAGTTTTGCTATTACGGGATGCGTTTCTGATGCTCAGAGGTTATATAAACAAAGGTATGAGAAGGTGGTAAAGGCAATCTATAACAAAGAAGGCATGCAAGACAAGTCGCGATATGCTGGATTGGCTAGAATAAAATTCTAATGGGTGCTTGAATGCTTACACGCTGCACTCTTGCTTTAAGGTTTACTCTAATCAGGACCATCCACGCTTGGCATGGGTCCACCGGCGGCGGCGCGTACGTACGGATCGTTTGAAAAGTTTATGTTGGGCTTTGGGATTTTTTTTTTTTTTTAGACGCAACTGGTTTCTCCGTGAAGCTTCAGATGATGGGATCAACCTCGATGAACGTGTCAAGAAGATAAAAAGGAAAATTCTTTGCATTGCCAAGACTTTTTGGTCCCCGCTATGTTCATCAGATAACGATATATGGAAATTAGAAATTCTGATATGACTTTTCACAACTTGCGTTTAGTGCCTTTTCTCCCAATGAAGTTGGAAAAATTCAGCAGAGAAATAAAGATGTGGACAATATTTGATTCAATATGATGAAAAAGAATTCCGATGTATCATATTCTTAATTCATTCCATATTAATATGCATAATCCATTTATTATTGATTTTATTATTTGGAAAAAATTAATATAATAGCTTAAGTGAATTTAGAACATTAGTAATGGCCTAACTTTCATATTATTTTAACGAATATCATATTATTTTAACAAATATGATCACTGAAAGAATATGACCGCTACAAAAAAAAATACAGTTAGAAAATTATATATGTTCGAATAATATAAATGTTAAAAAATTAATGTATATTTTTTTAATAACGAATAAATAGTCTCATTATCATTAGAATTAAAATAAATGAAAAGTCCAAACTCAATATGTTAATATAATAGCGGTAGATTTAGAGAGTTTATTATTTGATATTGTTAAAAGAATGGCTAGCAAAATTAGAAAAAGTGGATTTTTTTAATCAAATTCTAGGTAAATAATGACTAGGCCATTATTAAAACTCTTAAGGACTATAAATTTTGGCGAAGAAGAAAGAAGAGAAAGAGGTTGGAAGCAGGGGGTCAATACAAATTAAGACCGAAGGCTAAATTTAAGTTAATCATTCGTAATTATAATACAATAAAATATAATTTATTATATGAAATATTTTCAATAAAATGATATTTTATTTAAAATATTTAAATAAAGTCTTTTTGAATTTATATTTAATGCAACAACTTAAAATGAGGCCTCAGTAAAAATTTTCTACTTCAATTTAGCAAGATCTTAAAAGATTATTTAAAATATAAATAATTTATTGTATTAAATATTAAATTTAATATTATGGAGCCTTGTACACATTGAAAAATATAAAATTTATTTATAATTTTATTTAATGAAATGGTTTTAATTTAAAAAAAATTAAAAAAAATTCATTTTTAATTTTGAGACCCTTACATAGGGTGGGGGCATTAGGCAATAGCCTCAATGACCTTACGGTTGTGCTGGGCAAAGTTTGAAAAAAAAAAAAAAAAAAGGAGTAGGAAAGAGGAGGATTAATATAAGCACCAATTTTACCCAAATCTCTTTTAGTTTGTTTCATTCATTATATTTTCCTTCAGGTTCGCCATCTCTGCTATAATTATTTTTTGGTAAAGACTTGGTAAAACCAGATTAATCAACTTGCAGCTAATAAGCACAAGTCGTTCAAGCAGATGACCCAACACGCAACTTACTTCAAATGGAATTTGCATTTCTCCCTCCAAGAAAATCTCGATTTTGAAAGGGAAAACGGAGGCAGGAAATTGTCAATATAGGGATCTGCATTGAAAGGGAAAGTCAGGTTGATAGGGAGTGAAGCCTAAGATTTGAAAGTTAGACAAGACGTTAAGAAGATGGACCGTTTTTCAGACTCAGGCCTTTGTCAAACAGCCCATGCAGAACAATGAACTATCTATCCCTACATAACGTACAGTAGCATGCATAATTTGGGCTTTGCTCGACAAGTCTTATAAACCTCTGTTCATCTGATCTATGGCAAGCAACCCAGAAGGCAAGCACATAATTGCCAATAGCCCTTTTAAAGAAGAAAAACGATTTACATAATCTTAGAAGGTATAAGTTTTGGGTATTTTTTAAAAAAATAAAAAATATGAGAAATTTATGACCTGTATGAAAAAAAATTTAGTTTGTCACTATATGAAAAATTTATGAGCTGTACGAAATTTACATATCTTAAAATTGTATCTATCATTACTACTCGTTATATTTAAAATAATCGATTTTATTTTAGCTATATTTTTTGAGTCAAATCCATTTTCATTCTTCGGTGATAAAAAATTGTTAGAGCCATATTTTGGATTCCGTCGACAACAATTGCTCGGATGACCCTGAAGATATTTTATATTAGAGGATATTTATATTCGTGCACAGGATAAAATAATTATAGAACCGAACAGCATGCTTAAAAGTAGGGCTGAGCAGAAATCCGAAAATCTGACTCCGACCCCAACTCTGCTCCGGCTCCGACAAGTCGGAGCCGGAGTTGGAGTTTTTTTCCCGAGAAAAGTCGGAGTCGGAGTCCAGTCGAATCTGACTCCGACTCCGCTCCGATCCTACTCCGATCCTCCGACTCTGACTCCGCATCCGACTCCACTCCGCTAGTATACATATTTTGTAAAAAATATGTGTTTTTCTATATAGTAATCATATAAATATAAATATAGTAACATCATTAGTTAAATCCAATAATATACTAACAATTAGCACTAGTTATTAGTTATAAACTTATAGTAAATAAGTTAATAAATATTATTAATTTACTATATACTAATAGACTAATAGTATTAGACTATAAGTATATAGTAAATTACTAATATATATAATAGTATACTATTAGTTGTATATATTAAATTAATATCTTTAACTTATTATCTATTAGTAATTTAGTACTAGTGTAGTGTTATCACATATTATTAGTTACTAGTTATTACATCTAGACTATCTAGTTATAAGTTATTAGACTATAGTAAATAAGTTAATAAATATTACTATATATTAATAGACTAATAGTATTAGTATTAGTGTATTACTAATATATAATATATATATATATATATAATAGTATGCTATTAGTTAATATATATTAAATTAATATCTTCTAAGTTATTATCTATTAGTACTAGTGTAACTAGTGTTATTACATATAATTAGTTACTAGTTATTACATCTAGTTATTACATATTTGTTATAGACTATTCACTATAGTAAATAAGTTAATAAATATTACTAATTTACTATTATACCATATACTAACTTACTAATAGACTAATAGTATTAGACTATTAGTGTATAGTAAATTACTAATATAATTCAATAGTATACTATTGAGTTACATATATATTAAATATATATCTTTAAGTTATTATCTATTAGTACTAGTGTAACTAGTGTTATGGACATATTATTAGTTACTAGTTAGTAGTTATTACATCTAGACTATCTAGTTATTAGACTATAGTAAATAAGTTAATATATATTACTAATTTGCTATATATTAATAGACCAATAGTAACAAAGTTAGAGAGAAAGACTCCCTTCTCTCTAGGGAACAAGCATGGCGAATCTGCTAGAGGGAGGTGGGAGCCTCGGCTCCTCCCTCCCTCCCCTCTCTTTTACAATTTGTTTTTTTAGCTTTTCTTTTCCGGTGTCTGTTTCGTTTGTTTAGCTTGTTAATAAAAGCTGTTGGCCACTTCTTTGTGCGGATGGATGGCTACCACCAGGCTGGTTTCCTGAGTTTCTCAGCCATATTTCACGCATATGGTTATACACGATGGAGTTTTTACATGCATATGGGTGGGGAGTTTTTTACACGACGGAGATAGAGGAACTTGGATACGTATGGCTGTGGTTTTGGATGGTTGAAAAGCAAAGATCCTATCCGGTGTTCTTGACTATTTCGACTGGAAGAACGGTCTGCTGAGGGGATGCGTTAGAGGGTCTACTGTGAGAGCGAAGCAGGGTGGCTTGTTCTGGGAAGGCGAAGGTTTGCTTGTGGCGTTGGGGTGAGCTTCCGCGGGATTAAGGCCTCCGTTTTATCCATGGAAAATAGAGGATTTTTTGGATGCATGCCAATGTACATGAGGGGGTTAAGGTGTCCTTTCTGGGGCGGAGCTCAGCCGCTTTTCATGGTGGATTTCTTCAGGGATGGTGGTCGGAGAAGGGGGTCGGCGACAGTGTTTAGTAGTGTTTCAGTTTTTGTTTTTTCAGTTCTCCTTTTTTGTCAGTCTTGTTCCTTTTTGTGGGTTTGTGTTTTCGTCTATTTCCTTTCAGTTTGTAATAAGAGGTCCGGTGACTGAGCTCTTCCGTCTGGCCAGTTTTTGGGTTTTTGGTTGGTTTTGTCCGTGTTTAGGGTCTTCGGTGGCTGTATGCTTCCTGTAGCTGTTTGTTTTGGAGAAGTTTAGTCCGTTGAGGTGTACGTTTGCTCTGGCATGCTTGCTGCATGTTTGTTGGCTGTAGGTTTTGGCAGGATGTTGAGGGCTGCGGCCGTTATGGGTTGCAGTGATAGTGGGCGACAATGGTGGGAAGCTGCGTGGGCATTATAGTGCAGTTAGTGGATGTTGAGGGCAGTGTTAGTGGACGACAATGGTGAGAAGCTGCGTGGGCATTATAGTGCAGTATGTCCTTTCCAGTTGTGTTTGTTTTTTTGTTTTGTGTGGTAGGGTTTTTTATGAGAATAATTTGAAATAGGCTATTCCCTTTTCTCTTTTGGAGGAGGAGGGTAGTGAGTCCCTATTCTTTTTTGGAGGACGAGGGTGGAAAATTCTCCCATTCTTTGGAAGGTGGGAGTGGCATGAGTTGTTTTTCTCACAGACAAGCCGAGATGAACACTTCTATTTTTACAGAGTCTTGCATCTTAGGAGGGCTGTGTCTTTGGAGAGTTTTCTAAAGTTTTTTAGACAGTGTCCAGCACAAGAAAAGTTGTGTGTGGGGGAGCGTATAACTGATGAGTAGTTGGCTTGTAATCAGGGCTTGTTCCCAAACTTATTGGTCACAGCTGTAACTTTCTTCATTCATGAATTGAATTGAAGTCTATTTCAAAAAAAAAAATAGACCAATAGTATTAGTATTAGTGTATTACTAATATATAATATATTTAATAGTATACTATTAGTTACATATATATTAAATATATATCTTTAAATTTTTATCTATTAGTACTAATGTAACTAGTGTTATAGACATGTTATTAGTTACTAGTTATTACATCTAGACTATCTAGATTAGACTATAGTAAATAAGTTAATAAATATTACTAATTTACAATATATTAATAGACCAATAGTATTAGTATTAGTGCATTACTAATATATAATATATTTAATAGTATACTATTAGTTATATGCATATTAAATTAGTATCTTTAAGTTATTATCTATTAGTACTAGTGTAACTAGTGTTATTAGATATTATTAGTTACTAGTTATTACATCTAGACTATCTAGTTATTAGACTATAGTAAATAAGTTAATAAATATTACTAATTTACTATATATTAATAGACTAATAGTATTAGTATTAGTGTATTACTAATATATAATATATATATATAATAGGATATATTTTTACTAACTTAAATATATTTTTACTTACTTAAAGTAGATTGTTACTTAAATATATTTTTACTAACTTATTAATTTATT
This sequence comes from Carya illinoinensis, assembly GCF_018687715.1. Taxonomy (NCBI): domain Eukaryota; kingdom Viridiplantae; phylum Streptophyta; class Magnoliopsida; order Fagales; family Juglandaceae; genus Carya; species Carya illinoinensis. The sequence continues at coordinate 40,473,340 of NC_056760.1, forward strand.
TTTACTAACTTATTAATTTGTATTTGTAACTTTTTTTTTTCCCAATTTTTTAGAAGTGAAAAGTTGAAAACCCTAATGGGTTAGGCTGAAACGGCGCCTCACTGCCTCACCTCCCCTCCCCTCCCCCTTCACTGAAAGTCTGAATCATTTTCTTCCTCGGTGCCTCACCTCTCATTTCAACCTTCACCGACAGAACCCTCACCTCTCATCTGAACCCGTGCCGTGTCGTCGCCCCTCCGACCTCCGTCACCCCTCTAAAAGCCCATTCTTTGCAAAACCGAGGTGTCTCTCTCTCTCTTTCTCTCTCTATAATTTGTATATCTTAACTATTTTTGCATTATTTTTGTTCATTTTCTTGATAGTTGTGGATATTAGGTTTGTTTGTATGCTGGAATCGCTGGATAGTTGTGGATTTTATGATTGTTGTGTGCTATTTATGAAAGGCCATGTGTTTTCTTCATGAGAGATGGATGGGGGTCATGGGTTTAAGTGTACAAATGGTAGGAATTTATTAAAGTATGGAATTTGTTGGAATTTGTTGTTAGGATCTACTATGAAATACACTAAATGTTGTTAGGATCAATCTCCTTCAGTAGCCCTTGATGATCTGAAATGCTATTACTTGTTTTTTCCCATTCCTCTAGTAAGCACTAAGCAGATTCGCAAAAGCTTTTAACCCAGTAAGCACTGAGTTCGCTCGAGCTCAGTGTCGAGCGAGGGTCGAGCGGCACACTCTGCTTGAGTTCGCTCGAGCTCAGTGTCGAGCGAGGGTCGAGCGGCACACTCTGCCTGAGTTCGCTCGAGCTCAGTGTCGAGTGATGCAACCACATTTATAGATTCATAGGACATTTTTTCTCATTACTACTATATATGTATATCATATAAGTTACTTGAGTAATCTTTATATTAGTTCATGAATTTATTTTGTTTATGTTTATCTTATTTGTTGTGTTCTACAGTTCTAGTTATTAAATAATGGATATGGAAGGCACAAACACTCATACATCCACAGGTGCATCTTGTCCTGGCATTCCAGCCCCAAAACAACCGATTGATATTCCCAGTCCAATAGTTGATGAGTCTAGCGGACCAATAGGCTCTTCGGTAGGTACTCCTAGTGCCTTTCATTATACCCCTCGCCCTCCACCTGGTAGTAGAAATATTAAGAATAAGTCTGAGGTATGGTCCCTGATGACTTGCAAAAATTTCATATTGCAGAAAAGCCTCCGCTCGAGCGAATTCAGGCATATTCAAACGCTCGACTACCACTCGACAGGGAGCTCGAGCGGGTTGCTGAAAAACAAAGATCGCTCAAGCGAAATCAGGCAGAGTCGAACGCTCGATGTGCGCTCGATAGGACGCTCGAGCGAAATCAGGCAGAGTCGAACGCTCGACGCGCACTCGACACCCCGCTCGAGCGAACATCGTATTTTGACAGATTTTAGGTTTTCCGCCGTGAGACCATATAAAAGCAATTTTTCACTCTAGAGCCGCGAGTTTTGACTGAAGAACACTTTTTGGGAGAGAAAAACACAGTTAGAGGGATTCAATTCATCTGTTTTTGGAGGCAGAATTCCAATTATTGCACGTACGTTGGAATCATACACGAGCACGGACGAGAGAAAAGCATTGAATCGTTCCCTTGAGCTTTTGACGACGAGTTGAGGCTGCAATGAGGATTTTTCAGTGTTTATTTTCTTCTTCCCATCTTCTCAGAACAATTATGGTGAATTCGTTTATGTTGAATTCCATTTCTAGCATGAGCTAAATTTTCTTCATTCTAGGAAAATGATGTAACCTATTTCCGAACTATGCTTGATTGTCTATGCTAATTTAATGCAATTCTCTCTTTGTTTATCTGATTTATCCTGAATTTATTGCTTCTAATTAACTGGCCATTGATTAGATGATAAGTAATCTTGTGATTTGCTATCGAAAGAGGGAATCATAGGGTAGATCTTGGATATTTCAGCATAGGTAAGTATAGAGATCGAAAGACTTGTATGAACCTATGTAGTAATTAAATCATTGGTCTTATTGCGTTCTTGATTATTGAATTTGCATATTCTTGTGTGAATTGATAACCAAGAGTCAATTCCAATTGACTATCGAAAGAGGCTTTTGGATGAATTAGAGATTTGCTAATAGACAAAAGAGATTTAAATTAAATTAGCTGGATGAGAAAAGCATAGTGAAGAAGTAGGTGAAATCGATTTCCTAGAAGTTTTCTTCCCATTAATTTGATCTTCGAACGTAAGTGTTATTTCCCTTGCACATTTTTCTTTGAGTTGATCTAGTTTAGATTGCAACTACAAAAATCTTAGTGATTCCTCTACATAAAATCAAGTTTAGTATAATTTTGGTATTTGGCAAACGTAAGGTACTAATCCCTAAGGACGATACTCCTCTTATTACTTTACTATAAAACTACGATACTGTGCACTTGCAGTTTTGCACCGGTCAGTCCCACTTCACAAGAGTGCCCGATTGTGATCCCCAAGAGCCTATAGCTACTTGTAATCATTATCATAGGCGATGGAAATGTCATCCCAAAAGGCAATGCACTTCGGCCATGAAAACACACATCCAACTTTACCCCAAAAACCGTAAGAGTAAATTGGATAAGAGTCAAACATTCTTGGTCCCGGAAGTAAGAAGTGAAGGAGGGGAAGGGGAGAAGACCTTAGGGATGGCCAAATATAATGAGAAAAAAATCCGAGCTGCCCTTACTAGGATGGTGATAGTGGATGAGCTACCATTTAGATGTGTTGAGGGAGAAGGGTTTCGGGAATTTGTTAAAGCCCTTGATCCAAGGTTTCCTATTCCTTCTCAATTTACCGTAATGCGTGACTACATGAGGGTATTCTTGAGAGAGAATGATAGTTTGAAGAAAATGTTTCTGACCACCAAACAAAGAGTATGTTTGACCACCGACACTTGGACTTATATCCAAAATATTAATTACATGTGTGTGATCACTCACTTCATTGATAATAATTGGAAGTTGCATAAGCGAATCATTTCATTTGTTCGGATTAGCGACCATAAAGGGGCAACGATTGGGAGGGAGTTGGAGGAGTGTATGCTTGATTGGGGCATTGAAAAAATCCTCACAATTACAGTGGATAATGCTACCTCTAACGACTCTGCTATTGATTGATTGAGAACAAGGGAAATAGGAAGTGCAGATTGTATAGCAAGTCACGAGTTTATTCACATGAGGTGTACGGCACACATCTTAAACCTTATTGTGAGTGAAGGTTTGAAAGATGTTGATGACTCAATTGTAAGGGTCCGAAATTTGATTAAGTATGTGAAGTCTTCTCCCCAAAGACTTGCCACTTTCAAGTCTTGTGTTGATAGATCAAAAGTTCAATGCTCTAGTTTTTTGACTCTTGACGTGCCTACTAGATGGAATTCGACTTTTCTTATGTTGGACGTGGCTGAGAAGTATCAAAAAGTTTTCCAACTTTTGCTTGATGAAGATCCCTACTCACGAGTTTATTTGTCTGAGGATGGACATGGGAGAAAGGGTCTAGGAGCTCCTGGGCCGGATGATTGGGAGACCATAAGAAACTTTTCGAAATTTCTTCAAATATTTTATGGTGTTACATTGTGCATTTCTGGTACACTATATGTCACATCAAATAATTATATCCAAGAGCTTATTGCCATTCATAAACACTTGAATAATTTTTGTGACAATAGTAATCGACGTTTGAGTTCAATGACTTTCAGAATGAAGACAAAGTATAATAAATATTGGGGTAATCTTGAAAAAATAAATCAGTTGTTGTTTATTGCTACTATTCTTGATCCGCGGTTCAAATTGGTTACTCAAGCATATTGGTTCAAGAAAACATTGAGTGAGGAGAAGGGTGAGGAATTTGTTGCACTCCTCAAGAGGGATATGGAATATTTGTATGAGGCATATGTAGAGTTTGGTGGTGGGTGCGTAACTGGTGCTAGCAAAACTCAAAGCGGTGAAGCTAGTGCATCAATGGGGAGTAATAGTACAGTTACAGACTATGATCCCTTGGATTTTTTGAGGGAGTTTCATAAAGAGCATACAACATCCTTGATGGATTGTAAGTCGGAGTTAGAGCGGTATTTGTTGGAGAACATTGAGATTCCTACGGGAAGTTTCAATATTTTAATTTGGTGGAAAGTCAACTCCACCAAGTATCCAGTTCTTGCTCTAATGGCAAGAGATATCTTGGCCATTCTTATCACCACCGTTGCATTTGAGTCAGCATTTAGCACAGGAAGCCGTGTCCTGAAACCGTTTAGGAGCTCTTTGGCTCCTAGAACTGTAGAAGCTCTCGTGTGCTCGCAAAAGTGGTTGAAATCTACTCCCATATGCTTGAGTCAAAATTATTCTGAAGCCATTGATGATGCAGAGAGCTATAACCTAGACTCAGGTAATGTATTTAGAGATTTTTTTAAGTTGTTATATGAGTTGATTTTAACATTTTGTAATACTAATTTCCTATAATTTAACATCTTAATGCAGAATTAGCCAATTCTATGACCAGCATACTTCGTGAAGAGGATTGACAATATTGTTTCTGGTATCTTATTTCAATTTTGCTTTCTTTATTTTTATAAATTTATATGGTATCTTATTTCTTTACTAATTTTGTTCTTTTTTTTTTTCAAGCACAAGTTGAAAAATGACATTTTTTGGACCTTTGATTATGTATTTTTAATTTTAGGTTGTAATTTTGGACCTTTGGTTATGTATTTTTAATTTTAGGTTTTAATTTTGGTTATATATTTTTAATTTTAGGTTGGAATTTTGGTTATGTAATTTTAATGTGTGTATTTAGTTTTAATTTAGTTTTTAATTTTGGTTGCACATTTGAATTTAGTTTTATTTTTTATAGTGATAGATTTTGAATTTAGTTTTATTTTCTAATGTGATGATTTTGGTTAAATAAATTAGAAATCTCAAATTATATTTTTTAAAAAAATTGATATAGAACCCCAAATCCGATTAGAGTTACAAATTGTAAAATTGAAATGTTAATTGAGTCAAAAAAAAAGTTTAAAAAAAAGCCCAATAAAAAGCCCAACTCCGACTCCACTCCGACTCCGACAAGTTGAAGTCGGAGTCAGAGCGGAGTGGGATGTAAGCGGAGTCAGAGTCGGAAGTCGGATTCGGCCTCCGACAAAGTCAGAGTCGGAGTTGGAGGAGACCAAATCCGACTCCGGTTGAATCGGTGCTCAGCCCTACTTAAAAGAGACATCATGAGTTTTAAGCATGCTGTTCGGTTCTGTAATTAATACCTACTGTATCCACAATTGAGACCAATGAAATTATCCACTATATATGAAAATGTAGATAATACAAATTAATTGATCTCGGTGGTCACCCACGCATTCTCTCTCTATAACAAGCTAAAAACGGGGAAGAGAGGGATAAATATAGTGGAGAGGAAGCCCCTCTACACTGTCATAGCTCTCTTTTGTTTGTCTTCATGGATTCTACTTAATTTACTAGAAATGTGTTTGCCTTATCCAATCACTATTTTACAAACTATAGCTTAAATTGTTATGTTAGTGTGGGATATGTGTCTTATATGGGATGTAATTACACTACAAGAAAATTATCTATTCGTGAACATATATATATATATATATATATATAATCCTACTAAAATGACTATTTTATGTCAACATAAGTATATTTTCGTCACAAATGATTATTCTTATCGCAAATAACTCGTTATAAATGTTCATTTTTTCTTATTGTAAATTAAGTAGGGACTATGTTTAGGCTATATCTCCCATATACATAAACCAATCATGCTCTAGTTATAAGAGTGCGAAGATGTATCATGCATCTAAGTAGGGCTGTTCATCCGGGTTCCAACCCGGGAACCCGGATATATCCAAACTGGAACCCGGATTTGAAATCCGGGCCGAAACCCAGACCAGGTTAGCCCGGGTCTTATCCGGGTCAGAACCCGGATGAACACGGGTTTTGCAAAACCCGGATTCCGGGTTCCGGATTGTACCCACTTTTGTTTTCCTAATGCTTTAAAAGCATAATTTCTTTTTAAATAAAAACCTATATTATATTAAAGATTTTTTAAGAAAAATCAGTGTTGAAAAGCATAATTCTCTTTATAAAAAAAGCTATATTTATTATAGAAATATTTTAAAAAATGTTGAAAATCATACTTTTTTTTTTAAAAAGCCTATATTTTGTGAAAATTTTTCTAAGAGGTAATGTTAAAAAGCATAACATTGTTTGGAATAATAAAATATATAAAAATGAAAAACAAAGCATACAATCCACTAGATATTAGATTACATTACAAAATATCAATAACAGTCTTCCATGTGATTTAATCACACTAAATAAAACTTCAAGTATATTCATTGTAGCCACCCAAATGGAAGACAACCGCTACATTGAATTCCTAGTATATTCTCTGCAGCCACCCAAACTGAAGAGTAAGAATGTATTTCAACAGATAAAAACACAAACCATGAAAAGGAACACTAAATTCTCCATTTACATAACTGGGTGAATAAAAAAAAGAGAGATAGATAAAACTAAGGATATGACAACTCCAACATAATAGGTTATCAAGCCAATCAATTGGACTGCTCTAGGGTGTGATTTTAGGTACTGCTCCAGTTGCTTTTTGTTGTTGATCTCCTCTCTAATAGGAGCAACAAACATGATCTCATTCTTCCTAGGTGTACCTCCTTTCTTGGGTAAGAACTGATGGGGAAACAGAAAGCAGAGGCACACATCAAGTGATACACAACAAGATTTATGAGCTAATAACAAAATCAACTGAACTTGTCCTTGAAGACTTCCCATCATAAATTCAGTACTGTTATGATAGAATGCACAAGGCCGACTCAGTTTTTATTGAAGCATAAAATAAAATAATATATAGGCAAATATCAATTTAAGAGCGAGAAAAGGGGGGGAAAAACAAAAGGTATATTAAATGTGTGTTCTCACTTCTCATCTATCCTCTTTTAGTAGTCACACAGCTATCCTACACATTTCTATTGTGCTCTTTCAGTCATTAGATGAAACTTCCTACAGATCCCATGAGGTGGTGATCATTAATTTTCTAGCAGGATATAAATTCAGTACTCTCAAAATTACAAAAAGATTATGAGTGAAGTCCTCAAAATTCAAGCAGAAGAAAGACCAGAACCTGTATAACCATATATGACAGAGCATTCAAGGCATGCACAGATTAAAGCCTATTTTGACTTTGTGGAAAAACATATGTACTCAAGCTTTGATTTTAAAGTAGGAGATCACAAACCATAAGAGCAAGGATGGGTCTGTTTCTGACTTCAGATAATGTTTACTTGAAGAAGTTAACACTGGTTGACTAAGCAGAAGTGGTAAAGCTGAATTTATGACCAGAATTTGATTAAATCAAATGCTACCGAGCAACATACTACAATTTCTTCTCAATGGTTACTTACCGATCATGGCTAGTTCAGGATCGGTTTTTAGTTGGCATAAATTAAACTAAAAAGAGTCTAAAACCCAGTCCACCAATAAGGGTCCTTGCAGCTGGATCCTATATGCAATGAAGATATGAGAATTAGGGAATAAGGGCAAGTTAATTTGTTACCCTCCTTCCTAATCCTATAGTCCCTTGAAATTTCAATTATATAAATTGAATGTATGTGCATTTAAAATTAAAAAAAAAAATAAACATCTCCATTCAAAATATCAGTATATACTTTATACCCATGTTTAACAAAATAACAAAAAACATACCCAAATCAACAAAGTAATAAAAGAAAAAAAAATCCTAAAAAATTGTTCATCACTGTAATCAACATCAACGACTCTAGATTTTTCTTCACGTTTCCTAAGATCTATCAAACTCATGACAGCATATACTTTATACCACCAAACATATAACAGCATCACGTTGCCTCACTTCAACAATCAAGCGGGTAAAGTAAGTATATTGTAGGCACGAAAGTTAATAGAAGCCCAGATACAATATGTTATGAAATATATTTCGATATCAACCACCTTCTCTTCAAAGAGTTTGATAGTGGACTTTTTTTTCTTTTTCTTTTTCTTTTTTAAATCACGAGCCATTGGGTTTCATTGATGGTTTAATTTGTGTTGCACTAAATGATCCCCTTATTAAGTTACCCTTTTAGTTTGGGATGCATGGTAGTGTTTTATATTGATCTCAGAGCTTAGCCAAATGTTAATGAAAGTCATAATTTAACTAATGTGACTCAAATTTAGTATATATTCGATTAGTCAAACTAAAGTCATCCACAATATTAACTACAATAAATCTATCCCACAAGTCATATACGACTTAAACTGTAACAAAGTCGTATTTATATTTTATTATTTCCAACAAACCCTGTCCCACATGTTCTCTTCTCCTTCCCACAGCTCGATTAATGGAAAATTGCATTAATGCAATGCCTAGTAGTAGAACAATATGTTACTCAACTAGAAATGCTAATTTTATAGATTGTGAAAATAAAAATAAAAATAATTGTTGGGGAGAGTTGAAAATTATGAAAATGAAAATAGAAATGTATTTAAACAAATAAAAAATTGTATTAAAAATAGATTAAAAAATAATAATAATTTATTATTATAAATAATGAGATGGCTAAAAATCCAACGTAGAGTTTAAGTTTTGAGTAATTAGTCAAAAACAAAAAAGTCTCATTATCTATACACACCACACGCCGAATTTATTTTTATTTTTTCATATTTTTTATAGTTTTTGTTTGTTATATTCATCTTTAATTACATGAATTATTCTACTTATCATCCATAAATTACATATTTGATCAGAGAAAAATAAATAAATAAATGTGATGTATATGAATAATGAATATGATTTTTCTTAAACTAATTTGTCGGCCATCCCTTTCATTTCTTCTGATAATATTGTAAATGCAATAATGTGATATGTTTTAAGTAATTTTTTCTATCAACTATTTGAAATGTACTACGCCACTTTGTACGACTATGAATGAAAAGAATTAATATGGAAAAGAAAATTTATCTTTTATTTCTAAGAACAAAGAAGAAGAAGTTCCCTAAAATATGCCAATTACCAAAGGCATTGTTTTTGTAAAGAAAACAAAAGACATTATACTTCGTAACTGACTGTAATTAAGCGCAGAACTTAATTCATGACAACATAGAAATGATGATTAAAAAAAAAAAAGACAGGAAAACATAGAAAAGGAGCACTGTAAATCGTATGGCATATAGGTAATAACAGAGCACTTGAAACCAAAATCCAAATGACTGAAATGAGGAAGGCTAGGCAGAGCTTGAATCCTTGACGATGGTGACAGGGCAAGTAGCATTTGTTACCACATAGTTGCTCACGCTTCCCACCAGAATCCTGTTTTCCAAAATCACAAATCACGCACAGAATATATCTACAATTAAGTGGGCGGCGCCACGCCACTGAAATTTTTTTTTTTAACCTATTTATAGACATGATGAAGAATTTAAGGAAAAAAAAAAAAAAAAAACGGCAGTAAATGAGATTTTTGTTAAGAGGAAAAATCAGAAAAGTGACCTTCGTATGGTACTAAGCCCCCTGCTTCCCATTACCAAAGAATCCAGCTTCAGATCTTCAACAGATTCTACAAGCTTCTCCCTCGGATCTCCCCAGTACACTTTCGTAACGATGTTTATCTAAAACGCATATTAGTTTATACAGATTAAGATAAAATTGTTGGATTCCAACGCCGGGTGTAGAAGAAAAAGAAAAACAATCTCCAGAAAAAGAAAAAACCTCTTTCTGTCTCCCTGCAGTGTCAAGCGTGTCAAGAACTTCCATATCAGTCCGAACATCATACTTCTTCATAATCTCGGGCTCTCTGAACTCACTCAAAGGAATAAGAGCTGCAAGAAAAGAACCAATATCAAACTAGAACGGATCAAAGTTTGTATAGATCATGATCTTGAATATTAAGATACTCACGAGAGCCAGATTTTGCCCAAAGCTGTTGACGAGACTTATCGATAGAGTTGGGGTTGATGTGGATGATGAAAAGGGTATCTCCTTTGTCGGCCAAATTATCTATTGCCCATTGCAGAGCCTGCTTGCTGCTCTTTGAGAAGTCCATGGCCACACCTATTTTCCTATCCTTCACCATTTTCTGTCGTCTCAAAGCTGTTGCTTCCTCCTCTTCTTCTTCGGCTACCTCTGGCTTTAGTAATGGTCTGTCAGATCAGGAAAATCAGGAGCAATAGGTTTGGCGTGTGAACGTCAATTAAAAAAAAAAAAAAAAGCTAAGATTCCCCAGAAGATAAAACTTTGATGGCTTTTCAGTTTGCTATTACGGGATGCGTTTCTGATGCTTTTAGAGGTTATATAAACAAAGACATGAGAAGGTGGTAAGGGCAATCTATAACAAAGAAGGCATGCAAGACAAGTCGCGATATGCTAGCTGGCTAGAATAAAATGGGTGCTTGAATGCTTACACCCTGCACTGTTGCTTTAAGGTTTACTTTAATCAGGACCATCCACGTCTTGCATGGGTCCACCGGCGGCGGCGACTACGTACGGACCGTTTGAAAAGTATATGTTGGGCTTTGGATTTTTTTTTGTTTTATAGACGCAAATGGATTCTGCGTGGAACTTCAGGTCATGGGATCAGCCCCGATGAACGTGTCAGGAAGATAAAAGGGAAAATTCTTTGCATTGCCAAGACTTTTTTTCCCCGCTTTGTGAATCAGATAACGATATATAGAAATTATAAATTCAGATACGACTTCTCATAACTTCCATTTACTCCTAATGAAGTTGGAAAAATTCAGCGGAGGAATAAAGATGTGGACAATATTTGATTCTGTTTGAAGTTGAGTTTAGATGATGAAAAATAATTCCTATGTATTATATTCTTAATACATTCCATATTAATACGCATAATCTATTTACTATTGATTTTATAATATTGAAAAAAATTAATATAATAATTAAAATTCATTCTCTAAAGAAATATCCGCAAGGTTTTGGCCGTTTCTAAAGTAAGATCACTTGCAGTGAATTAACCATATGTATACTTTTTTAACAACGAATAAATATTTCAATTACTATTAAAATTAAAATAAATAAAAATTTTAAAATTAATATATTAATAACATAATAATAAATTTAGAGAGTTTATTGTTTGATATTGTTAAAAACTGGCTAGCAAAATTAAAAAAAGTAAATTTTTTAATCAAATTCTAGATAAAAAATGACAAGAGCATTACTTAAGCTCTAAGAACTATAAATTTTGACAAATAAGAAAAAAGAGAAAGAGGTTGGAAGGAAAAAAAAAAAAGATCAATATAAGCACCAATTTTACCCAAATCTCTTTTAGTTTGTTTCATTCATCATATTTTCCTTTCAGGTTCACCATCTCTGCTATAATTATTTGGTAAAGACTTGGTAAAACCAGATTAATCAACTTGCAGCTGATAAGCACAAGTCGTTCAAGCAGAAGACCCAACACGCAATTTACTTCAAATGGAATTTGCATTTCTCTTTCCAAGAAAATCTCGATTTTGAAAGGGCAAAAGGAGGCAGGAAATTGTCAATATGGTGACCTGCATTGCAGGGAAAAGTCAGGTGATAGGGAGTGAAGCCGAAGATTTGAAAGTTAGACAAGACGTTAAGAAGATGGACCGTTTTTCATACTCAGGCCTTTGTCAAGCAGCCCATGAAGAACAATGAACTGTCTATCCCTACATAACGTACAGTAGCATGCATAATTTGGGCTTTGCTCGGCTAGTCATATAAACCTCTGTTCATCTGATCTATGGCAAGCAACCCAGAAGGCAAGCACATAATTGCCAATAGCCCTTTTAAAGAAGTAAAATGATTTATATAATCTTTAGAAAGTATAAGTGTTGGGTATTTAAAAATTAAAAAAAAATATATGAGAAACTTATGACTCATATGAAAAAAATTAATTTTTTACGATAGATATCAATTTTTTGAAAAAAAAATATACGAAATTTACATACCTTAATACTGTATTTATCATTACTACTCGTTATATTTGAAATAATCGATTTTATTTTAACTAAAGAAACATAAGTTTTATTTAAAAAGAATATTTTTTGAGTCAAATCCTTTTCCATTCTTAGGTGATAAAAAAATTGTTAGAGCCATATTTAGGATTCCGTCCACAACAATTGGTCGGATGACCCTGCAGATATTTTATATTAGAGGAGATTTATATTCGTGCACTGGAGAAAATAATTATAGAACCAAACAGCATGCTTAATTAAAAGAGACATCATGAGTTTTAAGCATGCTGTTCGGTTCTATAATTAATACCTACTGTATCCACAATTAAGGCCAATGAAACAATCCACTATATATGAAAATGTAGATAATACAAATTAATTGATCTCGGTGGTCACCCACGCATTCTCTCTCTATAACAAGCTAAAAAGGGAGAGAGGGATAAATAGAGTGGAGAGGAAGCCCCTCTACACTGTCATAGCTCTCTTTTGTTTGTCTTCATGGATTTTACTTAATTTACTGGAAATGTGTTTGCCTTATCCAATCACTTTTTTGCAAACTATAGCTTAAATTGTCCTGTTAGTGTGGGATATGTGTCTTATATGGGATGTAATTACACTATAAGAAAATTGTCTATTCAGTTATATATATATATATATATAATCCTACTAAAATGATTATTTTATGTCAACATAAATATATTTTTGTTTAAAATAATCATTCTTATCACAAATAACTCATTATAAATGTTCATTTTTTCTTATCGTAAATTAAGTAGGGACTATGTTTAGGCTATATCCCCCACATACATAAACCAATCATGCTCTAGTTATAAGAGTGCGAAGATGTATCATGCATCTAAGGAATGTTGGTATATATTTTGATATCAATCCCCTTCTCTTCAAAGAGTTTGATAGCGGACTTCTTTTTTCTTTTTCTTTTTGTTTTTTAAATCACGAGCCATTGGGTTTCATTGATGGTTTAATTTGTGTTGCATTAAATGATCCCCTTATTAAGTTACCCTTTTAGTTTGGGATGCATGGTATTGTTTTATGTTGATCTTAGAGCTTAGCCAAATGCTAATGAAAGTCATAATTTAGCTAATGTGACTCAAATTTAGTATATATTCGATTAGTCAAACTAAAGTCATCCACAATATTAACTACAGTAAATCTATCCCACAAGTCATATATGACTTTAACTGTAATAAAGTCATATTTATATTTTATTATTTCCAACAAACCCTGTTCCGCATGTTCTCTTCTCCTTCCCGCAGCTCGATTAATGGAAAATTGCATTAATGCAATGCCTAGTGCTACATAGCAACTATAAATGTATTTATAAATTGTTGAATTGTGAAAATGATAGTAATAGTAGCACAATATGTTACTCAACTAGAAATGCTAATTTTATAGATCGTGAAAATAAAAATAAAAATAAAAATAAAAATAATTGTTGGGGAGAGTTGGAAAGTATGAAAATGAAAATAAAAAGGTATTTAAACAAATAAAAAATTGTATTAAAAATAGATTAAAAAATAATAATAATTTATTCTCATAGATAATGAGATGACTAATAATCCAACGTAGAGTTTAAGTTTTGAGTAATTAGTCAAAAAAAAAAAAAAGTCTCATATTAGCTAAATTTTAACTTTTATATAACTAATCGAATGTTAGTGCTCTCGTGTCATTAAATGAGTGTATCATGTGTTCGTTCATATAAAATGCCCTTTGCATTTTCACATCGCCACATCAAATATATCTCTATAACATTCCCATCATCTTTTAAAATTTTATATACATCCAACTCTTAAGAACCGATATTCTTTTCTCTTAATGGCTAATTTGGATTCAGATATGAAATGATTTTAAATAAAAAATAAAAAATAAATAAAAAATTATTAAAATATTATTTTTTAATATTATTATTATTTAAAAATTTGAAAATATAAAATTATTTATTATATTTTATTTAAAAATTTTAAAAAAATTATAATAATAAAATCAAATAAAACACTTTATAAACCTAAACAGACCTTAATCATTTGGGTGAGACCATGAGATATTTTCAATGAGATTGCGTTTTTAAACCTACAAAAGTTGGGCCTTATCTGGCCCATTCATCCAACAGGTATCATGTCATGGTACGAAGTATTTTGCATAATATATAAACATAAGACCTAAAAGAAATTAATGATCCACACCTAAAAAACGTGGTACCATCTTCCGGTCTACTGCCCGAATTTTTTGTTGGGCTTGCCAAGCAGCTAGTGCTCATGTGATCAAACTCCAACGAATTATTAATTTGTTGTCATTTCAGCAGACGTCAATGTCCGAAGCTGCACTCCACATTACAACTTTGTCAGCATCGTTTTGTATAACACAACACTAAAATTAAGCCAGCGTTGGTAATGGCTTAACCTAAGGGTAGTGTTAGGCTGCCGCCAGCATTGATAGCTGCGCGTATAGTTTAGTACATTTTAGTTTTTTTATTTTTTTATTTTTTAAATATTTTTAAAAAATAAAAAATATATATTAATATATTAAAAATAATTTATTTAATTATTAAATTAAAAAAAATTAAAATGACATTTGAGCGGTATATTTAGAGGGAAGTTGTTATATCCACGTAAGTTTTTTTTTTTTCTTTCAATATTTTTTTAAAATTATTTAGATATTTTTTAAAAATAAAAAAAATCACATATTTATTTTAATATACTTACGTAATCATCCTATTTAGAATGGCAAAGTAGGGTTCTCTTAAGACTGCAGTACATACGTCCAGATTTTTCGAGACACATATTCCAGATCGATCAAATCTCTATGTTGACCACCCTTTCGTAGCTTGTTGAAAGACGGTGTAACTACTTTTTTGTTTTTTTTAATGATTGTACCATCTTGCTTTGTTGTCGACCTAAGAAACAATGTTGTCGTAATTATAACGGGAGGTGGCCCGTGGCCTACCATTTTATCATCGATATTAGTAAGTAAACAAAAATAATAACTCGACATCTATAGAATTTTGAGATGGCAATTTAGCTTTCAACAGAGATGGGTTTTTTTTTTCCTTCTTCTTTCTATTTTATTTAATTGATTTTTAAGTAATATATATTAATATTTAGGTTCAGTGATCAGTATGGGTTCAAGTTAAGAGTAGAGACAAAATGGCAGCACAAGTGGAAAGGTTGTGTTTAATTGGTTGGGGTTAGTCAAAGTGAAAGCTGCTACCAGAGGGGGACATATTGTCAAACAATTCAAAAATTAAGAATCTCCTTAACCCTTTAATTCATGGACAGCCAGACACACACAAACATACCATCAAAAGCCAAAAACCGCAATATTAAGATACACAAATCCCATATTTCACCGCGCTAATTAAGGAGACACCTTCCTCGATATTCTCGCCCACACTCCCATGAGCCTCCCCTTGCCCTTTAATTACAATTCTTTTCCCACGTCCATATAGTCAATGCAATGGCTAAGTCTGAGACTACAATTCTTTTTAGATGGTAAGGTATGAATAAATAATAATAAATGTATAAATATTTTTTAAAAATAATAAATATTTTTTAAAAAAATTATTTGATATTTATGAACTCACTCCTACAAATATCGTTTATCTTTATATATTGTTAATATCTGGAGCCTAATCAACCAGCTAGCCATAGTGTAGCAAAAAGAGTAATTAATGAGCTAGTGCCGGTCCCTTTCAAGTAGATGATAATTATTCAAGAGCGGATGATCCCGTGATCACCATGTGCGTCTTTCCCAGGTGCAATAACAATGATACTCCACGTTCTTAACCTATGATAGAATACGTGGAATCTGTAGAGAATAAGACAGGATATCGATTGGATCGGAAGTTCAAATAAACATAATCCAACATTAATATATTTGGAAGCTGAGAAAAAATACATATTCATGGACCTTTTATTTCAACTGGATTATCATCATGTTCTTGTACATTCTCGTTAATAAAACGGACTTTTTACCTTATTTTAATATATAATATGCTTTGATTAATAGCTTTTGGCCTCCCAAATTGATTAGCTTGATCAATATATTCTGATCATTTTTCCTCTTCGTTGCATTCGATCGGAACCCAATTTTCAAAAGTCCTTTAGAAGAACCGTACAATTGATAAAATAATATAGATTGCACGCCTCATGATCCCCTCCATGTCGCCTGCATGCGTTTGATCCAAATTAAGTGATAAACTAATACTGTTGATATATTAGAGATTCCTTATAGAGGTGGTGATCAGAAAGAATTAAGAATACTATTTATGAGGTAGTGATCTCATGAGCCAATACCATGTAACAAGTTTAAAAATAATTAAAAATCTGCTGAATTAATGAATTTAAGAACAAAAGAGAAGTGAAAGCTTAGTGGTTGTCGACCTCCTCCTTTTGGGGGTATATGCTCACCCTACCATGGTTGTCTACGAGCCATCCGAGTGGGGTGGTTGATCCGAGCCAATACCCTGAATATATAGTCAGTGTAGTACCCCAAGTGGCCATAAGAACCATCTTCACATATATTTTTATAGAGTAATGCTATATTCACAAAAAAATCACACAAAAATAATTTTATAAATTGATATAGTTTTATTTTATCCGTTAGATCTGGTTTATAATATAAGTAATTTTATAATCTGATCAATCACATTAAGTCATATCAGTTTGTAGGATTATTTTTATATAATCTATTTGTGACTAAGGTATTTCCCATTTTTATATGAGCTTGCGACATCAATTTGTATCTCATAGTAAATATGGATGGTATGTCTTCTAGCATTATTCTAACTAGATTTATATCTTAAATTGTATATAATATAGTATTTGATATATATTTATGTCTCGGATGTTAGTAGCATCAATCGTTTGCATGTGAGAAGGTGCGGGACCTATATACGAATGACTTTGTAGGGTAAGCATTTGGACTAATGAAAAGTGGAGCATAAAATGATAGATTTCGGGGTGGGATTCAACCAAATCACAGACAATTATCTCTTCTTTCCACAGGGGAAAGAAAAAGGAAAGGATTCTAGGGAGAAGAAGAGAAAAAAGTGCTGGCAAACACAGGCAATGGTTGCCCACCTTACGCAAAAAGCTTTAAATAAAAAGCAGGAAAGAGAAATAAAGCAGACAGCGAGAGAAGAAGAAGATGGGAACTGCATAAATAATGGTAGCAAAGCATTAAAGCTTAAAAAAAAACACACAAATAATTAGACACTACACACTGCCCATCTGGACAACACTGAAGGGCACCGACTTTAATTACCACCACTCACGGCTTCAATTATATATATAAAAAGAAACTATTTTGCCTGCCGAAATTAGCCTTCTGTCACGTCCATAAGATCTTACAAATAGTGAAAAGATTTTTCTTTTTCTTCTTCTTAAATAATTGGATAGGCCACGCTCCAGCGAAAGCGTGTTGGAGATGGACCCTCGCCAGAGATCGGCGATGTTTCGTCGTAGAAAAAGAAAAAGAAAAAGCATAGGCGGGGGAGTGTCCTGCATGAGGCCGGAATGGAAGTTCGTACTGTTACTGTTTAACAAGACATTAATCGGTCTCCCTTATCCGCTGGTCTGCCAACTTCAAGTTCATTGCAGCCTGATCTGCTCAACTATTCTGGCCGATCGAATAATATTAATCTAGCTAGCTGTAAAGTTAGTTCTTGAAATTCTAGTACTTCCTTCGTTTCGTTGTTATCATGACACATTGACATCCCATCAATCTACATATCTAATATATTTTTTAAAAAATTATTATAAATTAAAAATTTTAAAAATATCTAAATAAAAAAAAAAAAGTAAATATTTTTCAATGAAATGTCAAGATCATTATGGTAGATCTACAAATTTAGATGATGGTCTCAACCTCCATGATTCATGCCAAAAGGCTATAGACATGTGTAATCATTGCTTCACATGCAACTAATAGATTTATGACTTAACTTTGCTAATTGATCAATCCAAGGAGTGACACGTATCATGACATGCATGTAACTGTCCTCCGATGAGCCAAATGTCAACCAAGTAAATCCAAACCATTATTAAATGTTCCACCCACCAATTCATACTAAATCCACAAACTCTTATCTTATGTTACGATCAGTGCTACTTTTTTTAAATGGTACTGATAAGAAACCAATTCTCATCACGTTTCAAGTTCAAAGCTCTTGTTTATAATTAGTTTTAATTCATTCAAGTTGTATAAAGGATGAAATGATTGTTAATTCATCTTCTAAAGAAATATGGTCACATTCTTAGACTACTTGGAAATAAATTATGGGCAAATCGTCAAATTTTATATGCATTTATTGGGCGCCGGAAAACATTATTGATAAAAAGATTATGAATATAATTTCTTTTTCTAACTTATATAGATTTTGATTTAAAATATATTTTAAAATTTTCATCTCATCGTTTATTACGAATAAAAGAAGAAAAGAAAATCCATATAAAGCCAATTCCATCTTAAGTAGTAGAAGCGATCGATAATGGTATTGGTCGCTTCTCGATCTCAACATTCTTTACCTCTTGGATTGCGTCCCACCTTACTTTGGAGCCCATCGCAATCGCCCACATAATTAGGCATCCAACGTATATGTATATATGAGTTTATCTTCAAACCGGCTTCCATGTTTTCCACCCTCAAATTATCTTTTGACACGTAAGCAATTTACAACAAATTGGGTGTGCATTTTACTGAATCCATTCCCTCTTCCTGCTCAACCCCTCCGCCCCCCAACAAAACCCTTCTGTTTCTTCTCCTCCCAACTCTCTCTCTTCTCCCTTCTCTCCCCTCAACTCCTCTGACAAAACCCTCTCTCATTATCCCCAATTCAGCTTTCAAAAGAACCCTATTTCGCCTTCAACCGAGTAGGGGGAGAGTGAAGTGAGATTTACACGATTTTTTTTACAACCAATTCTATTGTAAACTTCCTAAGAAATACACGTGTCAGACTAATATTGGGTGGTGTAAAAATAGATAATTCACTGAATTCGGTCCTTAGCCTCTATTACAAGATTGAATTCGGTCCTCAGCCTCTGTTACAAGATAAATAAATTTTTGCGATCAAAATTTTATAATTAAAATAATTTTTTTTGATGAAAGCGTACTTATTCTTATTAAAAATAGTCATTTTAGTTACAAAATTTTAATTGTAAAAATTTATTTTTCTTGTAGTGGTCGCTAAAAATCTATTTATCTTGTAGCACTCTTTTATATATATATATAGAAGAAAACATAGATAAATCAAAGGTCCATGACACATCTATAGTACTAAAACTAAGATGTTGGATCCACTAAATTAATTGGCATAAACCTCTGTTTCTCCTATAATTTGCGCAATTTTATGCTTTTAATTTTTTTTTCTCAATTTTTATATACAGGAGATCGACAAGAAGATAGACATGTTACCCACTAAACAATAAACAAGGAGAAAGAAGAAACGAACGCGCCTGCTTTTAGCTAATTATGGTGTTGATCATCATGT
Organism: Carya illinoinensis; assembly: GCF_018687715.1. Classification (NCBI taxonomy): domain Eukaryota; kingdom Viridiplantae; phylum Streptophyta; class Magnoliopsida; order Fagales; family Juglandaceae; genus Carya; species Carya illinoinensis. The sequence goes on from NC_056760.1 coordinate 40,492,860, forward strand.
CATCGTTTATTCCAACCTGTACGTGACAAACATGGAGAGCATAGGCTAATTTATTAGCCAGAATGTCAAGGTTGGTCGTGATCTAAATGCTTTTTTTAAGTACTTCCCACTCATAAATAGTGACAAATATATTATAATTATAACATGTTACGCAACGCACACCCTCGTGGGAAACTTTTTCAACTATATCTAGGGTTTGCATGCACCGCGCCGAACAACAAAGACAGATTCTAAAAGCTAGCTAGGTTGCATGCGCCGCCCAATTAATTGGAAAATAACTTTCTAGCAATAATGGGAAAAACGAGAGATAGATCTCATACATATTTTTCATATAAATATATATATTTATATTTATATGACATGTCAAGTGGATGCCCAAGAGTTGACTTATATAGACAATGCTCTTCTTTTTCGTGAAAAATGTGTAGATTCTATTGCTAATGAAACAAAAATAGATTGAGAGGTTTTTCCTCGTATTATGATCAATCAAACTTTTGCATCTCTGTCTATTCGAACCGAAGAAAGAGAAAGGAGGTTGGCAGACGCTTCTTTAGACAATTAATGGATGGAGAGTATCCATTTATGAATAGTAGTTTGTGTTTGATGGCTTCATTATATTTTTATCCTTACGTTTTATGATGGGTTAAGTTGTGTTTTGTGGACAAATGTTAGTATCCTTATGACTGATCATGCGTGTCGGTATTTTGCTTTGCCTATGGTATCCCTGTGACTGACGTCGATAGCGGACTTGAAATTGCATGATTATCTCCCCAGAATGTGAAAAAACGTATGGCTTTTGTCCAAAATATCCCTGGTTTTGCAGCGGCGGATGTCCATTTTAGGCCCTTTTTGGACTTTTGTTTGTCGTGTTGAGAACCTTGGTGCCTTCTTTGTGGTGCTTTTACACTGTTTTTTTACTTCTTCTTTTTTTTTTCCCTAGAATCGTCTCATCCATTGTTCTTTTTTCTGATGCTTCTTTTGTTCTTCTCCCTTTTTTGTTTCATAAAACTCTCCACCTCCCAACTTATATAAAATGCATCCTCTCTAAAATATCCAAATTGTTCTGTATTTGAAACAAAGTCATTGTTTACTTCTCCTATTTCTTTTTTTCCCAAATGTGAGTGTGAGTTTCTTGGTCCTCTTGGATGGTGACAAACACCACCTCTACAATATAAATACCATCAAGTCTAGTTACATAAAAAGCCCTTGAAGTCTCTATCGTTAGGTTGTTGTGGTTGGGTCGTAATGTGTTTTGATCAATGTTTTGAATACGTACTGGATGCCGTACCGGTCAAGGCACTGGAACTAAATATTTCAGTACCAGAACGAAATATTTCAATATCGGTATCGTTTCGTGTACCGATTTGGGATAGTCTATATACGAATAAATTATATATATTAATTATATTCTAAAATAATAGTCTATATATGAATAAATTATACATAAATATATATAAATTATAAATAGCCTGATCTGAATTGGGAGTAAAAAAATGAGCTTGTAGTTTAACGAAATAAAAAAAAAGAAAGTAAAGACTGAAATGGCCAAATTATCGGCCGGTACGGCCAGTATTTAGACCGAGATGAAACAGGTATAATTTCTGTACCCGATCAGTGGCCAGTATGGTACGAAATTTAAAATGCTGGTTTTGACAAGTGCTCACCTTAAGGAGGGTGCTCATCTAGGTTGTGAGCACTGTTTTCTCACTCGGTGTGACATGGTGTTGATTGTCCCAAGGAGATCAACACTTTTTGCCACTTTTGAGTGCCAATATTTATGCTTAACTCATGTGTGAATTTATTTTCTCCTAAGGGACAACACTTTCCCTTTCTACTTTACTTACCTAGGGGTGAGATTAACACTACTCGCACAGCGCTTGCCTTTGGGCGAGCATACGCAACAGTATTTGTCCCAAGTTGCGAGCACTTTTCTATTGCCAAGTGAGGGATGGTGTTGCTTGCCCAGTGGCAAGCTCTCTTTGCTTTACTTGGGCGCCAACACTGATGCTTGCTTTGGGCGTGAAGTTATTCTCTCTCAAGGCTCTTGAGGTGAGCATGCACCTTTTCGACTCTGCTCGCCCAAGGAGCTAGCTTCACACTCCTCTCGATGTCCTCACCCTTATTGTTTCAAGGTGTTCACCTAGGGTTGTGAGCACTCTTTATGACTACTCCTATATAATATTATCAAAAAGAAAATGTCAATTATCTTCATCATATTTTGTGCAATAATTCATAAAAATAAATAATAGTCAATGGACTAATATTGTTATCATTTTACAAATGAAATTCTTATCAATTCCAATTTATGCAGTAACTCATTATTGGTCTTTAATTTATCATATCCACTGTTTTATTTTCCATGGTAACGCATTGCAGAGTAATTTATTTGTGACACATGTCTTTTAGTTTTTGATTTATAAGAAAATTATTATTATTATTATTATTATTATTATTATTTGTGTACGTGTCTAACTGGTCTTATAACAAGTGGAGCAATATTGCATGTCCTATTATGGTTTCAATATAATAAGTTCTAAACATTTTATAATATGTTTTGTGTTCCATAATTTTACATTTTCTGTTTCTTTCATCTCGATAAAATGTAATATCACTTTCAACTGGGCATATGTACGTTGTACATAAAATCACAGCCAGTATTATCATATATATATATATATATATATCAAAGTTTTCATTAATACAATGTAAACATGAATTTGACAACCATATTCGATATTAAAATACTATAGTGTAAAAAAATCTCTTTTATATATTCCATTTATTCCAATTCTTTTTGTTTTTGGTATGCTTTGGCGATTTTAGGGGACAGTTACGTGTGAAGGTTATTGTACTTGGTGATAGTATTTCTCTCAATCTGCAATTACTCTGTTTGCCACTTGGGAGTTTAATTTCTTGTATTTTTGCAAGTATTTTCCATTAATTGGGGCTTGTTTTTGGGATTATATCCCACAACGGATTATGATGATCCAATTGATCAATGAAGACGATTTTCTCTATTTGAAGTTGAGAATACAGAGGTTTTGGTAAAGGATGCTTGTTTGAATGTTTCTCTGAACCATCATGATCATTGCCTTTTGTTTAAACTTTGTTCACTAAAGTTTTTTAACGAAGAGGTTTTTAAATCCATGATGCGTAAAGTCTGGAATCTTGTGAAAGGGGTGTAGTTTTTCAATTTAGGGTTTAGACTCTTCTTGAGTCAGAAAAAGTCAATTTTCTGATACAATCGATAAGGAAAGGATTATTCGTAACAGTCCGTGACCTTTTGATAAGAGCTTAGTTCTTCTTCAAAACAATCCTCTAGTGGAAAACTTGTTTTAATTAAGCATGTGTTGAGTAGCTTGCCTATTCACATGCTTTCAGTTCTGAATTTACCAAAAGGACTTTTGTCGGCTTTGAAAGGGATTTTTTTCCAATTTCTTATGGGGATCAACCATAGAAAATAGGAAAAGAAAGTGGATTTCCTAGAGGAAGATTTGTTTGCCAATAGAAGAAGGGGAACTTGGGATTCGGGAATTATTAGAAGTACAAAACTCCTTGCTTATGAAGTTTACTTGGAAAATCATTCAAGAGGGTTCGTTATGGGCGAGGTTCTTCTAAGCCAAATATGTGGGCGATGAACATATTTTTTTTATTATGAATATGAGGAAATGGTCTCGGTTCTGGAAAAGGATTAAGCGAATAATGCTACTGGTATTGAAAAATCCCAAATGGATAATTCACAAAGGAAGTGCTAATTTCTAGTTCGATAATTGGTTAAGTGATGGGTGCTTGGCCGAAAATTGTGTGGTAAATGAGGATTTAGGCTTGCTTATTAGATCTCTTTGGTCGGCTACTGGTTGGAATATTGAGCAGTTGAGAGAGTTGGTTACTGAATAGATGGTTCATCGAATTATTATGTCAGGTGTCCGAGTGAGCCAAAAACAAATGGTTTCGAACTGTAGATGCTATATAGAGCCAAAAACAGAGACGCGAGATCACATCCTGTGTGAGGGGGAGGGTCCAAAAAAAGTATGGGATTATTTTGCTACAAATTGTGTTATCCGATTACCATAACAACTATCTTGGGATGGAATGATGACGTTTTGGTGGAGACATGCTATATTGAATTCACAGGTTGGTTAGATTCGTGGTGTGCTTCCCATTATTATTTCTTGGGCTCTTTGGAGGATTTGATGTGCATCTTGCATGGAGGGTGTGAATTTTGATTGGAGGGCTGTTGTGAGAGTGGTGAAGGTGAAGTTAAGGGATATTTCTAAGGGATTGAGAAGCTTTAAACAAAAGGGAGTGAATGATTATTCAATTTTACAAGAACTTAATTGCCCGATCATTCCAGTATGTGAACGTGTTCCAAAACTTAATAATTGGAATCCACCGAAGGTGGGTTGTATGAAGCTTAATGTGGATGGGGGATCTTGTGGAAATCCAGGGAGGTCTGGAGGTAGGGGTATAGGTAGCAGCGGGGGTGCGCTTTTTTATGGTCATACGATGAATAATATTGCAGAATGTCGTGCTCTTCTTAATGGGTTTTAGCTGTGGCATTCACTTGGGATGAGAGATTTCTTAGTGGAATCCGACTCTAGTGCGGTGATGGGTTGGCTAGCTTCACGGGTTTGTAAATATTAGTTTCTTTGAGATTTTTGGGACGATATACAATCTCTTGTTCGGTTGCTCAACGTTCAATTTCGACATATTTTTAGAGAGGCCAACAGAGCGGCTGATTTTTTTGCTAAAGAAGGGGCGATGGATAGAGCTTTTGATTTTGTTGGTGAGGGCATGGTGTGAGGTAGGCTTAGGGGGATTGTGCGTCTTGATTTATGGGGTATACCTTATATACATTATTGATGAGAATGAGTTTATTTGTAAAGATTTTTAGATATGTCCTTTGAGTTTTTTCCTTAAGGGCTTTATGTTTTTGATTCTAAGGTATTCCTCTACCATAAGTGAGGGAGGTTATTAATAATAATGGGAGTGAGACACTCATGGACAGGCGACCCTTGTCTCTTCAAAAAAAAAAAAAAAATCTCCCACCTTATGATATTGAGATGATTTTGGCCTCTTTCCAGGTTTGGCTAAATGAATTAACCATTAAAAGGCATGACCAGGGAAATTGTAAAAATGATTGCTGACTCTCTCGGTGTTGTTGAAGATATAGACTTGCCGAAACATTCTCTTGGATGGGGTTTTTTTTCAAGAATTCATGTTTATTTGGATATTAAACTATTGCCAAGGGTGAAACGTGTTGTATTGGGTGACGTTACTTAACTTGGGTTCATTTCATATAAGAAAAATTGCCTAGTGTTTGCTATTGCTCTGGAAAATTAGGCCATGGGAATCGAGACTATGAATTATGTTGGCTAATCAGATTAAGTATGAGAGGGATGACTTTTCGTTTGGTGCTTGGTTGAGGGCTTCAGGTAGTGGTTCTTCTCTTTCTAAGAGTACATCTGCCATGGATGATTTTGTGAAGGATGCTTAAATGGGAATTTCGGGTGGTAAAAATGATTCATTTGGTGAAGGAGGGCTCAGTCATGTGACGGCTACTATTTCTTTGGCTAAGGTATTAGTGGTGGGATCTTCAATGATTGATACAATAGTTACTGAAAATAAGCTTTATCTTGGCTCTAGGCCAATGTTTGCGATAAGTGGCCTACTTTCTCTATCTAATAAAGGCCCAATTGGACTTGGGCTTAAAGGTAACGGAATAAGAATTGGGTCTAACATTGTGAAGAAACAGAACGATATGGGAAAGGAGGGATACCCATATGCTTGGGCTCCGAACGAGACAACCAAGAAGCTTTCTAGATCTAGGTGGCTCAAGTCAGTTTTCTATGACTCCCGCTAAACCTATTGTTGAGATTTGTTCTTCTTTGATTCTACTTAACCATCGTGACCAGAAAATTGGCTAAATCAGCGGGTGAGGATTCTTTGTTTGAAGTGGTATTAGCGGTGGCTAAGGTTCAGCCCCGCCAACAACCATTAGGATTCTTAATCGGAACACTCGTGGGCTTGGGAAACAAAGAGTTCGAGTCCTTTAGAATTTGATACGAAGAGAAGTTTCCAATTTGGATTTTGTAATGGAAACCAAACTATTAGCATATAAATTGGAGCAGTTGAAATATGGTTTGGAATTTTATTGCAAACTGAAATATAGTTTGGGATTTTATTTCTATTTGCAGGTGAATTGTGAAGGGCACAGTGGTGGTTTGGGATTGTTCTAGAGTCGTTAAACTGATCTAGAACTTCTGTCGTATTCCGAGTATCATTTTGATGCTTGGGTTTTTTTTATGTGGTTTATGGTTTTAAATGGAGAATCACAGCAGTTTATGGGCATCCTAAAGTAGGTAGGAGGTGTGATGTGTGGAAGTTGATCCAGGTTATTGCTTCCTCTACTAGTAGTCCTTGGTTGTGCATTAGGGACTTTAATGAGATTTTATTGCAGTGTGAAAAAAGGGGAGGCTGTGATTGTGTTGAACAACTGTTGCAAGCTTTTCGAGGAGTTGTTGACTATTGTGGTTTTCAAAGTTTGAAAAATTATGGTCTTTGTTCACTTGGTCTAATATGAGGGGTTGGAGTGGTCATATTCAGGAAAGACTTGATAGATTTTTCGCAAATACTAATTAGCTATCTCTTTTTTCGCGATTTCAAATTAAGAATTTTACTACTTTGTGTTTTGATCATAATTGTTTGATTCTCAATACTATTGGTTTAGTTCAATCTCATAAAAGAGGTAGCAAACCTCTTTCAAGTTGAGGCTATGTGGGTAGGGGCAACAGGGTGTGAGGAAATTATATCGAGTACTTGGCAATCAATGGAACATTTTAATTTGGTTGAAGGTTTGAGAAGTGATGTTTCTTTGTGTAGTTATCATTTAGAGCAGTGGCATGGTGGTCATTTTGGCAATATTCAGGCACAATTGGGATCACAGGAGTTGAATAAGTTATTAGCAAATGCCCATTATTGTTATCCAAGATTGATTTGGATTCCCTTAGACATAATATTAATCTTTTAGGCTATATGGTTTCACTCGAGTAATTAGAATTTTAAGTTCTATCATCGGGAAGCTTCCCAACAGTGGTCAAGGAAATTTATTTCTCATCTTAAAGATGATTTTGGGCATTGGAAAGATGGTCGGGAAATGAATTCTCTTGTTCTATCACATTTTCGAGGTCTTTTTGCCAAATCTAACCCAATGAGTATGGAGACTTATTAGATTCTATAACTCCTAAGGTCACAACAACAATGACTGTTGATCTTTTGAAGCCTTATTAAGAGATGAGGTATGGTATGTTTTATTTCATATGCATATTTTGAAGGCCCCGGGGCTTGATGGTTTAAAGAGTGTGAAAGTGTGTCCTAGAGCTCCCGCTATTACCCATTTGTATTTTTGAAGATGAAAGTATATTATTTTGCCAAGTTACTAAATCTCAAAATGAATATTTGAAGCAATTGATAAAAGTGTACGAGTTGGCTTTGAGTCAGCAAATTAACATGGATAAATCTAAACGTTTGATTAGTCCAAACACAAGATAGGAGGAAGTTGATGCATTTCACTGCATTTGTCGCTATTTGGCATGTGCATTCTCTCCAACACAAGGTTGAAGGATAATTCAAAATCCCAATTCTTTGTTGGCTCGAGTTTATAAAGAAAAGTATTTGCCTACTACTAATTTTTTACAGTCATATTTTGGGTACAAAGTTATATTCTATTTGGAGAAGTATTTGTGCTAGTAAATTGCTATTGATGGTGCATTATTTCATTCTTCAAACTATGTGGGTGTTGATGTTATTTTAAGAAATGATAAGGGTGATGTTTTATTTGCTTTGAGTTGGAAAGAAGTGGGGTTGTTTGAAGTAGATGATATTGAAACTTTTGCTGCTTTGAAGGGACTTCAAATGATCTTGCATTTAGGTTTCTCTAGTTGCTATTGGAAGTGGACTCCTTGGTTATCATTAAAGCTATTAGATCTAGATCTAAATTACACAAGACAAGGGAATATGATTTTTGAAATTCAAAGTCTTCTTTCTTATTTTTTGGAATATCATATACTTGGTATGGATGGATAGAGAAATGACGCAGCTGGCATGCATGCATAATGGATGATATTGTTCAGCAGTGGTATCAATGTCCATATTTCATTAAGCCTCAAGTTTTATTAGATGCTACTAATTTGTAATTGTTGGGTGCTAACTTTGTTACCAACTTTATTGTTGCGAATGCCATTGTAATGTTACAAAAAATATATCTATTTTCTTATGGTTTTTTTTTTCTGAATTTCCATTAAAAAATCTCAGAAATTTCAAAAGATAAAATGAAAAAAAAATAATAACTCTTACCAGTAGTTATCAAATTTAAACTATAAAAATTTAAATTATAAAATTTTTATAGGAAGTCACTTTTGCGTACTCTTTTGTGCACTCTACTTATATGATTAATTGTGTATTAAAAAAATTAATACAATCAATCGTATCAATTAAATACATAAAAATACACAAAAGTGATTGTGTTTAATATTATTCTTTTTAAGTATAGTATGTTTTAATTATAGTCAACGTGAAAAAATTGTTTTCTGGAATCTCTCTTTCGGAGGGAAAGTTCAAAATATGTATGCATATACGCCTTTTTTTTTTTTTCCATTTTCTCTAGTTTTTCTGCTTCGACAACATGATAGGATCCTCGGTCGAGATCCTAGACACCAAGCTGACGCGCCCCTTCTTGCTCCTTGATGACCGATGTGAACTGCCACTTGCTTGACCATGATGGTTATGGGTGGTGTTGGCTGAGTTTGTATGATTGTTCAGTGGCTGATGGTGGGCGTGATTCTAGTGATTGGGCGTGCATGCATGCATGTGCAGTAGCTGAATGGGCTAAAACGGTTTGAGTAGGATTAGGCGGTTAAGTGGCTGGCTGACCAAGTCAGGCACACGTGGCTCCTACTGGTGGGTTGACCAAGTTAGGCACACAGGCGTCTCCTGATGGTGGGTCAACCAAGTCAAGCACAGGTGTCGCTTGCTTGGGGGCTGACCAAGTCACGCATAGATGTCTTCTGATGATGAAGCACACGTGGCTAAGGATGGTTTTAATTGGTTGGCCATAATTGGTTGGCCGAGTGGGTGATGGCTGAGCGGTTTAAGGGATGGTTGGTTACTCCTTACAAAGTAAGGGGAGCGGTTATGGCTAGACAGGTGGCAAGGGCTGGGCGTGTGGATTGGCTGGTGGGTGTTAACTGTCAACTTGTCCCTGACCTTGCTCCAGATTCGACCAGGCTGGCCTGGTGCAGACCAGATGCCGTTCAATGGCAACTCGTGGCTGCCTTACGCTATCCCCCACTTGAACAGCCCAAAATGATTAGCAAGCAAATGCGAATGTGATGCAATAGACACAATCCAAAATGCTGAAAAATCTCAACATTGCATTAATCAAAGGAAAATAATGAAATGAATAGGTTACCCTGATTCACGAATTGCACAGGGTGAGCCTTATCCTTTGAGATTCATGGATTGCACTCAATGGAGCCTAAGTGACAAAACACCAATGTGTCTATAGGGGCTTACAAGCCAAATTCGTCCAAATATTCCAAGATGAAAACAACTGATGGCCTAGTGCCTAACTTATACTATAAAGCAAATAAAATGATTACAAAGGAAAATGGTTATGGTCCATGCCTCCTGGTTAAGGCCTCATGCTGTTAGTGGCCCATGGGTGGCCAGGGTGACTCATAACATGGGCTGCATGCTTATGCACGTGGGTCTTTAGGTTGGCCTGCCAGGCTAGGCTTGGCTGGTCCATGGTCCTTGCATGTGTGGCCCAGATTGTGTGGGCTGGACGCCATTAATGAGTCGCTGGGTTGGACTGTGGTGGGCTTGAGCATGGCAGGCTACTGTATGGCCCAGGCCAATGGGGCCTGGGCGTTGGTTTGCATGGCCCAGGCTAATGGTGCCTGGGCGTTGATTAGCATGGCCTCGGCTATGATGCTTGGGTGTTGGTTAGCAAGACCCTAGCCAAAGCCAGGGTGTTGAGTAGCAAGGCCCTGGCCAAGAATAGGGCATTGAGCGGCATGCCAGCATGCTGCGCGGGTGCCTAGGCCATGCATGGGCCGTGTGCCTACGCACGGCCCATGCATGCGCTGTGTGTGCGCATAGCCCATGTGTGCACGATGTGCACGCACACTAGGGGTGTGTACAGTCTAGCCGTGCGCTGAGCTTGGTGTGACAACCTCACTTGAGTACACATGTTGACTGTTCGCTGTCTGATGGAGGGTGACTGTGGCCTGACATTCACCAAGGGCTCGATCTGTGGGCAATCAAGCAACGCCAACAGTGCTGCTGGCGTGCTGTCTTGGCACGGGCGGGTGCTAGTCAAGGCATAGTCCGTGGCCTCTTGCCTTGGGGTTTTGACATTCCGTCTCCCTTTTACCATATCCTTGCCCTCAAGGATCAATTGGAGATACTTCTTCTCCAACCCATCATAGTCCTTCCAAGTTGCCTCGTCCCTTGATAATTCTTTCCACAAGATCAATGCTTGCCACACCCTGGATCTCCCTTGGCCCCTCCGATGCAGCCTATATCCAAGCACCTCCTTTGGCTTCATAAGGATCCTTCCCTCTTGATCCACTGTGGATAACTCCTCCCCAATGAGACTCAGATCTCCAACCTTTTTCTTGAGAAAGGAAACATGGAATACCGGGTGTAACTGTGAAGTTGGTAAAAGCTGAAACTTGTATGCCACACTGCCCAGTTTCTCCAATACTCTATAAGGGCCATTGAACTTCTGGTTCAGCTTTGCACTCGCGGTTTTCCTCATGGTCTTCTACCTGAATTGCCTAAACTTCAAATAGACATAGTTGCCTACATTGAAGGACACAGCACGTCGCCCCTAATCATGATACTTTTTCATTCAAGTCTGAACCTTTTTTAGCTCTCTTTTAACTTTGGCCAATACCTCGTCCCTATCAATCAGCTCCTGCTCCACTTCATTATTACTGGTTGAGCCCTTTTCATAGCTGACCAAGAGTGGCGGTGGTCTGCCATATACAATTTCAAAAGGGCTTTTTTCAATAGAAGAGTGATAAGAGGTGTTATACCAAAATTCTTCCCATGGAAGGTAATCTACCCATCTCCTCTGCTCTTCATGACAGAAGCACCTCAAATATTGTTCCAAAGTCCTATTGACCATCTCGAATTAGCCATTCGTTTGTGGGTGATAGGAGGAACTCGTTTTAAGCTTAATACCTTATAATTCAAATAGCTGCCTCTAAAATGAACTCATAAAGACCCTGTCCTGATGTGATACTATGGTCCTTGGAAAGATATGCAACTTGGTAACGTTGTTGACAAAGGCTTTAGCCACTGACTTCGCTATATAAGGGTGATCTAGAGGGATAAAGTGGGCATACTTGCCTTGACGGTCTACTACCACCAGAATCACTTCATGTCTTGCACTAATGGGTAATCCCTCTATGAAATCCATTGCCAAGTCCTCCCAAATTCTGTTTGGAATTCGTAATGGTTGGAGAAGTCCCGCTTCTGGCCTAGTGTCGTATTTGGCCTTTTGACAGATGTCACAACTAGCCACAAGTCTCTTGACATCACCTTTAATTCCTTCTCAATGGAAGAAGTGCTTCACTCGGATGTATGTTCTCAACCATCCAGAGTGACCACCTTCCTTGCTGTTATGGAAGTGATCTAGAATCTCCTTCCTGAGATTGGGAACGTTCAGCACATAAACATAGTTCTTGTAGAAAATCAGATCATCTCTCACTTTGTAGCTTACAACCCCTTGCCCTTAGGCATCCAAGAGGTCAATGATCTCAAGTGCCCTTGCATCCAATCTGGTAGCCTCTCTGATCTTGTCGCATACTCGCCATTCTGCCCCATTTAGTGCCAAGTTTGATGACCTTTCGTCCTCTTCTACTACCTCAAGTAGTTGGCTGCCTTTCCTTCAGCTTAAGGCATCAGCCACCTTATTTTCCTTGCCCGATTGATAGACTATGTCATACTCAAAGCCTAGCAACTTGACAAGGAATTTTTGTTGTTCCAGGGTGACAATTTTCTGCTACAATAGATGCCTTAAGGCTTGCTGGTCTGTGATGATGGTAAACTTGCGCCCCAAGAGGTATGGGCACCACACTTGACAGCATGCACCACTGCCAATAGTTCTCAGGTATAGGTACTCCATACTTTCTTCATAGGCTCGAGTGTCTTGGAAATGAAGGCTAAAGGCCTTCGGTCTTGGACCAACACAGCCCCGATGCTCTCGCTGCTTGCATATATATAAACTTTAAACAGTCTCTCAAAATTGGGAAGTGCCAACATAAGTGTCTTGGTCATGGCTCGCTTCAGTTCTTCAAAGGCTTCCCTAGCCTCAGTTGTTCACTTGAAACTGTTCTTCTTGAGTATTGCTGTGAGTGGCTTGGCTATGAGCCCATAGCCTTTGACAAACCTCTTGTAATAACCCATGAGCCCCAGAAATCCTCTCAAGGCCGAGATGTCCTTGGGTAGAGGCCAATCCACCATAGCCTCTATCTTTCTGTGGTCAACTTTGACACCATCTCCTAAGATAAAGTGGCTCAAGTACTCCAACTCCTTCTCCATGAATGCACACTTAGTGGCCTTAATGAAGAAACAATGCTCCTCCAGAATTGTTAGCACCTTCTAGTGTTGCTTATACTCTTCGATGGTTTTAGAGTAGAGCAAAATGTCATAGAAGAAGACAAGCACAAACTTTCGAAGTGGTGGCTTGAAGATGTTATTAATTGCAGCTTGAAACATTGAGGGTGCATTGCATAAACCGAAAGGCATCACCAGGTATTCATAATGACCTGAGTGAGTCCTAAAGGCTGTCTTATGGATGTCTTCCTCATTCATCCAAATATGATGGTAGCCAGCCCTTAGATCCAACTTCGAAAACACTGTAGCCCCATGTAGCTCATCCAACATCTCATCGATTGTGGAAATTGGAAATCTGTCCTTGACCGTAGCTTCATTCAGGGCCCTATAGTCAGTAAGAACCTCCATGTGCCATCCTTCTTCCTCACAACAGTACTGGTGAAGAAAAGGGAACTGGTGCTAGGACGGATTAGACCACTCTTCAGCATCTCATCTACCTGCCGTTCAATCTCTCTCTTCTGAAAGTGGGCGTATCTGTAGGGTGGCACATTGATCGACTTGGCTTCATCCACTAGTCGAATTCTGTGATCAAACTCTCTATGAGGTGGAAGCGTGGTGGGCACCTCGAGTACCCCCCTGTGGGCTCCTAAGACTAGCTTGACCTCCTCAAGTAGTAGCTCTAATTCATCATGGGTGCTCTCCTGACCCTTGTTCTCAACTTGCCTCAATACATCCTCTTTGGCCACTATTATGGCAAAGCAACATGCCTCGCCTTTGCAAAGCTTCTCAAACATAATAGTTTCGCATGACTTGATCTCCTTACTGGCAATGGCTGTCCATAGTCGCTTCATGGAGCCAAGTTTAAACTCCATCGTCATGTTGTGATAGTCATGGACGATCCTACCAAGGCCCTTTAGCCAAGCATTCTCCAAAACTAAGTCAAGGCCAACCAAGAGCAGTACATGCAAGTCTGGCATAATCCAGACCCCCTGAACATTCGTCTTCACTTCACGGATTGGAGCCTCACATTGCAGTTTTTCTCCACTTGCTACCTTAACTTCAAATGGTGGAATAGGGCTCGGCTTAAATCCAACCTTGCCCACAATGCTAGAATTAATGAAGTTGTGAGTGGAGCCGCTATCCACCAGCAAAGTCACTTCATGCTTGCCCACCCATGCCATCAACCTCATGGACGTAGGCTTAGAAATGCCAGCCATGGCATTCAATGATAGCTCAACCTCCTCTGGTGTGCCACCAGATTTGGTTTCCTCAATTTCCTCCTCCTGGCTGGCTTTTTCTTGGCTGCCTTTCGACTCATCATCACTTGACTCGTCCTCAAACATAAACAAGGCTTGAGCTGCCTTGCACTTGTGACCGGGGCCCCATTTGTCTCTGCACTTAAAGCACAGCCCCTTCTTGATGCGCTTTTGCACCTCTTCACTAGATAACTTCTTGACCTTAGGTCTATGTTTAGAGGTGGTGGCTAATGTGTCCCTTCCCTTTGAAGAGACCTTGGTTTGCACAGTCTTGAAAGACTTGATCCTATGTCTTTGGTTGGGTGCCACTCACTAGAATGGCTCTCCTCAATAATTTCAGCCATCTTCATCACCTCGGGTAGCCTTGTGGGCTGTCTAAGTTTGATTTCCTCGGCAAGCCAAGGTCTCAAACCATCGATGAACGTGCCTATCAAGGCTTTCTCAGACCAGCCCCTAACCATGATATGTAGCTACCTGAACTCTTTTATATAGTGATGGACCTTGCCCTCTTGCCTTAGCTTGGCTAGCTGCCCATGGTAATTGACAACTGATGATGGCCCAAACTGATCGAGGAGCTCCTTCTCAAAAGCTGTCCACCCAAGCCTCATGTGATCCTTGTCGTACTGGTCCCTTATCCAATGCCACCATTTTCCAGCCTTACTTTCAAGATAAAAGTAGGCTATCGACACCCTGTCATGGCGTGGGATATCATATGTCAGAAAATAGTGGTGGACCTTGTCCAACCACTCATAGGGGTCACCACCACTATACTTTGGGAAGTCAACCTTAGGCCACTTGGGTCCCCGATCCTGATGCTAGTTTCCCCTTCTATTTTCATAATTGTCCCTCTCAAATTGTGGCCCATGATAGCCACGACCTGGCTGTGTTCTTCATGCCCCGAGTTGTTCACGCTGGTAAGGCTCCTCATAGCCTTGCTCGTGCTCAAATTCCTTGTGCTCATAATGAACACTAGGGCTCCTAGCCCGATAGCCAGCCAATGGCTCATCTCTCACAAAAGCTTCATTCGGAATCCACCTCTCATGGTAACCTTGACGGTTCTCTACACGACCACCATGCCTCAAATCTTACCTTGGGGCCGCATGCATGGACTTGGTCACATTGGCTTCCAGTCCATCAGCATAGGCATCGTCCCCATGAGATGGTGTCTCAGGACGGTTCTCGGCTAGTTTCCTCTTTAGCCGCTCCAATGTTGTGTTCGTCTTTCTCCTTATATTCTCCATGGCCCTTTGGTTATCCTTATTAGAGGTCTGCATGGCCACACGCAGCTCTGCTAAATTATTGGTGACACCATCAAGAATTGAAGTAATCTTGTTGGTGTGATCCTCTAGAACTTCTAGCCGGGCTCTATTAGAAATGCCCGTGGGCTCCTCTACAGACTGCCTCTCTTGCATGTTGATTCACTCTTACTACTATATCACGGCCGAGTGGCTTGCAAACTAACCCACACAGTTGGTTTAGGCTTGCAAACTGTTAGTCACAAGGGATAAAAAACGGGTTGATGGTGGAGGTTCATGGTTCCAACCTTGGGTCCTTCACCTTTAAGGGTGACTGACCCCAACCACAAACTGAGTCCGACCTTGGGTTGCTCACGTTCTAGCATGGCAATCACTCCAAACCTATCTTCTCCTTCCTCTACCAAACCCCCGAACTTCACAATGCAACAATAACAATAGAAAAGAAAAATGCAGCAACGTCGGGATCCTCTGTTGATCCCCCAACCAAAATCACAAAGACGAATGATGGGTTGCCTACCTCAATAGAGAAGTGAGAACCTCTCTTGAACATTCAAGCACGTGGTTGCTCCCAATGAAAGCACCAAATTGGTGATAGGGTCCTCGGTCGAGATCCTATACACCAAGCTGCTGCACCCATTGTTTTTAAAATCGTACCATACCGGCCGGTATATTCCGTACCGACCACCGGACCGGTACAGAAATTCTTATATTTCGTACCGGTTCAAATACCGGCCGTACCGGCCGATATTTCGGCCTGTACCAGCCTATGTACTGGCTGGTATTTCGGTCCCGATTTTTTTTTTTTTTCATTTTTTCAAACTACAAATTCATCTTTTTACTCTCAATTTAGACTAAACTATTTATAATTTATATAGATATATGTATTTATGTATAATTTATTTGTATATAAATTATTATTTTGAAATATAATTAATATATATATTTATATATATATCGACTATCCCGAAATGGTACATGAAACGGTACTTGTACGAAAATATTTCGTTCCAGTGCCTTGACCGGTACGGCATCCAGTACGGTATTCAAAATATTGGCTGCACCCCTTCTTGCTCCTTGATGATCGATGTGAACTACCACTCGCTTGACCGTGATGGTTATGGGTGGTGTTGGCTGAGTTCGTATGATTGTTCAGTGGTTGATGGTGGGCGTGATTCTAGTGACTGGGTGTATGAATAGGCTAAAATGGTTTGAATAGGATCAGGCGATTAAGTGGCTGGCTGACCAAGTCAGGCACACAGGTGTCTCCTGATGGTGGGCTGACCAAGTCAAGCACATGTGTCGCTTGCTTGAGGGCTGACCAAGTCACGCACAAGTGTCTTCTGATGATGAAGCACACGTGGTTAAGGGTGGTTTTAGTTGATTGATCGAGTGGGTGATGGCTGAGCGGTTTAAAAGATGGTTGGTTACTCCCTACAAAGTAGGAGAGCGGTTATGGCTAGACAAGTGGCAAGGGTTTGGCGTGTGGCTTGGCTGGTGGATGATAACTGTCAGCTTATCCCTAACCTTGTTCCAGATTCGACCAAGGTGGCCTGGTGCAGACCAGATGTCCTTCAATGGCAACTCGTGGCTGCCTTACGCGATGCCCCACTCAAATAGTTCAAAATGATTAGTAAGCAAATGCGAATGTGATGCAATAGACACAATCCAAAATGTTGAAATACCTCAACAATGCATTAATCAAAGGAAAACAATGAAATGAATAGGTTACTCTGATTCACGAATTGCACAGGGGAACCTTCTCTTTTGGGATTCACGGATTGCACCCAATGGAGCCTAAGTGACAAAACACCAATGTGTCTATGGGGGCTTACAAGCCAAATTAGTCCAAATGTTTCAAGATGAAAACAACTGATGGCTTAGTGCCTAACTTATACTAGAAAGCAAATAAAATGATTACAAAGGGAAATGGTTCTGGGTCCACGCCTCCTGGTTAAGGCCTCATGTTGTTAGTGGCCCATGGGTGGCCAGGGTGACTCACAACATGGGCTGCATGTTTGTGCGCATGGTCTTCAGGTTGGCTTGCCGGGCTAGCCTTGGCTGGTCCATGGTCCTTACTTGTGTGGGCTAGGCACCATTGGGGAGTTGCTGAGTTGGACCGTGGTGAGTTTGAGCATGGCAGGTTGCTGCATGGCCCAGGCCAGTGGGGCCTGAGCGTTGGTCTGCATTGCCCAGGCTGATGGTGCCTGGGCCTTGGTCAACATGGCCCCGGTTGTGGTGCTTGGGCGTTGGTCAACAAGACCCTGGCCAAAGTCAGGGCATTGATCAGCATGGTCCTGGTCAAGACCAGGGCATTGAGCAGCAAGGCCCTGGTCAAGGGCATTAAGTGACATGCCAGCATGCGTGGGCCTACTGGGCAGCCGCATCGTCAATTCCAATGTGGGTGTGCATGCGTGCACTGCGCGGGTGCCTAGGCCATGCATGGGCCTTGTACCTACGCACGGCCCATGCATGCGCGCGGTGTGTGCATATAGCCCATGCGTGCACGTTGCGCACGTGCACTAGGCGTGCGTGCAGTCTAGCCGTGCGCTAAGCATGGTGTGACAACCTGTTGGAGACCTTGGTCTAGTCCCCAAACATCAGGGGTCCACGGGTCTCGCGTCACCTTATAATGACCGAATGTTCCTTGTCGTCTTGCTTGTACTCGGCTAGGATATGGCAATGAAGGTTTCCTAGGTTAATGAAGGTATGGTGTTTAGTGATGGATTTGATAATGATGATGAGTTCGGGTGATCTAAGTGGTGAGTTTGTGTGTTTGATGCAATGTGGAACAACTTGATGGTTGCCCTTGATGTTGGCGCCACTTGGAAGGTGCTTGGGGTTGGTATGATGAAGTGTAGCTAGGGTTTTGGGTGGTGGCTAAAGGGGATTACGAACTTGGGAAGTGGTGTATTAGGGTTGGAGTCTAGGATGGGAGGCTAAGGTTTGGAAGATGTTTGGAAGAGTCTAGGGTTGCTATTGACTTTAGGGATTGGCTAAGGTAAGATGAGGAAGGTAGGATTTGAATATGGTAAGAGGATGAAGTTGGATGGTGTTTGAATAAGTCTCGGGTTATTCCTAGAGTTTAGGGATTTGGAGATGGGAGATAGGGTTTGTATGATGGATAAGGTGGCTAGGGTGTGATCCTAAATGATAAGATCGATGGGAGTTGTTTAGAACTTGAAGTTTGACTAAGGCCAAGTATGGATTTCGAATTTGGATGGAGTGGAAGATGGAAGATGAGTTCCTAAAAGGTAGGAAATGATTTAAGGCAAGAGTGGAGTGAGGGATTTAAAGTTGGAGTGAGTCTTGGGTAGTTCCTAGAATGAAGGGATTTGATATGGCAAGCGGATGAGGGTATTTGGTAGGTTTTGAAAAGATGGAGATGATTGAAGGAGTTTAGGGTTTGGATTTCCTAAAATGTTGGGATTAGAATTTGAGTTTGAATTTGGGAAAGTGGTTGGCCGAAGATGAAGATGTCGGGATATGATGGGATTTGGAAGATGAAATGAGGATTCCTAAAATGGAGGAAATTTCTTGTGGAGATCTTGATGGTTCGGCTAGGGCTTGTAAGGATGGAATGAGGGTGTTTTGGGAAGTGTTGGCCGAATATGGACTATGAGAAACAAGGTGGTAGGCGTGTGGTGTTTGGAAAATGGATTAAAGCTAGAGAAATGATGAACACGATGGAAGAACACAAAGAACACATGAACAATATGACAACTAAAAAATATAAGAACATAAAAGTATTTTGGATTTTTGAATAGAGAATGGAAACATGCAAAAGATGGATAAATGGATGATATGAAGATTGAATGGAAAATAAACAAGAACAATAATAGATAGATAAAGAGATTCAACATCTATTCACAAATTACAAGATGATGAATCAAAAATAGATAAATGGACAACACCTATTCACGAATTGCAAGTTGTTAATCCTCTCATTGGGATTCACGAATTGCACCCAAAAGAGCCCAAGTGCAAAAGCACCAAAAGTGTTCATAAGAACACACCAAACCTTCCACAAAGGAAAATATGCCAAATGATCAAAGATGTCAAATAAAATGCCTAAGGTTCCTATTTATAGAGCTTACAACTTGGAAACCCCCAAAAGGCCCCTAGCACAATAAATTAAATAAATAATTAAAGAAATAAACTAAAAGCAATAAGATAGTGATGGACGGGCCATGGTGGCCCGTGGCATGCCATGGCCCATGGATGGACCATGGTGGCTCATGATGTGCACGGCATGGTGCCGTGTATGACTCGATGGGTGGCACGACTTGGGACTGTGCATGGC
This sequence comes from Carya illinoinensis, assembly GCF_018687715.1. Lineage (NCBI taxonomy): Eukaryota > Viridiplantae > Streptophyta > Magnoliopsida > Fagales > Juglandaceae > Carya > Carya illinoinensis. Next base: position 40,512,299 of record NC_056760.1, read on the forward strand.
TTGTTGTTGGGCGTGGCATGTTGCCACTCATGGCTGCTGTGTGGCACGACTGCATGGCATGGCATGGGCCATGCGTTGGTCTTGTGGTGGGCACGGCATGGCGCTGTGCGTGGCCTGATGATGGTGGGCATGGCATGGTACCAAGCCTTGGCCTGATGGTGGGCATAGGGTGATGCCGAGCTGCTGCTGTGAGGCCCAGTCAGGTGGCTTGGGCGGTGGTCTTGCATGGCCCAGGCTGGTGGCCTGGGTAATGAGCATGCATGGCCCAAGCTGACAGTCTGGGCGCTAGGGCTGCAAGGCACGGGCTGGAGCCGTGCGCTGGATGGCATGCCTGGTGGGCATGCCACTAGCCTTACCTGCAAGGCACAGGCTGGAGCCGTGCGCTGGATGGTGTGCCTGTGAGAGCACGCCACTATCCTTGCTAAGTGGTGCTGGGGCGCGCATCAGGTGCTCACTCAAGGGAGTGCGCAGGCCTACATGCATGGTCTGCGCGCTGCCAGCAGTCTCCATGGGTGGTTGCTGCTTGTCAAGGCATGAGCCAAGGCATGCAAGCAAGCTAGCCATGTGACTGTCCTGGGCGTGCCATGGCATGCTAGCTGTGGTGTCCTGGGCGTGCCATGGTATGAGACATGGCATGCCTACGACATGTATGTGCGGCTGACATGAGTGTGCCATGGCATGCTAGCGATGCTGTCAAGTGCGTGCCATTGTGAGGACCATGGCCTGTCTGTGGGTCCGTCATGCATGTGTCATGGCAGGGGCCATGGCATGATGGTGGTGCTGTCAGGGCATGCCAACAGGAGTGTCAATGGACTATTGAGGCTGAGCCATGGCTTAGTCAAATGGGAAGATGTGAGCCATCTTCCAATTGACCCGTGCCATTCCCGCAATTTCCCTAGAGTCTGCACTAGACCCAAAGAAGTCCTCCAAAGCTAGGCTTGACCCCATATGTGGTCCAATCTCCGATGTCCATGCATGTCTAGGACCATGTCCTAGGGCAATTTTTGTTAGGGTCTTGACACAACCTCGCTTGTGTGCACGTGCTAACTGTTCGCTGCCTGATGAAGGGTGACCATGGCCTAGCATTCACCAAGGGCTCGGTCTGTGGGCAATCAAGTGACTCCAACAGTGCTGCTAGTGTGCTGTCCTGATACAGACAAGTGCTAGTCAAGGCATGGCCCGTGGCCTCCTGCCTTGGGGTTTTGACACAACAACTTGGCAGAGAAAACCTAGCCCAGCATGCCCACTCGCATTCATACACCAGTGTATAACACGCTGTAAAGAAGCTGCCACACCACCTATATAAATACAATCATCGCACAGCCAGAGTAGCAAGTACAATATAATTGGATTTTGGTGCAATTAGGACGTCCGGATGTCTCTTTCCTTCACGTCTAGAAATTGCTGTGTTGGAAATTTATCAGGTGTGCAGAAATAATTCGCAGCCAGAGAATTTAATTTATAGGGCGGTTTAGATTTTATTTTAAATAAAACTTTAAATATATATTTTCAACGGATTATTTATGATTGAATATTCAATTTTTTTCTTTTTTGAAAAGGATCGAGTATTCAAATTATTGTATAAAATCATGGGTCCATGCATTATTTAATATATGCAAAATATTATTTCTGCCTAAAAATTATCGTATACTTAAAGTACATTTAAAAATATTTAATTTTAAATTTTGTATTCAAATCTTACAAATTTCATGAATGCACACTATTAATTTCATGAATATTCAAAGAGTAATATCTAAAAATAATATTATTAACAAATGCAGAAGGAAATAAAAATGTCACCCAAATTCGAGCACTTCTTTTTTTTTTTTTTCTTTAAGTTAAAAACCGAATAAAATTCAAGAAAATACATACAATAACAAAAAAAAAATGGTATTTATACTAATATAAAATGAGAATTATAATTTTTGTTTACTTTTTTCTTATTTATAGAAGTTTAACATATAGAAAAATAATATTAAATCAAGCTTCCTTCTTCAAATCTTGTTTTTTTCAATTTACAAAGTCTAAAATATATAAAAAAATACAAAACAATCCTTGGAGACCCAATTTTTTTAAGGCAGATAAAGGATACTTCTAATTTTATTAACAGTCATCACTTTGGGAGACTGGGAGTAGCATCGTCCATTATGTTGGAGTAGCATTGTCCATTGAGCTAAACTTACATGGCCCCTTAGAAATCATTCATTATGTTCAGAATTGATTACAAAATTAGTACTTAAACTTTATTTATTTGTATAAAATTATGTTATCCTTACACATTACATTTTTGAACATTAAAAAACTCACTTTTTTTATGGTTCTCTTAATCTTATATTAGGAAAAAAAATCCGACATTATATTTTATACTTTATTTGGTTACGTAATTCAGATAAAATAAGATATTTTGTTCAAAGTTGAATAATATATTATTATAATATTATTTTTATTTTAAAATTAAAAAAATTAAATTACTTATTATATTTTATATAAGAATTTAAAAAAATTATAATAATTATATTAGATAAAAATGAAATAATTTAATTTTATATAATCAAATCAACCTTAATTTGGCTAGTCAAGCAATCAAAAGTTGACACCTAAGTTTAGTATGCATCATCACTTACTATCACATTTTTAACAGGTGACATATTTCGTAAGGGGTATATTTGTAAAATAATTTATAAAAATAACATCATTTTTCAAAAATACCCATATCTTCTATCATTGTTGTGAAATATGTTGTAAAAATGTAATGTGTGTATATCATTACTCAATATGAAATCTTAAGAAAGTCTGGTATTTTACATTAAGTACTGAAATGAAATATTTTGGTATTGATGTTTTCTAGTATATCGTTTCAGAATTAATTATATATATAAATTTATAATTAATAGAATAAATACATATATATATATATAAGTATGCATAATGTATGTGTATATGTAAATATAAAATAATTGACGATTTATAAAATGAATATACATTGCAAGTATTGAAAAAATAAAGATATAAGTGTCAAAAGATAATATTAAGAAAATCATAAACTTAAATTGAGATACGAAAAACAAAGAAAGAAATAAAATAGCAGAAAAATTATTACAAATAATGATATTTAAAATAAATAAAAAGAACAAAAAAATATATTTCAGTTTGAATGGTCGAAATTTGATATACTATTCTAACTCTAAAGCCGTGACAATGAATAATTTAGATAGAGTATTCTAACTCAAAAGTTATATATATATATATATATATATATATCTATCGTACTTTTATATCATTTTATCTGAATATAATTAATTAACATCGTACATCAGCCGATCTTCAAAATATTAAAGGGTGATTTTTGGGTAATAAAAAGTGATACATTTTTAATATTAAAAGAAAAGTAATACAAGAATGTGGTGTATAATATTATTCTAACCTAAAAGATGAGTGAAAACTATGAACAACAAAGTTGATGAGACACTCAATTTGTACTCGCTTATGAATTTATCAGAATTAAACTACGGAAAACACTACTTCCACTGAAAATACTTGCTGAAATTTTGTACCAAATTAATTTTTTTTTTTTTTTTCAAATATGGAAAACGCTACTTCCATGCAAAGGGTCACAGCTCTCCATAAAGCATTGAGCTTTCCTATCACAAGCTCAGAAGATAAAAACCGAAGCATACATAATATAGCTACTAGTTCACCCTTTGAATTTGTGATCACAACATCTCTACCTATCTTTGAGTTACGGACATCTAATGCAGCATTCCAATTTACTTTAAATTAGGGGTGGGTAGTGGGGCCCCGCACCTCGTACCCCACCCCCATTCGCCACGCACCCCGCATAACGGGATGGACAAAACCACCCTACATGGGCGGGGGCGGGGGACATCTAGTCCCCCTAGCAGGGGCAGGAAGAGCCCAATCCCATCTCACATTTTCCACCTATATATATATATTTTATATATAAAGACATAAATATTTTTATATATACAAAAACATAAATATATGTTTATATATATAAATATAAATATATATTTATATTTTACAAATTGTGTATATATAAATATATATATATATTACAATTTATTATACTTGTTTACAAAGTATGTATTAGTAAATTTAAAAACTATATAGTTTAAAACTACTACACTACAACTTAAACAAAATATGCACTAGCAAATTTAAAAATTACATAAATTTTAAATTATAGTCATATTTACAAAATTTAAATTTATAATTTTGATCTAAAAATATATTTTTGATCACTTTTTGATCTAGAAATAATTTTTAAACATAGTAAAATGTAATTCATTTTTGAAGTAGAAATAAGGCGGGGCGGGGAGCGGGGAGGGGGCTACCCCACATCGTATGGTGCGGGTAGTACTCCTATTTTAAACAAACCATTTACTGGCTTTTTCCAAGTTACATTCCTGTTAGTAGTACTTTCTGCCGCAATTGAACCCCTCAACAAAATCTGTGCATGTTGATACTCGTTCAATTCAAATTTTGCTGATTGTAAATCATGGTAGGAGTAGCAAACTTCCCCTCAAACACGAAGGAATTTCCTCTAAACTATATTCTCCTTAGCACACAAGCTACTTTCTCTAGTTCTTGTGTTTTCAATGTCACAACCAGCTTATTCCATTAAGTTAAGAAATCTTCATCTGCATAAGCCCATTTTTGTAACAAACTTTGTGACTCTGCCCGTACATAAGAGGTAGCATGACATGTTCATAATACATGACATGTAGTCTCCTCCACTTGCTCACAAATAGGACAGAGCATTAGTAGTTACGGTCCTTGTATGCAAATTCCTTGTTGGCAAAGCCTCATTTGTTGCTATCCAAAGAAAGATTTTTACTGTGTTTGGCACATTCATGCTCCAAATCTTCTTCCACCCTTCTACATCCTTCTTACTTGATAGTTCACCCTTATGTACTACAATGTGATAGGCACTCCTCACAGTAAACAACCCATTTTTACTAAGTCCCCCATACATCTTATCTTCAAAGCCTGTTTTTTCTCAAAGATAGACTACATATGACATCTGTATAAAGGAAGATTGCATGAATCAAACTCATATCAAAACAGAGCATATCTAGGCTAAAATCATGGTGTCCATTTCCTGTAACAGCTGCATAATATTCTCATATCTATCCATTGTAACCGTTGCATGTTTTAGGCTCAATTGTGTATATCTTTCCTAAAATAGAATTCTAGACACAATGTATATAATTTGTTTTGAATATCAATGATAAGTGTGGGAAATCAATTATTTAAAACCTGCAGTGCTCTTTATCTTATATGGTATCAGAAGAGCCCCTCTCTCACGAGCAACCGATCTCGATATCAACAATGTCTTATTCCTCAGATCAAACTCAAACCGTCAACCTCAATACTTAGCCTTTTTCCATTGCTGCTACACCTCTTATTGCCCTAAACATCACTACCCAAATCAATGAAAAATTCACTTCCTCCACCTTTCCCCAATAGCGTGCTCAATTTGAAGCACTCCTCATCGGCTACGATTTACTTGAGTACGTAAATAGTACTGCCGTATGTCCCTCTTCCGATGCTACATCCTCTGCCGATTTACTTAAAAACCACTGGGTTCGATAAGAAAAACTCATTTTAAGTGTCATCTTAGCCTCCACATCTCCCACAATCACTCCCCTCATATCCACGGCCAAAACCTCTCATGCCGCTTGGAAAAACTCCATAATCTCTATGCTAGTCGTTCAAGGACATGGGATATGCAATTGAAGGTTGAGCTTACCTTGATTCAGCAGGGAAATCGGTCAATTCCTGATTACTTGCATGCGGTCAAGGCATTGGCTGATGCAATCGCCATTATTGATCATCCGATTTTGGATGATGATCTAACCCTTTATGTTTTGAATGGTTTATATCCTAATTTCAAGGAGATTGTTGCGCCAATCCGAGCACGGTAGACCTCGCTGGAGTTTGAGGAGCTACACAATCTCTTGGTAGGCCACGAGTCCTACCTACGGCGTTTGGAAGCTGCAACTTAGCAGCTAGTTGCTTCAGCCAACTATACGCACCGAACAAAACAAGGAGATCCTACAAGGAAGTTTTCAAAACCCAATGGTCAACAGCGAAACAACAACTCTACTTCCTCTCAGCATAACGTCCAGTGAGATGGCCGTAGGTCTCACCATGGTTTTGGCCGGCCCAATAATTCCAACAAACGCTACCAGCCCAAGTGTCAAATTTGTGACCAACTGGGCCACATAGCTAAATCCTGTCCTCAACTTCATTCAACTGGAGCAGTTGTGAACTGTGTTGAGACCTCTACGGGCAAAGAAAAACCTTGGCTTCTTGATTCAACTGCCTCTCACAACATCACGGGTGACCTTGCTAATTTGTTTGTTGAAACAGAATATGATGGTGCTTGTGACGCCCCCAAATTCCATTTGGGATCGGACGGACATTTGAAGCGTCAAGACATGCAACATAAGGTTACCTGCCCCCGTTCATGACATATAAGATACAATGTTCCTAACATGCATATAACATTATGCAATATTCGCAGCGGATAATTTTTTTCTTTAGCAATATTATGCACCAAATTGAAAATATCACAAATGCTTAAAACATACTTCATACATAAAGACCCATTGAACAACTAAGATTACAACACTAGTCCAAAATGGTTATGATCCAAAAAGTACTAGAGATGCAACTCCATCGTACAAGTAGTAATTTATGTTAACTACTATATTAACATTGACGTCGCACCGTCGCTTAATCAACTGTTTCTAGTTGATCAGCTCATGATTCTCCTTCAGGTCCTGTAACAAGATCTACCATTCGGGGGGAATGGTAGTTGAGACTACCAAAGTTAACAAAAAATTTCCACACAAGCTAATTACGCATGGATGACAGTAAAAGTATAAATGCATAATCAAATTTATAAGTAATTAAAGCATAACTTGGCGTACAACATAGCATAATTGACATAACTTAAATTGAAACATGAACTGAACTTGACTTGACATAAAATTAATCTGAAACTTGACTTAGCATGAACTTGCTCTGAAACTTGAATTAACATGAACATGATATGAAACTTAACTTATCATGAATTTGTTCTGAAACTTGACTTAACATGAACGTGATATGAAACTTGACTTATCATGAACTTGTTTTGAAACTTGACTTAACATGAAAAATACATACTCCACAGTTGTTGTGGTCCCATGTATTCTACACAAACTTGACTTAACATGAAAAATACATACTCCACAGTTGTTGTGGCCCCATATATTCTACGTGTAAATACATACTCCACAGTTGTTGTGGCCCCATGTATTCTACGTGTAAATACATACTCTACAGTTGTTGTGGCCCTATGTATTCTACACATCACAATGCAGTTAAATACATACTCCACAGTTGTTGTGACCCCATGTATTCTACGTGTAAATACATACTCCACAGTTGTTGTGGCCCTATGTATTCTACACATCACAATGCAGTTAAATACATACTCCACAGTTGTTGTGGCCACATGTATTCTACGTGTAAATACATACTCCACAATTGTTGTGGCCCCATGTATTCTACACATCACAATTGCTTTGTCTCACGTAGTGTATGCATCACAATTGTTGTGACCCCATACTTCGTGTGCCACAGATGTTGTGGACCCCACGAAACTAAATGTACTCAAGATGAAACGTGACTAGAATACGAAAGGACTGAAACCCTGACGTAACATAACGTGACTTGAACATAACTTGAAATACATGACCAACTTGAGATAGAAACATTTCGTAACATGGCATAACATATAATAGACAACATATTTAACATGACATACTTGCAACAGTGAATATTACATGACTTGACATACATATAATAGATGGCATACTTAGCATGATGTACTTGTAAGGTACAGTAATATATGACAGAATATATTATGTAACAAATAAAAATTGATGACAGAATAAATTCTGTATAATAGACAATTACATGATAACTTGGCATGGCATGACATATATGATAACACACATACATACACTGTAGTTCCTTTACTTAGCACACATACACAGTAGACTGCTGTAAGTTAAAAGCTAACTTACCTCGATATCCGCATTTCTTATAAAACCTGAAGCGTGATCACGAGGAACTGTAATTAGTGATTCTAAAAGTTAGCACTAAATCACTAATAAATTGAAATATGGAAAATACTAACTTAAAGAGTAAAATTTCCATTTTACTCTCTGCATGTAGGAAAATGACCGTTTTACCCATAACTTAAGGATTTTGCATACTAACTCCAAAAGTCACTAAAATTTACATGCTTCATGTAAATTTTATCCTCAATTCAAATATCAATTTAAACAAATTTAAAACTAATCACAACTATTAAAACTCCATAGGGCCGAAATTCCTATATGCTATTTCTATTATTTTTGTTTCCAACTTGTTTTGATCAACCTTTTGATCTATGACTTATAAATATGTGATTTTCAAACCAAACCATCACATGGTTTAAAAAGATATCCTAAAACATATATAAGCTTCTAATTCAAGATCACATGGTTAAAAATTAACAAAAACATAAATTTAGTCAAGAACATCCACACTTTGGCTTATCTGAATATCTCTTTGCATAAAATTTCATATCTTTGAAACTAACATCAAATATCTTTAAAATAATAATATAACATGTATATAAGATGCTTATGATCCTCCAATAAAATTATCAAAGTCATTGGAATAGATTTAGACCACCAAAGAGTTAAACTTTCTCAAAACAAAAACTGTTTTTCCTCTTCCAGTTTCTAAGTTTCTAAATCTAAGAAAATATTTCATCAAAACCTTTAATCATGCAAAAATCCTTAACCAATATTCATATATACATGTTAACAATACTCCATAAAAATTTCAGACCCATATCTATCCATTAGCTTGGTCAAAAACTCCAAATTATAACATATTCTCCAGTTTATCTCCTAGAATGACCTTTCTATAGTTTACATAATATTTGACTAACCAAATAATCTTCAAATGGGACAAATAAGATATACACGTAAACTAGACTAAAAAAGAAACAACTTATATGAAGGAGACTTTATGATAAAACACCTACAAAAGCTTCGAAATGGGCGTGCAAAAGAACTCTTAAAAGCTGTCCGAGAGAGAGTATTTGATATTCTTTTAATGGAAAGTGTAAATGAAGATAATTTTGTGGGGAGGGGTGGCTGGAGATACTTATGGATGAGATATGGAAGAGATGAGGCTGGAGTGAGAGTTAAGTGTAGGACTCTCTTACCCGAAGTGAGAGTTAAGTGTGAGACTCTCTTACCCGAAGTGAGAGTTAAGTGTAGGACTCTCTTACCCAATAATATCCACGAAATTAGCTTAAAATATTTTTATCCAATAATATCCACAAAACTAGTTTAAAATATTTTTATCCAATAATATCTACAAAAATTAGCTCAAGATATTTTTACCCAATAATATCTACAGTTTTGAACAGACGTTTCGTCCGAAAATATGAAAAAATGTTATTGCGCCATAAGACCTTAAATAACCCTCCGAGTCTAATGGCACAAATCATAATACATTTTGACACTTCTAACTATCTTCAATAATCAAAAACACACTTCGGATACCATAATAAATAATAACACTAACTATGCTGTTAGACTAAAACCTATATGATTAATGGATTCGTGAAAATTTATGGGGTCTTCACGAGGTTCTTAAAGCTAATAGAAATTTCACAATTAAATTTCTAGCGGGCTGTTACAGTACTGATGAAGTAATTCTTGATGATGGTTCAAGTTTGGTGGTCTCACACATTAGTTCCTTGGTTTTATATTCCCCTAACTGAACTTTTACACTTCGTGATACACTTTGTGTTCCTCATCTTTGCAAAAACTTAATTTATGTTCATCATCTTACCAAACAAAATAATGTTTTTGCTGAGTTTCATCATTTTCATTTTTTTGTAAAGGACAAGATCACGAGGGTGACTTTACTTCGAGGAGCATGTGACAATGGCGTTTACACTTTTTCAGGAAAAATAGTTGCAAATGTGCATGAACGGGCCTCGATTGATGGTTGGCACAAGCGTTTTGGACATCCATCTCTCAAAGTTGTTTACAATCTTGTTAATAATTTTTGTCTTCCAGTTACATTAACAAAAAAATTGTCGTCATTATGTAGTTCGTGTACTATTAATAAAGCACATCAATAACCTTTTTGTGTCACTAGTTTCCAAAGCCATGCTCCCCTTGAATTAATTTATACTGATGTTTGGGGCCCCACTAGTTACATCAGAATTGATGGGTCACGTTATTATCTTCTCTTTGTTGATCACTATACAAAGTATATGTGGTTCTATCCCATGGTCAATAAATCTGATGTTTCTACTATTTTTCCACACTTCAAAAAAATTGTTGAAACTCGTTTTCAAGCCAAAATCAAAACACTCTACTGTGACAATGGTGGTGAGTTTATTGCATTAAAATCCTTTTTGTCCATTCATAGCATTACTCACTATACCACTGTCCCTCATACTCCTCAACAAAACGGTGTCTCCGAACACTGTCATCGACACCTTGTTGAAACGGGCCTTACACTCCTCCACGATGCTTCCCTTGGTTTCTCTTTTTGGCCACATGCTTTTCAAACTGCCTCTTATCTCATAAACAGGCAACCCACACCACTTCTTCAAAATAAATCTCCTTATGAATCTCTTTTTGGCCAAAAGCCCAATTACCTCAAGTTAGAAAAATTCGGGTGTCTCTGTTACCCACTCACACAGGCCTACAACTCAAATAAAATGGAGCCCAGGTCCAAACCGTGTATTTTTCTCGGTTACTCACTGACTCAAAATGCCTACAAGTGTTTGGAGCCCCGTACCCATAAACACTATATCTCGCGCCACTTGTTGTTTGATGAAAATCAACAACATCCTCAATCTGTGCCCTCTCAACCCATACAGATAAATCAAACTTTAGTTACTTTCTTCGTCGATGTCCAACCGCCACTGATTCGTGTGCCACCATCAACGACACTGGTCTCATCTCCTGCACCAATTCTTTTGGAAGGTGATCACGCCATTGCCGCATCCTCTTCAGGTAACTCTGATCCTTTCAATTGCCTTCCAAATGCTGTTGTTTCAGAAACCCTAGGAAGAAATTCCAAAATTTCAATTCGGTTTCTACTGTATCTGAGAGTTTACATGCGTCCCCGTTTGTGCTAGTTTCACCTACTCATGCTCAAATTGATGCACAGCCCTTAGGTCAACATGAGAACCCACCGAATTAGTCTTCCACACAATCCTTAAATCTATCAATTCCTCCTCAGCGCGTTCATCAAATGACTACTAGGTCCATGAATCAATTTTTTAAGCCCAAACAACTTAACTCTGTGTCCAAACACCCTCTCTCACAAACCATTGAACCAACTAGTGTGAATCAAGCCATATCTCACCCTCACTGGCATAAGGCTATATCACTGAACTCACAACCCCCATGAAACATGGAACTTGGGACTTAGTTCCCTCTCCTTCCAATTGCAATCTTGTGGGCTGTAAGTGGGTGTTTAGGGTCAAGAGGAAAGCTGATGGGTCAGTGGATAGGTTTAAAGCTCGTCTTGTTACGAAAGTCTATAATCAAAGACCAGGACTTGATTACAAGGAAACATTTAGCCCTATTGTTAAACCTACCACTATTAGAGCAATTATGTCTATTGCTGGTATGAATGGATGGGAGTTGAGGCAAATGGACATAAATAATGCCTTCTTAAATGGTGAATTAACTGAAACAGTTTATATGATGCAATCTCCAGGGTTCAAAGATTTGTCCAATCCTACTCATGTTTGTAGATTACGAAAAGCCATCTATGGGCTAAAACAAGCCCCACGAGCTTGGTATACAGTTTTGAAAAATGCTATTCTTCAACTTGAGTTTTACAATTCCAAAGCAGATTCCTCTTTATTTATATATAACCAAGGGTCAATTATTTCTTATTTCCTGGTTTACATTGATGACCTTGTCATTATCGAAAATAATTCTAATTTTGTGGCTTCTATTATCAAGCAACTGGGTGCCAAGTTCTCTCTTAAGAATATGGGTCTCCTTGATTTTTTTCTAGGGATCGAAGTTGTCCCTACTAAAGCTAGTCTATTTTTATCACAACATAAATATATTCGTGATCTTTTATCAAATACTACTATAAGTGCTGCCAAGGATGTTTCAACTCTTCTCTCCACAAGTCAATCTCTCAAATTAGTTGATGGCACTGCCCCTGTGGACAGCTCTGTTTTTCGTCAGATTATTGGAAGTCTTCATTATCTTTCATTGACACGCCCAAATATCTCCTTCGCAGTCAACAAGCTCTCGCAATTCATGCACAAGCTCACGAAAACTCACTAGAAAGCAACAAAACGGCTTCTCCGTTATTTAAAACAGACCATTTCTCATGGTAAACAGATTCTAAATCTGGTTTGCCTATTTTAACAACTTTTTCATATGTAGATTGGGCTGGAAATGTTGATGCCTACACCTCCACTTCTGCATACATCAGCTTTCTAGGATCCACTCCAATTTCTTGGAGTTCCAAGAAGTAAAGAGCTATTGCAAGGTCTTCAACAGAAGCTGAATACCGTGCGCTAGCAAATGCTGCTTCCGAAACCATGTAGCTTCAAAATCTCCTCAAAGAACTTGGTTTTTCCCTCAAAATAGCACCTCAACTTCTCTGTGATAATCTTGGTGCTACCCATCTCAGTTTCAATCTAGTCAATCATTCCCGTATGAAGCACATTCAAATAGATCTTCATTTTGTGAGGGACTTAGTTCAACACGGCTATCTTCAAGTTCGCCACGTTCACACTCAAGATCAACTGGCTGACTTATTGACCAAGCCACTATCTCTACAGCGAACTGACTTTCTACGCCACAAGATTGGTCTTGCTGATGGCAGCTCAATCTTGCAGGGGCATATAAAGGAATATTGCATGAATCAAGCTCATATCAAAACAGAGCATATCTAGGCTAAAATCGTGGTGTCCATTTCCTGTAACGGCTGCATAATATTCTCATATCTGTTCATTGTAACCGTTGCATGTTTTAGGCTCAATTGTGTATATCTTTCCTAAAATAGAACTCTAAACACAATGTATATAATTTGTTTTGAGTATCAATGATAAGTGTGGGAAATCAATTATTTCAAACGTGCAGTGTTCTTTATCTTATAATCTACTTCTTCTTTATCTCCTCCACTTCTCTCATCAGGTTTGAGTTCCAGCCTCCACTACTTTTATCTATAAATTCACTTATTGTCAAATTTTGATGGAGTAGCTTAACAGGAGATTGAAATTTATGAGAACATGGTGTGGGTAGCAACTGATCACCCTAGATTTTTAATTTTGATACCATTTCCTACTCTCCAATTTAACCCATTTTTTTAATAAAAAATCTTGATCCCTATATACTCCTCCAGATATGTGTCGGGCTATTTGCTAGCTTGGCAACCATAATATACCTATGTTTATAGTACTTCTCTTTCATAATCTTTGCTGTCAATGAGTTTGGGATTATGAGCAATCTCCAAAACCACTTTGCCAACATAGCAATATTGAAGCTCTCAATGTCTCTAAAACCCAAACCTCCATCACTCTTTACTTTCCCCACCTTACTTCATTTCTTACATTGAATCTTATTATCCTCCCGCATATGACCCCACCAAAACTTAGTAATCAAAGTTGATATTTCCTTGCATAACCTCTAAAAGGGCTTAAAGACACTCATTGCATATGTAGGGATAGCTTGTAAAACTGCCTTGATGAGTATCTCCTTTCCATCCTGAGAAAGGAAATGATTTTTTCAATTGCTAATTATTGCCCATATACTCCTGAAGCTATTATATTTTGATCTACCAACAATGGCAAACATGCCCTACTAATCCTTGCTCCTATCTCCTTACCAATTTGCTCTCTTGTACTTGCTTCAGTATTTGAGCTTAAAAAAATATAGTTGTTTTGTGCATATTCAAACGTTGACCTTAAGCCAATTCATATACCTTTAACACATGCTTGAGACATTGCCACTCCTTTAAATTTGATTTACAGAAAAGAATACAATCATCTATAAAGAGCAAATGATTAACACTCGTGTCACCTTTAGAAAAAGACATCCCTATGATATTCCTTTCTATTTCAGCCTTATTAATCAAGTATCTTCACCCCTCTGCACAAAGAAGAAATATGTAAGGAGATAGGGATCTCCTTGCCTAAGATCTCTTGTAGGGATGATAGTATCCCCTGGTACTCCATTCACCATAATTGAATATTGCATTGAGGTCACACACTGCATAATTAGTGTAATTCACTGATCTCCAAACCTCATCTTTTTCATTATTGTCTTCAAATGCTGCCAATCAACTTTGTTATAAGCCTTTGACATGTCCAGCTTAATAGCATACTCCCTACTTGATCTTTTTGTCTAGTTTTCATTGTGTGTAGAGCTTTATAACCTATAATGACATTATCTAAGATTAACTTTCCTGGTATAAAGACATTGAATCACGTCTGGCAACACTTTCTTTAATCTATTGGCTAAAGTTTTGGCAATGAGTTTAAAAAACACATTACAAAGACTTATAGGTCAATAATCCCTAACGCTTATGAGATTTTTTACTTTTGGTATTAAGGCTTTATAAGTAGAGTTAATAGATTTATCTAAAAAACTCCTATTTAAGAAATCAAGTATAGCCTTACTGACCTCATTTCCAACTGTTTTCCAATAAGATTGATAAAATCAGGCCCTAAACCCATAAGAACCTAGGGATTTTAGAGGGTCATCTGTTGCAAAGTGTTTTCTACTTCTACTTTGGTAAACTCTCTCTACAAGCTAGTATTTATCTCATCTGTCACATGCATTTCCATCTAAGATAAACATTGTTCTATCGCCTCTAGAGAAAGGTAAGCAGACTAATATACTTCTATGCAATGCTCTTGAAAAGCACTGTGAATTCCTTACTAATCTGTTAGAAGATGAGAGTTTGAGTCTTGCACTTGTAAAATTTGATTCTTTTTCCTTCTCTGTGTGGCACAAAGATGAATGAACCTTGTGTTTCTATCCCCTTTTGATGCCACTTTCTTTTTGGCCCCTACCTTGATTTTAGATCTTCATTCTCTAGCAAGGTTCCAACTTCCTTTTTCATCAAAATTTTGAGGTGCTTCAATGTCTTGCATTTCCTTTAATTTTTCTGTTTTCTCTCTTATTAATCTTACACTATTTGTGCTTATGCTTCTACGCCATCTTCATAGAGAATTATTGCATTGGTTTAAAGTATATTGGAGCCTTCCCATAGAACCAGTTAGAGAAGGGATGGAACTCCATGCCTTCTCTACAATCTACCCACACTCCTCCTCCTTTGTCTAGCTAGCTTCAAATCTAAACAATCTACTCTTATTACTCCTTTTAATCTTTCAATAACTGATTGAAAATAAGACAGGCTTATGATTTGAACACTTGGTTGTCAAACATTCAACCCCAACTTCTGTGAACATATTCTTCCATAGAAGATTTGCCAATACCCTATCCAATCTTTCCTTCACAAAACCTTCATAAGCTTGTTTATTACTCCACGTAAAGAAATCTCCCTGCACCCTAGATCATATAATTGATTTTCTTCTATAGGACATCATAATGCTTCCATCTGAACCTCTAATTTGTTTCTACCACCTACCTTCTCTTGTTGAGATAAAATCTCATTAAAGTCACCCATTATACACCATGAGACATCCCTTGGGTTTAATCTGGACAATAAATCCCAGGATTCTACCCTTTTACCTGCATTTGGTTGGCTATAAAAACTAGTTAGCAACCATTTCTCTTCAAATTTCTGTTCATGGAATCAACGACTTATATGGCTCAAAGAATAATTATGTAGTTCAAAAGTAACACCTGCCTTCCAAAACATTGTCAAACCCCTACTTCTCCCAATAGGATCAACCCCAAAACAACCTTCATATCCTAACCTCCCCCTCAACACATCCAATTTAGAGCATTTTGTTAAAGTTTCCATAAAAAACAAAACCTTGGGACACTTATCTTTAACCATCTGGTAAAGATCATGAACTGATCGAGAGTTCCTAAGCTCTCGACACTTCCAGCTTAATAGAATCATGGTTCCCGACGAGGCTGATTAATAACCTTTGCCGATTCCTCCACAAGGATAGTTTGAGAACCACACAGATCAAACTCGAGACGTTTTCTTATCTCCAATTCACAATATTCATCCACCAATTCCAACTTAGAATGTTTTTATTCAATTTTGTATTAACTGACTGACCTGCCTTTCCATCTTCTTGAGCCCTTCTCTTCCATGTAGCTTTAGTCTTCACAACCTTCCATTTTCTCGTTGATTCATAACCGTCCAACACCTCTTGAGCTAGAGCTGGGCTAAGTGATAAGTAAAGCCTATTAACTTCTTCTACTAGTGGAGTCTCATATGTTAAAGGGCAACTTTGGCTCTTTGTTTGCCTTCCTAGGGTCTCGGCCCAACTCTTTTAGTTGCTTTTGACTCTGAGTAGATAAAATCTCAACTAACTCATCTCCTATACTCCCCTTATCCCATGACCTGATAACTCCTACCTCCCATCTCTACAAACTTCGGTTTCTACCACTAACTATTTTGATTGCCTACAACACTATATTCCATCTCCAACCATGGAACTAGACCTTGGACTATCTGCTTAATCATGGTAATCACCACTGTGAAGGATGTCATTATTGTTGGAAGTAACACCCTTACTATTGTAATCTACTAACCATTTGCACTTGGCTTTATTTTCTGCCCACTAAGATACTAATTGTTCCTCTGATTCCAAACATTGGTTTCTAAAACCAGATCCAAAATCGCATCCTTGCTCCCCATGCCAAATTTTCCCACACTTATAACAAATTTTCAGGAGTTTTTCATACTTTATGGGTATCCACATGTTTCGATTATTGAAATTAATGGTCCTGCCTCTTGCCAGTGACCTTTTCAACTCCACTTCAACTCACACTCTTAGAAACCTCCCCCACCCCATATCATCTTCAGAACATCCAAATCTAAAACCTTCCCCACTGAACTCCCTATTTGTTCACCAATATTCCGATTCATACACGCCATAGAAAGGTTGTGCAATCAAGTTTAAAAAAAGTTCAGTATGAAACTCAATTTGATCTGGTTATGTGATGCCATCAAATAGTTTCAATGCAAATAAACGCGAATCAAATAACCACAGTCTACCTTCCATAATCCGATCTTAACCTTATCGTTCGCAAAAGTAATGACAAACGTATTCAATCGAATTTCCTTAAAAACAACATATTTCTCCACCTTCCATAGCTTCATCATGGTAGATCTTTGCACCTCGCTACCTATGCGTCTCTTCATGCATACCTTGCCAATCAGACTCCTAGACTCCCTATCTCACAAGCTAGTTCCCACATCAATCTGTACTTCTATCTAAGATATGTCATCCTCATTTAGTGTTACATTCTACCATGCCTCTCCTAACTCATCCATATCCTAAAGCGAGGACCTTGTTCTCATAGAGAACAAGAGAAAACTCCACCACACAAACCTCCCTACTCAGCAGAAGTTGGGAGATTCAAGCACCTCTCTAACTATCGCTAGAGAGCATAAAAGAGAAGACTAATTTTAGTATTTTTTTAGGCTTGATTTGGTTACAAATGGAATCAATGTTAATAAAACATTGATAAAAAAGGCTATAATCACTTTATATTTTGTTAAAATTTTCAACTATCATTCTCTATCATTTTTACTCTTGAAATTTCCTTCATGTTCTTACCATTTTCTCTTTATCTATTCCTTTTATAAATGCATTGTTTATAAATGGGAGGAATATATTGACTTTTATTGTTTTGTTGCAAAAGAATTTCATAGTGATGTAATTATTAAGTAAATATCATATTTGAAAATCCATCAAAAAAAAATTCTACTCATCATCTTAACACATCACACATAATTTCTTAGATTTTAATTTTTTAATCAAATATATGGTATATAAATAATGAGTAGAAGAATTCAATTAGTTAAAAAAAAAATAAATAAAAAGATTTAAAAAAATTAAAAAAATATGGTATGTGAAAATAATGAGTCGTAAAACCCATATTTAAAAGTTTATCTAAATAAAGTAAAGTAATAAATCAGAAAAGAAAATCTATGAAAAGAAGTGTGTATTAATGCTGCGACAAATATTTGTAAGTTATTTTATAAAATTATTACTAGTTTAAAATATAATTGTAGAAAGTAATATGAAAAGTGTCTTCTATAAATCAATTTTCATTTGCGAAAGCTAACTCAACCCCTTTGAGCGAGCGGCGGAAGCCCCGAAATTGCCCACTGGAGTGCAAAGAGTTTCGCTATTCATAACCTTTACGCCACACATTATATCATTTTTTATTATTATTATTTTAAAAAATTTTATTTAATTTTATTATTTTTAAAATAATTAAATTATTTTACTAATCATCTATATACTATATCTTAAAAAAAATAAAAAAATAATATATAATATATGAGACTTATGAATAAAATTTTTCAGAATGCAAAACAAAAACAAATGTTAGTTTCTTTGAAATGCTGAACGTTAAATATGAAAAATGATATATGTATTGTGGAAGTAGTTTTATTATATATAATTATTTTTATATATTTTATTAATATAATTAATTAAAATAATTATTTATATTAACAAATAATGTAATCAATTATATTAATAAAATTTTTTAATTTTATTAATTATAAAACTCTATTTTTTGAAAAAATTGTACAACCTACTGTAACTAGCATAGCACAAAAGAGCGAACCTTAAAAACCGATGTGGAAAGTAGCAAACTGTATCCATAAAATGAAGTGGGAAGAGGAGTGGGAATGGTGACTGGCCCCACGTCCTACAAAGCCAGGGGTCATATGCACCCCACCCAAGTAAAATGCCACTATTTTTGTATAACGTGGCCCATCACTTGGCGGGTCACATGCCACACCCAATGACCCCCCTTACCCGTGTTCTCATGTGGGCCCTCCACCGCCTCACTCCTCCATTCTGTGGAGTCGGAGCGTGTCTCTACTTTCTTGTTCAGAGCGTACAACTATTTTTTTTTCCTCTTGTAATAAAAAATAATAATAATAGACTTATTACTTTATTATAATTTATTTATTATTTATTTTTTATTTTTTATTTTATTTAATGATTAAAAAAGTGAATATTAGTTAAATTATATATATTTTTAATTTTTTTAATGATTAAAAATATTTTAAAAATGAGATAAAAATTAAAAAAAAATTTGTAGATAGATGGTAATAAGGAGTAACCTATCACTCCCCATAAAGAAAAGCAAACAAGCAAGCGGACCCTCGTCAGTGTGCTGTAGAGTCTGGGACTCTTTTAAACGGGACCTCGCGGCTTTGCCAGAGACCGCAGTTGCAGTCCCTTCCCTTCCCTTCCCTTCCCTTCCCTTCTCTCTCTTTTGCTTTCGCTTTCTCTTTCCTCTCTCTGTTTCTCTCGCTGCTTTTTTGATTTGGCGGGGCCCTGAGCCTGCAAATCCAGCAAACCTCCCACCTAGATTTTTGATTATTAAATCTTAACTCAGAAGCGAACCCCCTTCCTTACCATCACTGAGGCCCCCAAAAAAGCCCCAGTCCTCTGTTGCGTCTCAAGTGATTGTGTTTTTTCTTTCCTTTTTTATTTTTTATTTTCCTGAAAGGATTTTCAGGATGTCTGCGAGTTTGGACGACGCCGAGTTTTGGCTACCACCTGAGTTTCTCACCGACGACGACTTGGCCACTGACAAGAATAATAACTGCAAGAGCGAAGGTAATGGGTTCCGCTCCGATACTGAGGCGACGAGGTCTTTGTTCCACTTCGAGTTTCCCTACGGGTTTGGCTCTTTCGGCACTTCGTCGGATCTCGGTTCTCCGGTTGAGTCCGTTGTCGGTTCGAGTGAGACGGAGAGCGACGAGGAGGACTATGTCGCTGGGCTGACCCGCCAATTGGCACACTCGACTCTGGCGGACGATGTCAGGAAGTCAGGCTCTCCTTTTCCCTCTGAGAATCAGAAGGTTTCATCGATAGTTCGTGCTGCGCCTTTTTTCCCACTAGACATTTTTCCTTTGTTTTGGTGATTTATAATTTTGTGGTGTTTGCTTCCTACTTTGTAGGCTTGGGTTATTTCCGGTTCTCCACAGTCGACCCTGTGCGCGATGGGGAGCGGATGTGGTTGCAAACAGGGCTCGAGCCATGGAAGCCCGAACTGTGCTTCTCAGGTCTCTTCCCAGCCTGCTACTTGGGATCTGCTTTACGCTGCTGCAGGGGAGGTTGCTAGGATGAGAATGGACGAAGAGATTTACGGACTTAACCATGGCAGCGGTCTCTTGGGTCCCCTAAGAAAGCCCTCTCCAGACACCATCTCCGTGAAGAACGACTCCAACGCTGATGTTGGAATTTTTTCTAACCAGTCGCTTTCCCACCAGCAGTTGCAAATGCAAGCCAGTCAAGTAAGCTTTTATTTACCGTGCTTTCTTAGCATTACGGGAGACTTGTTTATTCAGAACTTAAAAGCTTACAAATCTGTCAATTGTTGGTGGGATCTATATTACTACCTACAGTTTCAGCAGTTAAGGGAGCAACAAATGTTGAAGCAACATGGTTCGGCAGCTTGGGATGCACAAATGAAAGCGACTGCACGATACCAACAGCGGCAGACCCAGCAAATGGTACTAAACCGGGGTAGAAACAGCGAGTACGTTGGAGGCCGAAACGGTCGTCCTCTAGGTTTGTCAGCATCTGCATGGCCCCCTCTGCAGCCGGCTCAGCAAAAGCACCAGCAGCAGCGTCAGCAAAATGGCTCTGGCATGAGAGCTGTATTTCTTGGAAATCCTGGTGGTAAAAAGGAATGCACCGGTACGGGTGTGTTCTTGCCTCGCCGCGTTGATTGTCCATCTGATACACGCCGAAAGCCAGGTCCAGTCTCTCTTGATAATTCGATTATAACTCTGCTGGTTAGATACTAAACTATATCCCGTACTATTTCAAGGACTTATTTAGTTTTATCGTAATTGATAGTTTAATCTCCATTATTTTTATACCATTATGTCAGTTTCTGAAGTCTCTGTCTGGCTCATTTGTTTAGAACTCAATCTTGTTCACCAGTTTATTGTTAAGCTGTGTACTATTCATCAGATCTGGTCAGGTATATACCCCTGTAACCATGTTCTGATTATTTTCCCTCAAATTTTACAGGGTGTTCCACCGTCTTAGTTCCGGCAAGAGTGGTGCAGGCTCTGAACCTGAACTTGGAAGATATGTTGGGCTCGCAGCCCCAGCACCTGCCTCGATTTAGTGGGACTATTACTCCAGACGGTGGTACGGTTGCTTCCTTGTCAAGCTGTTTCGCTCTTGTACAAACAATTCGGAATTGGTTGTTGCTCACTATTTTTCCTTCGTGTTGTAGATGCTGCACTAAGGCTTAGAAGCAACAGCGTCTTTTCTCATCAGAAGCGAAATCTCCGGCCGCAGCCAGAAGCTACGAATCATGAGATCCGGTTACCCCAGGAGTGGACCTATTGATTCCCTTTTGCATCTGGGTCCTTAATTTCGGCGTTTTCTTTTTCTTGGGGATGTTTTAGGAAAAGAAACATGAAAGAAATTGGAAGCCTTTTAGTATTTTTTTGCTATAGGGATAGGGTCACATTAAGATACAGTTCCAGAACAAGAAAGGGCAAGGGGAATGGAGATGATGAAGAACAGGAAGAATAGGGTTTTTTGGGCTAGGTTTAGAGGTAATAAGTGTCTTGCTTTGCAGCAAAGTGAAAGATGCTCTAAAGCTTTTGTTCTTTTGGTGGATGGATGGATGATAGGGAGTCATTTTGTATTTTGGGGAAATAAATTTGCGAGGGATTCATTGAAAAATCATGGATGTTGTGGGGTGGGGGAGTTAAGAGCCCTGCATTTGGATGATGGGGTGGGGTTGTACCATGTTTTGTTTGGTGTATAATTACAACCCCTTCTCTTCTATTATATTTGGCATTATTAGGTGCTATATAGAAAGCACAGGTATTGTCCCTGAAATTTGAATACCCAAACCTGTCTACCCAACAATTTTGCCATCCAGTAATAATAACAGAGAGACTTCTTTAGCTGTCCTAACCCTCTCTTCCTTCTGTCGATATATATAAATTATTGTGTTTTTTCCTTGCAAGTTCTGGAATATGGTCCATGGGACAAGGAAACGAATTTGATAGGAATTGGAGTTTTCTGAATAAGATCTTTTATTATTGGGTTGCGATTCTCTCGGGTTTCCTTTGTTCTTCCTCGTGTTTGACCAATTTTGAGATGGCAAAAGCGATCATATTTTTCATGATTATTAAGCAATGGTTCGAGGTGTCGTTGGATTAGCTAATGTTAATGTAGGACAATGATACATCACGGACTAGTCTTCAATGTATCTATAATTTTATATTTAAAAATTATATTTTTTACTTTAATTTAAAATGATTGTCCTATCAACAGTTTAAAATATAATAAAAAAATAATTATTTAATACAGTTGTAATATAGTTGAATTATATCATTTTCCTAATGTTAAAGTTAAAGGTAACGATATTCGTTGAAAAATAAGCGGGGATGACCCTTCTACGTCCGCTAGAAGGATCTGTCAGACTCGGCAGAAGACTTTTTCATTTCTCCCCGAGGTCTGCTGGATTCCTGCTGTTCTGTTTTATTGGTTTACCGTGACCAAATAATCTTATTTTATTGCCTATAAAATAAAAGATGATAATTTTTATTCTAATATTAGGGAACAAAAGCCAAAAGGTAGGAATGGGATTGTTACCATTACTCCCTAACATTAGTCTTATTCATGATCAATTAGTCAATAAATTACTATTTCGTACACTCTATAATAAATTATAATACTTCGTGTACTCTCTTTTTTGAAAAATTATAATACTACAAATAACGTTTCTAATACATAATAGATGTTCTAGAGTTCGCGCCCAAGAGTTGCTGTCCGAATCTTTTATTTGAAGGGTGGTTTAGACGCTGAGTAGCATTAGCAGTAGCCTAGTCAAGTTTGGTCAAAATTTAGTAAATTTAATTTTATAAATGTAGTTTGTTATTTTTTCAATAACATAAAATAAAAAATTCTTTAAATTTATCACTATTTTATTAAAATATTATTTATCTAGTCCCTTTTCACTATATAATCTTCAAAGCTCTAAAATTTTAACAAAAAAAATTTCAATGCAGAGCTAACCTTAAAAATGTAAGATAGTAGAAAAAAGAAAAACTATAAAACATGCTTGATCTAATTTCACAATTAAAAAAAATAGAAAATGTTCATTAATTTATTAAAATGTTAAAAAGAAATAATGCAATCGGAAGAATTTACTGTAGTAATGAACACCAAGTATCAGAAACTTACTGGAAGAAAGAACATGGGTCTTTGAAAAAAAAACCAAATAACTTTGGGAGGCTACAGCAACAATGGTCGATATTTTGTTTCTCCAAGTGTAATGCGCGATGAAAATAGATGTGAGAAGATTATTTAATGGCCAAAATATTATTTGGCCAATGGTTTGGGCGGACTATATTTGGCCAGTGAAAAAGGGAATGACTAAAATTAAAATACAATTGTTGAGTTTGGTGTAAGAAATTTTCAAGCAATGTAGCTATAATTTAACCAAAATTTGACTTTAACTAAACCATTACTAATGCTAGAGTGGTGAGAAAACTATTGAAGACTTGTGAGATAATGAGGGTGGTTTGAGTTGGTAGTCTCTATGATATTTATTATCTTTAAGTTAAATTGAATTACATTTTCTTATTAAGTTGTAAGAATTGAGGAAGATTGCTTTCATGAAGTTAAGGATTTATTAATAAGTAATCATTTGGTCTTGTGAAGCTTCGACAATGAAATGTATAAATTGTCAAGGGTCACGGGGATAGTCGTGATTTGTGAGTGTACAGTACTATATCAAATTTCAAATTATATTCATAACTATAGGAAAGATAGAAAGATAGAAAAGCATCTAGATTAGATTGACTATAATTTTGTTTGACATTTGAGTAGCACAAAAATACCTACCATTGTGTCTTACTAATAGGTTTGGAGATGGGTTGAATGCGAAGCATACATGCCGTCGGATTGAGTTCCCAGCTTCATTGGCTTTATAGATCACAACTTGGATATGGTGGTTGTGCGGTGTATGGTGTTTTTAGATTGGTTTGGAAGGCAAATAGATCAATTATGTTATGAACCCACTAGGTAGAATTTATTCTTGAAAACCAGTTTACAAGGGAAGGGTACTTAAGGGCTTTATAAACCACCAACCAATCCCATACTTAATCGATGT
Source organism: Carya illinoinensis (assembly GCF_018687715.1). Classification (NCBI taxonomy): domain Eukaryota; kingdom Viridiplantae; phylum Streptophyta; class Magnoliopsida; order Fagales; family Juglandaceae; genus Carya; species Carya illinoinensis. Next base: position 40,536,709 of record NC_056760.1, read on the forward strand.
GGGATCGTACCAACCACCATGTTTCGCAACGGACGTCTATGGTTGTTCCAGTGCTCACACGGGCTAGCTATACACTAGGTCTTTTCTAGCCCCAGATCACCCCCTATGCTGCACAATTACAATTGTCATAATATGGCCTTAAAACCGTGGGGTGGCTATGATACAATTTATTATGAATCCATTAGATAGAACTAAAACTTAAAAATTGGCTTACAAGAGAAGGGTGCCTAAAGGCTTATCAACTAAATACATATTTAGTTGATGTGGAATCGTAACAAATTTTGTTTAGGACAAAGAAAAATATCAATTCCAATTCTATTTGGTTTCTTTTCTTATCAATTTGCTTTTCACTAATACTGTTGGGATGTAAAGGATTACAAATTTAGAAAAATGAAAAATCATTTTCAGAATTTTTTTAGATATTTATATTTTAAATAAAATATTTTTTCAGAATTATGTTTAAAATGAAGATGATTTCGAGTATTGTGACTTTTGAGTGAACCATGGCTTTGCTTTGATGGAAGTATCCTTCCTTGTGGTGGCCCAAGTGAAGTGAAGTCGTGGTCGTACGCGTTTTGCCGTTTGCTGCTTTCACAGGTTGCTCTGTGTCTCAGTGAGCAGCTCTTTCCTTTCCTTCTCTTTTTTTATTAGTTTTATATTTTTTGATATTTTCCTTCCTAATCCCGTATCATTTGCGTTCACAATCGTGTTCTCGGACCATTTTTATATCACGTTAAATTATGAATATTCGTTATATAAGTCAATCAGAATTCAATCTATTAAATTAGATATATTAAATTTTCAAACTCTAAACTTATCTATATAGATAATAATTAGAATCGGGTAAATTATTTTTAATATATTTAATAATTAATTAAAAATATATTAACACGATTTGACCTGATTATCATAATTTTATATAAAAATTTAAAATTTATATTTATTAATAATTACAATATCTTAAAAAATATATCAATATTTTTAAAATTTTAATATATAATAAAACTAATATTACAAACCATACAATAACAAATATAAATATATGTTTAAAATTATAATTTTAACAATAAAAACATAAATATACTGAAAATTACTAATATTATAACTTAATAAAATAAAATTTTAATTTTAAAATAAATTTTAAACACGTTAAAATGAATTTATTTTATATTAAATAAGTTGACCTTTTATTAATTTATTTATAAATTGTGTATTAACGTATCAATCTGTTTTAACACTAATCTATTAATATTAAATCCAAACTATCTAATTTTATATTTCGATTGTATTGATTACATAAATTGGTGTCACGTATTGACACCCTAACATTATCTGTGGCCTTCTTTTTAGAACCTCGATGGGAACTCGTCTATTTCACTGACTCACTCCCTGTGTATTGCCCTGTGCTTTTTCTTTTAAAATTCATCGGTAAAATACTATAATAGGTCACGTCGCTTCGTTTGCCGGGAAAGCTTTGCTCGGCCAAGTCTGCAAACTTCAAATCACGTGGTGCCGTCCACGCGCACACATCGTTTTTGGGGGGTGGGCCCCTTTGGGAGCTGCGCTTTGCACGTCGGTTGATGGTGCCCTTTAGTGGTGTTGGACGTGCAGGACGTGTTTTCGGGGACTGTGTCTGTCTATGTTTTGACTTGGTCATATGCCGAATCCTCTACCCCCCAATTCGGCTCAAATCCTGATTCCTCCTGCTGCTTTTTCAAATCTCATGATTCGTCATATATTTTGTTCTCTTTTTCATGCGGCCCATCATAATTTTCCCCTCCTCCCCTAATCAAATATCAAGCGCAAGACAGAAAATGCTCTGTTTTCTTTTCACATGCTGAGCTTAGCAAATGGCTGTGGTTAACATGTAGTCCCGCTCACCATCTTCTCCTCCTAATATACTGTTGCTTTCTTTACATTAAAATGGTGCATCTAAGATTTTTGGTCATTTTCTTATGATGACCATACTACATGGCATATAAAAGATTCTAAAACTCTAAAAAATCTAGAATATTTAAGGTTGGAGGTACAAAAAGAGATATTTGTAGAACACAACGCACACGACAAAGAAATCATTCCATGTTGATTCTGATTGACAGACTTCTAATTCCCCACTACCAAGCATCCATATCCTACACTCCGTTGCCCATTTTGGACTATCGATACTTTTCCAACCTCGATTCACAAGAAAAGTCTTTACCCTGTAAATTAATTAGCAGAATAAGCCACTTCTTCGTGGGTCCACAGAATACGAGTGCCATCCATCCATCTCTCTGTATTATAAAAAGAGGTTGCTCAACTAACTTACCATCTTTCGGGGTAATATGTACAGGCTGATGCCTATGACTGAGATAGATATCTGCATATATATATGTATATATAGCTTAATGTTGACAGATATGGAGACTGAAGTTTGAACCATTCTTTTCCATCACTAAAACGTCGCAATCATACGCGTGGAAATCACAACGTATGTACGTAATTGTTAAGTAACTGAATTTGGACTTTGAAGGATGGTCTTTAATTAAGCTTGTAATTATTCATTGGTTTCCCCCTTTTATATATCCTCCGCGATGCAAATATATTGCCCATCTGACCTCTATTTTAAAGCTTGACACTTCCATTTGATCTTTGCAGTTATGGATGATCTTCATTTCTGCTGATCATGATTTGTCATCTCCAGCCACGTCTGCATGCATGCTGATATAATCATGCATGTTGATCGGTTGTCCTTTTTAAGTAGTAAATATACGAAATCATTTAAATATACTATATTATTTTACAATCAAGACAAGACTTAAAATAAAAAAGAATTCTCTATTTCAAATACAAAATCATTTATGGACTCTCTCTTCTCCTTCTATCTCAGATTTATTTATGATCTAGAAACACATTAGCCGGTCATGAATAAACTGGCCAGTTCCTACTCTCTAATATCTTACCAGAAAATCAAAGACCTTATAAACCTAAAATTTTATTATGGAAAGCAAAGAAAGTCAGATATTCACGAGACATTAGTTTGGGCGATGTGAGGTTAGTTAGGTGAGCAAAGCAAAGATATGGGTATTCCACTTGGAAAACAGAGATAGCTATGACGTTGCTCGTGCCATGAGGAGTAGTTGCACGTTAATGACCAAAGCCTTCACTCTATGAAGTTTGCTCCACACTCCTTTCGATTCATTCTGCCAAGTTGTACTTGGAAACGTGATAATACCTAAATTCTAATGGCAATGCATATAAAAATAAATAAATAAATGATAAAAAGGGTGATATTCTTAAAGAAGTAAATAATGATGAGAAGTCATTTACTCCATTTGAACAGTGCCTAGTTTGAATTTTCTACACGCTTCCCTCTCACTCTCTGATCTGTTGATAAGCATTTTTTTTTTTCATATGTCTGCATCATTGCATTAAAAGTGACATGGTGGAGGCCGCAAAAGTTGGTTCTCCGTAAAAGTTGGTTCTTTTACTGAACCTGAGTCGTACCTAAACGTGCAATGATTTCATTGGTTCCTTGTTCTGACGCTAGAGGTTGAAACATAAGATGGTAAGCATTGTTTGGGTTCTAGAAAGTCGACCAATTTGAATTTTTTTGTCACACTAGCATTCCATTTCCATAATTCAATAAATAAATAAATACACAAACAAAAAATTGTGACATTTTGAATTATGAACTAAAAAGTTTCAATGTGTACATTTTGTTAAAATTCGGTCATCAAAATAATGTCATGTTATCTATTTTTCATTTATCTCATGAGTATTTTTTTTTTTTGAAAAAAAAAAAAAAAACCGTGTATCATTTCATTCATTGCACTTTAGTAATACATTGCATGTCTCTTCACAAATGAGAAAAAAATGAAATCAGCCCCTCCTCAATCCAAATCAGATTTGGTTCTAGCTTTAAGGCTGCCTTTGCTAACATATGTGCTACAACATTACTATCTTTGTGTATATTTAACAATCCAATCTGGTATGCTCCTTAGAATAGCTTTTATATCTTCAACAATGTGTCCCATGTAAGATAAGTCTTCCTCTTCACTGTTAACAGCTCTTATGATCACTTTGGGTATCCCCTTCCATAATTAACTTGTTACACCCGAGATCCATACCTAACTTCAATATGTGCCATAAAGCAAAACATTCAGCCAAGTCAGGTTGAGTAGTATATGGCTTCTTATCAAAAGCAGTAGCCATTACCTCACCCCTTTCATTTCAAACTGTAATACCTACCCTCATGATCTTGTCTTGTTTATTAAGTGAGGCATCCTAGTTAGCATTGACAAAAACTTGGTCTGGTTTTTCCACTTTTGATTTATAACTCTGTTCCTACTTTTCACTAGAGAATCATTTCCTTCCACTGCATTGCCATCCGTCTGTGCTTTTTGAAATTCTTCAAGACCTGCTCTTGCTGACCAGATTACTTTGCTAGGACTTTGAAATGTCTCCTTGAATATGAACTCATTTCTTCTTAACCACAACTTCCTTAACATGACTGCTATCAACTCCAAATCTTCCTTAATCTCTCCATCATTTTTCTCCCACAATTCGAGGAAGCTTTCTTATGTGCTTGCCCACTTTTGTATTGGCCTTAGTGAATTTATCCATACATCTCTTACAGCTAGACACATGTCATAAGACATGCATCACTATTTCCTCATTCACACAGCAGATTGGGCATTGAGGGTTTTCTACTACTTTCTTCTTGAAGAGGTTTTTCCTTGTTGCAAGTAAATTATTACCTGCTTTCCATAGAAAGAATTTCACTACACCAGGCACATTTAACTTCCACAAATTCTTCAACCTTAGAACCGTCACCTATGCCATTGATGTTTCTCCCTTATCTAGTCTATTTTTCTCAACTGCCATATAATAAACGATTCTTATAGAGAAGATGCCTTTCTTTGATGGGCACCATATCAGTTTGTCTGCTGAACCCACTATACTAATTGTGATACTGCAAATCTACTCAGCTTCTTCATTTTCAAACACTCCCTTTACCAAGTCTTCATTCCATTCCCTTCTATCTTAGTCTATCTGCTCATCTACTCTTGTATCACTTGCTAGTATCTTGACAATTGATTGAACACAGTAAAAGATAGGCTTGCTTAACCATTTATGACCACAAACTCTGATACTTCTACCACTTTCTACCCTCCATCTCAATCTTTCCTTCAGTAATTTCATAGCTTCCCATACATTACTCTATATAAAAAAGGGTTTAAACCCAAGCTTTGCTTCCATCAGGTTTAAGTTTTTAAAATATTTTTCCTTAAACACCACAGCATCCATGGAAGTTGGGTGTTGCAGCATTCTCCACCCTTGCTTGGCTAATAGAGCTATATTAAAACTCTTTATATTTCTAAATCCCAAACCTCCTCTTGTCTTTTGAACTCTCATCTTCTCCTAGCTTTGCATCTGCACCTTCCTATCACTCCTATGATTGCCCCACCAAAACTTTGACATCATTCCATTTAGCTCATTGCACAGTTTTATTGGTATTTTAAATACACTTATAGTGTATATAGATATTGATTGAAGGACAACTTTAATAAATATCTCTTTTCAAGCTGGGGACAAGAACTAATTCTTCCAGTTGCTGAATTTTTCAAATACTCTCATTTATATTTCTAAATCTCTTATATATTGACCTCCTTACTACAGCAAGAAGACCTAGATATCTTTCATAGCTACCACACATATTTGCTTCTTGACATCTTCGTTGGTGTTTGAACTAAAGAATATTGATGTTTTACCTTTGTTCAAGAACTATCCCGAGGTCCTCTCATACTTTCGAAGGTTTCCTTGCAATTTACTTCATTCATCCAATCTAGCCCTACCAAATAGAACACAATCATCTGCAAAGAGCAGATGATTTATTCTAGTGCCCCCTCTTGCCATAACTACCCCTTTTGTGAAGCTATTTTGATCTGAATGGTAGAGAAGTATGCTTAACCACTCTGCACAGATTATGAACAAGTAAGGAGATAGAGGATCTCCTGTCTTAACCCTCTTGATGGTGAAAAAACCCTTCCAAGTTTGCCATTGATAAGAACTGAATAAGAGACCGAGGTCACACAACCCATTGTTAACTCTATCCACCATTTACAAAAACCCATCTTCCTCATCATTGCCTCCAAGAAACCCCACTCAATTCTGTTATATATCTTGGACATGTCTAGCTTGATTACAAAAACCCCCTCATCATTACAAAAACCCACCCAACTAGTTGAAATTGAAAGGGAAGTGATGAGAATCAACAAGCACCAATAAAGGATCCATTGCAAATTCTAGATTGGTCAATCACAAGGTCAAGAGCTAAAAAGATCGAGAAAAAAATGTAAGAATTGGTGCAACCCATTTGGGCCGAGTTTGCAAATTTATCAAAGTAAAAATCTCAACATTTAAGATGAGCTCGAAAGAAGAAGAACCAACTTTAATCCATATGAACAAGTTACAGAGTGAAGTTGCATATCCTAGGGTTTAGTGTAGACTCTTTATTTCAATAAGTACAGGCGTGTGAACTTATTTTATGTATCTATATTTAATTCATTAAGTGGATTTCTTTTATTAGCTATAGGAGATATTTTGAGCTTAAAGATGTTCAGCCCATGTATTTTAATTAATGAACGCCTTAGTTGACCTAAGGTTTCATGGAGGAATTAAAAACAGTCTTGTAGCCGCATTTTACAAAAGTTTTAACATTGAATGAAATTTCAGAGAACCTTTTAGTTTTCTCTACTTGTTCTTGATTGAACTACGAACTTATCAAAAACAAAACCTTTGTGGCATTCTCACCAAATCTAGGTTCTTAAAATAAGATTTCAACGGGTCTAGATTCTCTTGACTTGATTCTAGGCTTTTTTGGGTAAGTTTTTAATTTGATTGTGGGTTCCAAGGAATTCAGATTTGGTAAATCAAGTATTCTTTCCTTTTGAGGCCTTAGACATACTTAATATTCCCTTATTTCTTCAGAGGTTGCTGCATGGTCATAAAAAAAAAAAAAAAAGGAGAAAGAAAGAAAGAGATTTTAGAAATGACTGTTTGATATACTTTGCAATCCAAAAATTGAAGTGATTTGGCGTTGATTGATCTTTATCTTCAAAGAGAATATATCATCTTTATTATCTTGTTTCCTAATTGTTATTTTCCTAGTACAAATTCCTTGATATCCATGTCATTTTAATACAAGGTTGTATCTTGATTTAGTTCCACTAATTCCTAAAGAATTTGAAGGGAAAAAAGATAATGTAAAAGACAAGAACGGGTGAAAATAGTATTGAAAAAAGCCAAATGATGTCAATCCAAGAAAGCTAAAAATAAAGTTATGAGGATTTAGACCCGCTGAAATCTTATTTTAAAAAATTAGATTTAGTGAGAACGCCACAAAAGTTTTGCCTTTGATAAGTTCATAGTTCAATCAAGAACAAGTAGGGAAAAGTGAAAAGTTCTCTGAAATTTCATTTAATGTTAAAACTTTTGTAAAATGCAGCTACAAGACTTTTTTTTTTTATTTTTTATTTGAAAAGTTGAATGTGTTAGTTTTGATGATTTGAGTTTAATAAAAGTGCAAACGGGATCAAAAGTGCATATTCTCCATTTTTTTACTAATAATTTTCTTGTCATTTTACTATGGGTTATCTCGCCATCACATTGTGCTTTTCTCCCTAGCCGGCTTATTACGCATAATGTTATAGTGGCCTATGAGACGGTTGATTCGATTCGACGGAGAGAAAGGGGTAAAAAAATGATGTATGTCAATTAAATTAGATATGAGCAAAACTTATGATCGGGTTGAGTGGATTTTCTTGGAGAAACTTTTGTTAAAAATGGGCTTTGCTACTGAATTTACTCGGCTGGTTATGATTTGTATAACCACTGCTTCTTATAAGGTTCTCATAAATGGAGTGCCTTTGGATTCGATTCAACCCAAGTGAACTTCAGCAAGGTTGTCCTCTCTTCCCTTATTTATTTGTTATATACGCTTAGACTTTGTCTTCAATGATGCAGAAGGCTGAATCACAAAATCTGGTGAAGGGAGTTAGTGTTTGCAATAAAGTTCCACAGGTTAATCACTTATTTTTTGCTAACATCATCTTTTGTCAAATTTCTGTTTTAGAGAATGTGCATATTCAAAATATTTTGGCTACTTATGGGCTGCCTTGGGCAAACAATTGAATAGAGAGAAAATTGAATTATTATTTAGTTGGAATACAAATGTGGAAGTAATGAATGTGATAACAGAAATATGGGATGTTCATTCCATCCATCATCATGATAGGCGTTAATGACGTTTTCGTATACCTTCGGGCTAGGTCCTCAGCGGTCTAGGTCTCCCGTTTCAGGGACTTGCAACAACGTATAAAGGATCGGGAAAGATGGTCTGGGGTGGTCCGAGGAATATCCGATGCTTAAGTTAGCCTAGATTTACTGAGCAATAGGGAATTAAGGAGACGATGAACGTTAATGTATTTTTAGCTAGAAGATTTGATCCCCTTACCTGGTAGTCGAATGAGCCTTTTATATTTAGCTCGGAGAGTCAGATGGCCATGCCCTGCGACCTAGGAGAAGGGAAAATCCTCCTTGAACTCATTCAGCCATACTGTCTTTAATGAAGCGTGGCCATCTAGAATCAATCATTTAATGTGGCATGGTTATCTAGTGATCTCATTTAATGCGGCGTGGTCTCTTAATGTCACTGGGTAGTCCAGTCTCTTTCCCTTGGAGTGCTTCCTTTTCCTTCTTCCGACTTGGTTTCCCACACTTCTTCTGCAACATCTTATCTCAATATGGGTGGTAATGCCCAACCTACGTGGGTCATGCGTCGATTTTGAATCACTGGGAGATCCCCCCCCCGGACTTGGGCCAGGCCACCTTAGGCTACCCGGGGTATAGGGGACATGCCTGATGTTGGGCCCAGGCTGGCCTCCGTGGGTTTTGAGGCCCCTAATGAAAATCTCCCTAATAGTTATCCCGCCAATTCTCATCGGACTAACCGATGGGAATTTCCTTTGCTCCCGCTTAGTGTTTCCAATTACCTCTCTCACTGTTGAATGAAAAAATTAGGGGTTTGATGATTCCATGTGCCCAACTCTGATCCTTCCGTTGCTTTTTTCGGGGACGTAATTGTAATATTTTGTGGGCTGTCATTCCATCTTTTCCGCATTGATGACTATCATACGTTTCCTCTTTTTGCGACTGTACTACCATGCTGGGCCTATAAATCCTTCCTCTTTCGCACTCGTGATATGTCAAGAACCAGTAACTTCTACAATATTCTTGTTGCCTCTCTTCTCTTTACTCCTCCTTGCTTTCAGCCCTTCACGTTTCTCCAACTACAGTTCGACTCTTACTGCCCGGATGACCTCCTAGAAATCTGCTTTGAGACATAAGTTGCCCTCTTCCCCATTATGTTTTCCTACAGACTAAGACTGCATTTTCCCCCACCCAGTTCATGAAATCTTATTCTGCCTGGGACTAACTCCCACTCAACTTCATTCGAATGCCTGGTAAAATTGATCTGTTGCTGGCACTTTCAACAACACCAGAATTATCTTCTTTTTTTTTTATTTTTTTATTTTTTTTATTTTTTAATGTTGTTTTCAATGCCAAATATTTTCCAAATTGTGATTTTTTATTGTCTGTTATGGGCTCTAACCCTTTTTATGTGTGGCATAGTATATGTGAATATAAATATGTTGTTCAATCTGGCTATCTATAAGGCATTGCAAGAGGGGGACCAAATGTGTATTTGGTCAGACAATTGGCTACCTAACTTACCAAATAGGAAAGTCATTACTGGATGCAATGTTCTTGTTGCTGATGCATGTGTTCATGAATTAATGGATACTTCACAACCAAGTAGATGGAATTTAGATTTGGTGAATAAGATATTCCTTCCTTTTGAGGCCTCAGACATACTTAATATTCCCTTATTTCCTCATTGAAATACTGATAAGCTAGTATGAGATTGTACACGTAATGACTTATTCAGTGTAAAGTCAGCTTATCACTTAGTGCTCCATTTAGGAGATGTGCATGAAACTAGAACTAGTTTACATGATGATTCGCATAGATTATTTTAGAAAAATATTTGGCAACTACAATTACCAATAAAGTTAAAAGTTTTCTATGGAGGGTTTGTAATGATGGTTTACCCACAAAGCGTCAACTTTCTCATCGCAAGATAATTGCTTCTGGTATATGCGATTTCTGTCATGCAACTAATGAAGATATTTTCCATGCATTATTTAAATGTCCTAGCATTTCTCAAATCTGGGCTAAATCCTTTGAAAGGGATATAAGTTTGTTGGAATTGCATTCTCGGTTTGATAATAGGATTTGGGCAGTGATAGGACTTCATGATCTACATATTTTTTCACGGTTTGTAATCATTGCTTGGGGTTATAGGAAGTTTAGAAATTTAAGAATTTTCCATAATAGTGAAGCTTCTATGTTTTATGTTGTGGCAATCTGTTTTTCCTATGTTGAAAGTTATCTATTGGTTTAGCAATGTTAGCAAGTCAATCAGCGATTATCTACATTGTGTTGGAAGCCTAAGCCATGTGGGTAGCGAAAATTGAACTTCGATTGGGTTGTCTTTAGTCAACTATATCAGTCTAGGGTGGGTGCAGTATTGCGGGATGAAAATAGCAGCATGATTATGGCCATGTCAAGGAAGGAAGAAGGCATTTATTTGGTGGAGGATATTTAGGTGCTTGTGGCCTTGAGGGCTTTAGAAATTATTCACCATATGGGGATCTCTCACTTGATACTTGAGGGGGATTCTCTTGTTGTTGTTGAAGCCATTCGATCAACCCAAGAACAAGGGTTTAGCTATAGCCTTATGATTTGGGAGATTCAACTCTTATTATCTCATTCTCAATTTTTTTATGTGCTTCATGATGGTCGTCAAGGAAATGAGGTAGAGAATACCTTGGCCCGAAATGGACATTTTGTGGGTAGCGCACTTCAATAGTGGTCCATTCCACCTAACTTTATTCTAACTTATTTAGAGCATTAAACATTGCCAAGTCTAAAATGGAACTCCAATGTGATCTTTTAGTTATAATATAGACTTCTAGCTAGATTAGTCCATATTGGACTAGCTATCTTAAATTTCAAATAATAATATAATATTATATATTTTAGTAATATTTAATAATTTTTTTCTAATATTTTACAAATACACTTCATATATTAATTAATAACTTTATTAAAAACTAAAATTATTATTTTAGAAATATTTTTTCATGGAATATCCAAGTTTTCACAATAAATATATCCCTGCTATATTAGCAAATTGTAAAAAATAGTAGACATTTTCACCATAAATATATCCATGCTATATTAAAAAATTGTAAAAAAAAAAAAAAAAAAAGAAATATCCGTACTATATATCCCTACATGTGATTGTAAACGAGGGACGAAAACTTTTTATATAGTTTTAATCTTTGTACAGGAGGGAAGCGTGACTCTAAGTGTGGGAGTTAAGATAAAATAATAATATATGTTTTTGATCTTTGTATAGGAGCTCGCCAAGTATAATGAGGGGCTGAGATTTACTGTAGATGAAATTTCAAACTTTTTATATAAATAAGTTTCAACTTCAAAATTTTGGACTTGTATTTGCCAATGCTCTTAGCAGTGGACGCGGAGGGATGTTCTGTTGTGTAATTTTAAGGCTTTTTAGCGTTTGTAATGACATGACTTTCATTGTACCTGCTTCTTACTATTGAATGAAGCAATATTTGATTCTAAAAAAACAAACAATTGTTCACTTGATGTGCCCCTAATATAAATTACATTTTTTTTTGCCTTTTCTTTTAATTTTTTTAAACATCTTTAAATATTTTTTTAAAAATTAATACACTAATAGTTACTTTCTTAATTATTAATTAAAAAAATTAAAAAATTATATTACCAGTCAAATTAAGAGATAAACTTAGAAGACATATAATATTATTTTCCTTTATATATCTACCCGTTGGATTAAATCCTATAATTGATATTAGAATATGAATAATGATAGGTTTACTTTTCTTCTATAACTATTTTATTATTTCTTTTATTTTTTTAATTTATTTTTATTTTTTAACTTAATTTTTAGCGAAATGATTATTAATAAAATTGTATATTTTTTAATATTTTTAATAATTGGGAATGTTAAAAAAATAACTTTAAATACACTAAAAATAATAAAGAGAGTAAATATGGGGCTAAGCCTATCGTTGTCGAACATATTGCCTTGGGAATGATGCTAGATAAACAATATAAACGACAGCCATAAATGCACAAATTCGACAGTGTCGACGACAACTGGCGTTACTAAATATCTCGTGAAGGTCGACGTGCTATCCAGATGTAAGTACAAACAAGCCCCATGTGGCTCCAACAAGGGAGTGAATTCAGTGCGCGACCCACCACTGGGTCATCAATGCGGCACAAGTGCGGATCATAATCATCATTAAAATCAAGTTAATCAACAGTGATGGGCCATAAAAAAACCGACGCTACTGGATATTGAGCTTCGGAGAAACTTGGGTCGATTGGACCTGGAGGACTTGGTCCTGACTCGTCCTCCAGGTCCGAATTTCAGATAGTTGTCTTTTCGATTCTTTTTCGAAATGCAACATTTTCGCCGACAACTCTTACTTCAGTTGGGTTACCCGGAAAAGCTAGGAAAACGAAAGATATGATCTTTCTTATAGGAGGTAGATTTAATTGTGCCGGGAAGGTTGATGAAAGCTCTGATGAGGGGTGATTCGAGGCCTTCAGATGGTGATAGGTTGGTCTTTTGCTTGCTGTGCTCTGGTTCTGCTTGATTGTACTCCGTGTTGTTTTGAATGTTGTAACTGAAAGTATAAATAAGCTCGTATAGGTATTTGATTTCCGGCCTAGTGAGTCGGCTTTTTGTAATTGACATGGTGTGTTATGCTGTTGGAGTGGCTTTATTATAACTTATGTTAATGGAAAGCGGGCTATTTGAGAAGTTGGGAGGCCGAATTTGAAATGTGATTTGTGTTTTATAATTTGCAGGCAATATATCATTGCATTGGCAGCTTTTTGCTCATACGCCAGAAATCACATTGTCAGTGATGGTTTATAATATGGCACATGACTTCTTCGTTCGATACATTAAGGTTTAAAGCATTTTAAATTCCATTTGAAGCTGGAACTTGATGACAAGTCATTCATTAAGTTGTTGTTTCCCATTTATCATTCATTATTTCTCATTTGTCCTAAACTGAATGTGCTGTTGTTGTAGAAATTTTCCGACGGTCTTCAACACAATAGTGAGGATTGCAATTTGGTTGTCTTCTACCATATCAGCTTGAATAAACATGTGCTTTTCATGACAGGCAACGGTACCCAAATAAGACATGTTTTGGAAAAACGCAAGATGATAGTGGGATTACTAGAAGGTATTCTGACGATGTTGAAGGGTGAAGTTGCAATGGTATATCATTATCCTAGTTTCTGAAACTGTATGTAAAAAAAGAATAGGCGAAAGATATGGTAAAGAATGGAATAGAATGAACTTAATGTAAACCAATTATAATATTTGGCATCTGTTTGTAAAAATCCCATTTACTTTTATTTTTACTTGTTGCATCTGAAAATATTCATTCTACTTCCTGGATAAGGACCTTCTAGAGTGGGCAAATTAAGTTCATCGATGGTTTATTTATAGTGTAATATTTACTGTATATTTGTTACCTATTATCCTGTAAATCAACCCTGTACCAATGTGGATCGCGCAAATTTCACTTGAGTTATGCTGAAACCTTTCTTCTATAATAAAATTTAACAGACTGAGAATCCCATTTTGTATGCTAGGTGCATGAGGGGTTTGAAATTTGTGTTCGTTTGATGATGCTGGGCGAGTTTGCTCTTCTCACATGTCCACCTGATTATGCATATAAAAACTTCCCTAGGTTACTTTAAAAATCTAGCTTTCCCCCTCTGTTTGTATCCAGTTTTGCCAGAACAACATATATAGAGTAATTTGGCTATTATTCTAATTATCATTATCATTAATCTATCATGTCTATCTTCTTCTTTCTTCCTCTTCGAAATATGTGCAGAACTCAGAACTTTCCCTGATGTGATCAGGCAGCTAATGTTCCTGAAGGTCATGTTGAATGGGAGGTAGATTGGATATATTCGTTTTGAGATGCCACAGGTAATCTATGAATGTAGTTCTTTAAGCCTCAGTTTGATGCTAGACTTTGTGATAAACATAGCATATTTTCCAAGATGGCTGCAGAAGTGCTGTTGTTGACCATTAGACTTGTGGTTACTTGGACATTAGAACTCCCTCATTGTTGAGAATGGTCCATCATCAACAGCTGAAGTATATACTATTGGTTCCTAAAATTTTGGTTCAAGTTTGATTTTCGTCCAAGAAATTTATAAAGTTCCAATTTTGTCTCTGGAAAATATAAAGGTGATAAAGATGATAAGTTTTTCATCTCTCTTTCAACTCCCTAAGCATATGATTGCTCTGTTCTCTCTGGATCGTGCAGGCCTTCCTACTATTAGGCACAAATTTTCTAGGCTTTTCTTAATCTTGTAAACTTTATATAAACTATAAAGTCTATATATTTTTTAGGAACTTGCTTTCGGAATTATACTTTCTCCTTGTAAGCCCCCAAGTTTCATTATACATGGTATTCCTCTGCCACAAGTAAGGGTAATAAACAAAACTGGAGTCCTGTCCCCTTCATTTAAAAAAAAAAGAAAAAGAAAGAAAGAGAGAAAGAAAGAGAGAGAGAGAGAGAGAATAAAACCCTACATGCTCTTGGGTGCCAGACCATCCTTGCGCTGTATATCTTCAACTGGTTTTAGTAATTTATTTCACAGGCCAAGGTGGTTTTCTTTTGTTTTTGTTTTATATATCTATTCATGCTGGAATTATGTAGGTTTTATATGCAAGCCCTGAACATGTGAAGGCTCTGTACAGCGGTGGAATGGCCTACATGGCATCTGGAGATCTTGAGGAAGCAAGGGCTGATTTCAAAATGGTTATTGCTAATATTTAGTTTTCTTTCTAAGTATGAGCAATAACTTATATTTATTATGGTAGTAGTTGATCATTAAATTCTCGACCCTATGTAAAACTTGCTTTTCGATTAGATAACGAAACTCGACATGGGCCATGGCATCTAAAGCGGATGCAACAGCTGCTCTTCTAAAGCCACAGCAGAAGGAGCAGGTGGGTTGGAACACCCCCAAACTCTCACTTTTTATCTGGAGATGGAGTTGAAAATGTTTTGTATAATATCATGTATCAATCCTTTGATTTCAGGAAGTTGAGAGGAAGGCTCGGAAACAATTTAAAGGACTAATTTACAAGAAACAAGGGGAAATTGCTGATGCTGGAGATAGAGAAGATCATAATAATGTAGGTGAAAAGCCTGACAACATTGCTAAGGAGGATTTGAATGCGAATAATTCAGAAGAATCACGAGAAGCTGCAGCTGATGCCTGTCAATTGGGTTTGTTTTCCTGCTTTCGGCCTATCGGTAGACGTCTATTTTCAGGTCTTGGGCTGCAGAGATGCACCATATTATTAAGCTATGTACTGATAGTGACAAAACTGCTACACGGCAGAGCACCACGCAGAGCACCAATACACACTGTACAAAATTAGTATATTCTAGAATAGGAACAGCAGAGTATATAGTGGTAGTTATTCTCTACTGCGATTTGTAACAAACAAATATTCCCTTGATTCTTTGTAAAGTTTATAAATAGACACTATTTCTATAATAAAACGTAGAGAGAAGTTTTATTTCTCTACGTTTTATTTCAATTCCTTTGGCTTTATATGGTATCAAGAGCCTTCTTACTCACACGTCCCAGATCCATGGCCTCATCTTCCTCCTCCTCCTCCATCACCTTTACTTTTGCTCACATTGTTACTACTAAACTCACTACTGAGAATTATCTCCTCTAAAAAGTTCAAACCTCATCTTATCTAAGGGGTCAAGATCTCTTTTGTTATGTTGATGGCTCTCTTCCCTACCCTCCTGAATTCCTTTAGAATACCTCCACTCAAACATTGAAATCAAATCCTGCATTCTCATCTTGGAGACGTACTGACAAATGGTCTTTAAGTGTATTGTTCTCCTCTCTCTCCAAATCCATCTTAGGCCATGTACTCTCTTCTGCTACAGCCCGAGACCTATGGTCATCCTTGGCATCTATGTTTTCATCTCATTCTCAGGCAAAAGAGTTTCATGTTTGCTTCCAACTTACCAATCTTTCTCGAGGAGACTAGGCCATCTCTGAATATTTTGGCAAAGTCCGCATGTTGGCCGATTCTCTTGCGGCAACTGGAACTACTCTTTCTGACAAGGAAGTAATCTCCTATCTGTTAAATGGTTTAGGTCCCTTTTATGAATTCTTCCTCACCTCCATCACCACTCGCACAGATCCCTTAACCATCCATGAGCTCTACCAACTTCTTCTAATCCAAGAAAATCGTCTCTCCCACATAGCCAAAATTTCGACTCCTTCCCTGGATTTCTTTGCAAATTTCAGCTCAGCTTCTGGTTCTCGAGGCCGTTCCTTTCAAAGAGCTGGATGACAAAGTTGTGGTCGTGGAAGGAATTTCTCCAATGGCCGTGGTGGACGTACCACTCCCACCTTCAACAGTTTATCACAGTAGAGCACTACGTAGAGGCCAACTTGCCAAGTCTGCAACAAAACTAGGCATATTGCTCTTCAATGTCGACAAAGGTTCAATCATTCCTACCAATTTGAATCTCCACTAAATTTTTTTGCTAATTTCACTGCCCCTAGTTCTATTTCAGAAAATGTCTTGTTCCCTCACTCTGCGACAACACACCATATTATAAATGAACTGAATAATTTGAATCTCTCATCGGAACAATATAGTGGTGATGATAACATTCGCATGGGGGATGGCTCTGGTCTTTTGATACATAATTTCGGTGATTCTTCTTTCTCCTCTACTTCCTTCCCTTCTTCTTCAAAATCTGCTACACGTTCCTTCAATCACTAAGAATTTAATATCTGTGCTTCGTTTCTGCATTGACAATCACTACTTTTTTGAGTTCCACTCATCCCATTTTTTTGTCAAGGATTCACAGACGAAGCAAACGCTTCTTCTCGAGCCAACCCATGATGGTCTTTATGTTTTTCCATCCATCAGTTTTCCTCTTCCTTCAGCCCATGTCAATGAAAAAATTTCTGTTCCACAATGGCATCGCAGAATGGAGCATCCTTCCTTAGCTCTCGTCAAAAGTGTCTTGCACAACAGCTGCTTGTCGTTTTTCTCCTCAGAAGCTCAGTACAAATGCCCAGTCTTCCCACTCGCCAAATCTCATCAACTTCAGTTTTCTTCTAGTCGAGCTGTTTATCAAAGGCCATTAGAATTAGTATGCTCAGACCTTTGGGGCCCATCTCCATATGTATCTGGTTTGTGTTACAAATACTATGTTTCTTTTGTCGACCATTATACCATATTTACATGGCTATTTCCCATTAAACTTAAATCTGACATTATCAACATATTTTCTCAGTTTTTACCATTTGTTGAAAGAATGTTCAATACCACCAAGTTAATAACTCTACAAACGGATGGAGGTGTTGAATTCAAACCCATCACCTCCATGTGTCAAAAACTTGGAATTCAACATCGATTCTCATGTCCACACACTCATCAATAAAATGGACTTGTTGAACGAAAACACCATCACATAGTTGAAACTGGACTCTCACTCTTGGCCCAAGCTTCTCTCCCTTTCACATATTGGGCCGATGCTTTTGAAACTACGATTTATCTAATAAATCGTCTTCCCACTCCAACATTACATAATAAATCTCCTTTTTCAATGGTTTATAATCATGATCCTGATTATAATTTTTTGAAACTTTCGACTGTCGATGTTGGCCTAATCTACGACCCTATCTCCCAAACAAATTCAATTTTCGGTCAACTCCTTGTTTATTTTTGGGATATAGTAATTCACATAAGGGATACAAGTGCTTGGATCTTGCCACAAACATACTCTACATATCCCGTGATGATCTATTTGATGAAAATTCATTTCCGCTCACTAACTCCCAGGCCAACTCTTCTTCCACTTCATCTTCATTTATTCCTTCAACTCAAGCCACACTACCTGCTGCCTAAGAGTTCAAGTCGAAGTGGACATCACTAAGCCTCTGGCTAGAGGAAGATGGCTGCAAGCAGGAGATAGAAAAAACTAGATTGCTTTCAAGTATGAGAGGTTACAAAATTTTTGCCTTCAATGTGGAACCATAAAACATCAAGGAAGAGGCTGCCACCTCCAGCGTTTTGGATACCAAACGCAGCATCAACCTCCAGCACAATACGGCCACTGGTTAAGGGCAGCACCATATAGACAATCAACCATGGCAAGCAGGTTCTACGGGAGATGGACAGAGTCCAACGACCCAAACCCCAGGGAACAACTACCACCCACGGCAGGGGTAGGCAGTGAGTATAGGGACAGCTACAGAGGGCATAAAGAGATCTCAAAGGTGCAAAATCAGGTCCTGTATAATGATTTAGATCTTGAGGGGGCAGTTGAAAGGCATGGGACGTCTGAAGGCCCTCAAAAGCAAGCAAGAAGTCAAAGTAGCCACTCAACCAATAGTAACATGTTAGGTGAGCCCATTCTTACTGCTGTAACCATTAAAGTGTGCCTACGGTCCCAAAAACTACCTAACTTACCAGGCTCCAAAATCCACCCAAAAAGTAAACCCGAACCCACTTAGCATGATAGTAGACATGGAACAGGAAACAAAACTCGTAGAGCCTGAGGCCTTAGAGAACCAGAACAACCTGCAAAACAAAGAACTTTATAGCAACCACAAAAAATCTCAAATCTCATTTTCTCGAACTGAAAACAGTATCAAAACCAGAAAAGTTTGTTGGAAAAGAAAAGCCCGTGAGTTCCTTACTACCAGCTATGCTGAAAATGTTGATCCAAAAAGCAAAACAAAAAAAAAAGATATAGCAGTGCCCTAGGTGATATCTTAAATATTGCTGAGTTCAAAAGACAAAAGCATCAGGAGGGAGAGCATGAGAATTTCCTTCAAAACTCAAAGGTGGAGGTTGCCAAGTAGCCCCACCTACAGCCATGAATTGTCTAAGCTAGAACTGTCGGGGGTTTGGGAACCCCCGGACAGTTCGGGAACTTCACCACTTGGTGAAGAAGAAGGTCCCAAACTTTTTTTTCCTCATGGAAACAAAGTGCATAAGACACAAGGTGGAAAGTATCAGAAGACAGCTAGGCTACCAACAGAGCTTTGTGGTGGACAGTAGGGGGTCTAGCAGAGGGCTGGCATTTCTTTGGAAAGAAGATTTAGAGGTCGACCTAGAAACCTATACCAAAAGCCACATATCCCTATCGGTCACCTTACCAACAGCAAATACAAAGGTTCTCCTCATGGGCTTCTATGGCAGTCCCGAAGCTTCAAAAAGGGAAGGTAGTTGGCACCTCCTTAGAGCTCTAAAACCACAGGATAACAAGGCTTGGGTATACCTCAGGGACTTCAATGAAATCTTAAACCACAATGAAAAGAAAGGGGCTACACAAAGACCATATAGACAAATGGAAAACTTCAGAGATGCTATTGACATGTGTGATCTGAGTAAGGTGCAATTTCAAGGGGATGGTTTCACTTGGAGTAATAGAAGGGAAGGAAGAGAGTTTACAAAAGAAAAGCTTGACAGGGGGTTTGGGATCTAAAACTGGTTTAATCTTTTTGGAAATTCTTCTGTGACTTCTCTTGCAGCTAGTAGCTCAGACCACTGTCCTATTCTACTATCAGATGGGAATGCTGAAGTATTAAAGAGGAATAAACGTCCCTTCAGATATGAAGCCACTTGGAGCAATAAAGAAGATTGTAAGGAACTTATTGCTAGAACATGGAATTCTTCTCTTATCCAGCACTCTTGTTTACAAGAGGTTACAGATGGCTTAAAGAGGTGCAGGGAAAACTTGGTGACTTGGAGCAAATCATCCTACAGAAATCAGAAAGGAGTTATTGCCGACAAACTAGCCAAACTAAAACAGGTTCAAGAAGCAGCTGCTGGAGATGACAATGAGACAATCAATGCCTTGAGAAGAGAAATAGACAGCTTACTAGAAGATGAGGACACGACATGGAGACAGAGCAAAGCAACAGTGGTTGAAGGAAGGTGACAGGAACACTAGTTTCTTCCACAACTGTGCAAGTCAGAGGAAGAAAAATAATGCAATCAAACAAATATCCAATGAGAATGGAAGATCTGGTTCTAAACCAGAAGAGGTGAGCTTTCTATTCCAAGATTATTTCAAGCACTTATTTTCATCTTCAGAACCTGATAGGATAGAGAACTACACCCAGTTTTTAAACCCCTCCATTACAGAAGAGATGAACGCCTCCTTAACCAAAGGGATTGACAAAGCTGAAATAGAGAAGGCTATCTTTAGGATCCCCGGGTCCAGATGGTTTCCTAGCCCTTTTCTACCAAGATCACTGGTGTAACAGCCAGCTAGAAATTCAATTGTGAAATTTCTATTAACTTTAGGAACCTCGTGAAAACCCCATAAGTTTTCACGAATCCATTAATCGTATAGGTTTTTGTTTAACTACATAGTTAGTGTTATTATTTACTATGGTATCAGAATTGTGTTTTTGATTATTGGAGATAGTTAGAAGTGTCAAAATGTATTATGGTTTGTGCCATTAGACTCGGAGGGTTATTTAAAGTCTTATGGCGCAATAACATTTTTTCATATTTTCGGACAAAACGTCTGTTCAAAACTGTAGATATTCTTGGATAAAAAGAAATATTTTGAGGTAATTTTCATGAATATTATTGGGTAAAAATATTTTGAGTTGATTTTTATAGATATTATTAGATAAAAATATCTTAAGTTGATTTTTTGTAGATACTATTGGATACAATATTATGAGATAATCTTTTATGGATATTTTGGGTAGGAGAAAACTACACTCAACTCTCAACTCCAGCCTCATCTCTTCCATATCTCATCCATAAGTATCTCCAGCCACCTCTCCTCACGAAATTATCTTCATTTACACTTTCCATTGAAAGAATATCAAACACTCTCTCTTGGACAGCTTTTAGGAGGTCTTTTGCACACCCATGTCGAAGCTTTTGTAAGTGTTTTATCATAAAGTCTCCTTCATATAAGTTGTTCCTTTTTTAGTCTAGTTTACATGGATATCTTATTTACCCCATTTGAAGATTATTTGGTCAGTCAAATATTGTGTAAACTATAAAAAGGTCATTCTGGGAGATAAACTGGAGAATATGTTATAGTTTGGAGTTTTTGACCAAGCTAATGGATAGATATTGCTCCGAAATTTTTATGGAGTATTGTTAACATGTATATGTGACTATTGGTTGATGATTTTTGCATGATTAAAGGTTTTGATGAAAGATTTTCTTAGATTTAGAAACTTAGAAACTGGAAGACGAAAAACAGTTTCTGTTTTGAGAAAGTTTAACTCTTTGGTGGTCTAAACCTATTCTAATGATTTTAATAATTTTATTGGAGGATTCTAAGTATCTTATATACATGTTATATTATTATTTTGAAGATATTTGATGTTAGTTTCAAAGATATGAAATTTTATGCAAAGAGATATTCAAATAAGCCAAAGTGTGGATATTCTTGGCTAAATTTATGTTTTGGTTAATTTCTAACCATGTGATCTTGAATTAGAAGCTTATATATGTTTTAGGACATCTTTTTAAACTATGTGATGGTTTGGTTTGAAGATCATATATTTATAAGTCATAGATCAAGAGATTTATCAAAACTAGTTGAGGAAAAAGTTTCTGTTTTTGGACTAAGTGTAAAACCAAAAACTCCAAATGTTATTTTGTGATTTTGGTAACTTTAGTTCGATGATTTAAAGCATGGTTGATGTTAGGATGATATTATAAATATGTTAGAAGTAAGCTTTGATTTTTGAAATTCTTGGAGATGTTTTAATTTAAGGTCAAAACTTGTGATTCAAGTGCTTGGATCTTTTTACAAAAAAGTTTGGTGTTAATTATTAGCTTTTTCTAAATGGATGTTTTAAGTATGGTTTTGAACTTAGGATTGGAAGATGTTTGTTGCAAAATTTTGGTTTAAGCATGAGTTTTGAAGTTGGAAGGAATTGCAACAAAAATCAAGGGAAATGGCCTATGGATGTTTCGGCCATAGTGTGTTCTTCATAGTTTTGTTTTGTTTTAAATTTTTCTGAGTTGATATTTAAGTTTAGGACAAAATTTACATGAGGAATGTAAATTTTGGAAACTTTTGGAGTTAGTATACAAAATCCTTAAGTTATGGGTAAAACGGTCATTTTCCCACATGTAGAGAGTAAAATGAAAATTTTACTCTTTAAATTAGTATTTTCCATATTTCAAATTATTAGTGATTTAGTTCTAACTTTTAGAATCACTAATTACAGTTCCTCGTGGTCGCACTTGAAGTTTTATAAGAAATGCGGAGATCGAGATAAGTTAGTTTTTAACTTACTAGCAGTCTACTGTGTATGTGTGCTAAGTAAAGGAACTACAGTGTATGTATGTATGTTATTAGGGGTGTGCATCCGGATCCGGATCCGGGTATCCGGCCATAACCGGATCCGGATTTCATAATCCGGGCGGTTACCCGCCAGGATTGAACCCGGACTCAATCCGGGCGGATAACCGGATTCAATCCGGATATCCGGATTGTAACCGGATATCCGGTTTTTTTTTTTTTTTTTTTTTAAGCTTTTATCCTGGATGGTTATACCCGGATTCAATCCGGGTTTTGTCAAAAATAAAATTCTAAAATTCTAAAAATATCTTTATAACTTTAAAAAGCAATTATAGCACTTTTTTTTTAAAAAAAAAATCTGATCTCATATTTAAATTGCCCATATTTTTTTAAAAAAATAATTAAAACACTTTAAAAGAATTTTCTAAAAAAATAAATTGAGGAACAAAATAAATAAAAATACAAACTAGATAATATTGTTGTTACATCACAATGCAAAATATAAATTTACAAAGAAAAAAATAAATAATAATACATCACAACTGAGCATTCAGCTAGCCTTCTCAGAAAAGCTCCATCAATTGCTGCGATATGTCTGCATCAAATAATCAAGCATTAATTAGCATCCAACACCATTCTTGCCAAGGGCTTAAGCACAGAATTATTATTCAATTTTAGAACATAAATTCAATTTGAAATAAGTCAAGAGAAATGCATAAAACATTCCCATCAAAAAGGGATTCAGCAAAATAAAAGCATATCCAAACAACAAGTCAGGATATGCTTTTCTGAGTGGAAGCACAATAAAAATGGCTCAGTTCACCATTTAGTTGTTATTACAAGTTCCCAAAAAGATTACGAATAAGCAACTGTGTTTCCAACGGAACTTTGAACAGCCACATCAACTAGAACAAAGAATATGTGTGTGTGTGTAAAGACAATCAAAAGAGGTAACAATCATAATGACCCAAAATGCACCAACATATCATTTTATAACTTGTCTCAATCAAGGAAAAAACTGAGTGCATTTACCTGATATAACTTGACCCAAAATGCACCTACATCCAATTGAAATAACACGTGTAAATTTGTTGTTTATGTCATGAATTGATATTGATGCTGGGGAGACTTGAGAGTTTTTTGAGGGGTTCAAACTCAGATCAAGATCTCAACAATGATTTATAAAATGAAACCCACATAGAAGAGATGAAGCTGCTTTTTATAATTCAATTGAAAAAGGAAACTTCCTTTCAGATGCTTTCATTTAATATTCCATACTCATTCTTTGTATTATTGCCAATATAAAGGTACAAGGAAAAGCAAATGGGTTCCATTGATGCACTAATATTCCTCTTTTCCTTGGCTTCTCAAAAATCAAAGCATGAAAACAGAGAAATTCAATAACTACTACCAATCAAACCATCAATCCAGGAACATGTCTCAAGAACACCATAAAACAGAAAAATTCTAAAACCAAGGAAACTGAAAACACCAAACAATCATAATGAGGAACATATCATTCTTACAACTACCCTACCTCCTCCATTTGAAATTTCAAGGAACACAAATCAACCCACTGTCACAAATTGGATGGCTCTGACCTAGAAAGTTCTGTGTTTTTTAAATAAAATCTGTGATTAATACAATACTTGATGTCCATTCTTGACAATTTTAATTCATTTTGAAATACTGCAAAACAAAAAATAAATAAAGTTTAATATTTCAACACAGCCCACATATACATATTATATACATGTATATATAATATATTGACATCTAGTTCTAGACTTGATATTCTTACCGAGACTATCCACTGATACAAAATCCTTTCAAAACAGAGTTGGGATAATGACTGCCAAATTTGTAAGGATTTTTAATCACAGCCAGAGTATCAGATCTCATTATTAAATAGTTCATTCTATCATATTACACTCCTCGTCTCCATCTACTGACTATCACATCAATACCCAGAATTTTTTGATACCCAGTAGGATATCTATCACGAAATGCAAACAAAAATCCACACATTAATAAATAATAACCCAACATTTTAGACAATTTCTCCAGTTGCATGCGTACATGAATATTGTTGAAGACAGCTCATATTTGAAAAGAAATCTAACCGAAAATCCATTTTCTTCATTGATTACTCGAAAATCTTATTTACCTAAAAGGACTAGAAAAAACATTCATGTTATTTCAGTGGGGGAAGAGAGAGAGAGAGAGAGAGAGAGAGAGAGAGACATACCCTAGCACATGCGAAGGAGAACTCGAGTCAGGGTTAAACGGACTACGGCCCAGTCACCGTCGGCGAAGGATCCAGCTGTGAGCAAGTTAGGGTTTCGGGCGGCGCGGGGGGATGGGGGGCGAGAGAATCGTCGAGGTCTGTGTGTCCGTAGGATGAACGTGAAGTTAGGTTAGGTTTCTTTTGTTTTGGACTTTAAAACCGGTTACGGATATCCGGTTATAAAACCGGATCCGTAACCGGGTCCGGGTGGATCAGAATTATTTCTTATCCGCCCGGGCATAATCCGGGCGGTTATCCGCTCGGATTCATCCGGTTTCCTGGTTTCGGATCCGGATCCGGAAAAAATCCGGTCCGGATGAACACCCCTATATGTTATCATATATGTCATGCCATGCCAAGTTATCACGTAATTGTCTATTATACAGAATTTATTCTGTCATCAATTTTTTATCTGTTACATAATATATTCTGTCATGTATTACTGTACCTTACAAGTACGTCATGCTAAGTATGCCATCTATTACATGTATGTCAAGTCATGTAATATTTACTGTTGCAAGTATGTCATGTTAAATATGTTGTCTATTATATGTTATGCCATGTTACGAAATATTTCTATCTCAAGTTGGTCATGTATTTCAAGTTATGTTCAAGTCACGTTATGTTACGTCAGGGCTTCAGTCATTTCGTATTCCAGTCACGTTTCATCTTGATTACTTATGTATGGAGTCACAGCAATTATGGCGCATACACTACGTGAGACACAGCAATTGTGACACGTAGAATACATGGGGCCACAACAACTGTGGAGTATGTATTTAAGCAGTTAAAGAATAAGTTTCCGTAGAATACATGGGGCCACAACAACTGTGGAGTATGTATTTACACGTAGAATACATGGGGCCACAACAACTGTGGAGTATGTATTTTTCATGTTAAGTCAAGTTTGTGTAGAATACATGGGGCCACAACAACTGTGGAGTATGTATTTACACGTAGAATACATGGGGCCACAACAACTGTGGAGTATGTATTTTTCATGTTAATTCAAGTTTCAAAGCAAGTTCATGCTAAGTCAAGTTTCAAATCAAGTTCATGTCAAGTCAAGTTCAGTTCATGTTTCAATTTAAGTTATGTCAATTATGCTATGTTGTACGCCAAGTTATGCTTTAATTACTTATGAATTTGATTATGCATTTATGCTTTTACTGTCATCCATGCATCATTAGCTTGTGTGGAAGTTTTTTTGTTAACTTACTGAGATTTGTAATCAAATCTCACTTTGGTAGTCCCAACTACCATTCCCCCCGAATGGTAGATCTTGTTACAGGACCTAAAGGAGAATCAGGAGCCGATCAACTAGACACAGTTGACTAAACGACGGTGCGACGTCAATGTTAATATAGTAGTTAACGTAAATTACTACTTGTACAATGAAGTTGCATCTTTAGTACTTTTTGGATCATAACCATTTTGGACTAGTGTTGTGATCTATTCAATGGGTCTTTATGTATGAAATATGTTTTAAACATTTGAGATATTTTCAATTTGGTGCATAGTATTGCTAAAGAAAAAAAATTATCCGCTGCGAATATTGCATAATGTTAGATGCATGTTAGGAACATTGCATCTTATATGTCATGAACGGGGGCAGGTAACCTTGTGTTGCATGTCTCGACGCTTCAAATGTCCGTCTGATCCCAAACGGAATTTGGGGGCATCACAACTGGGATGCAGTGGGGTCAAAAGTCTGTGTAGCAGTCCAGAAAGCCTTTCAAACCGATAGTTGGCCCTCTGATTTCAATGCCACACACATAGCTTTAATCCCAAAGACAAAGAACCCAACCAAAGTGACTGAATACAAACCCATAAGCCTCTGCAACGTTATCTACAAAATTCTTGCAAAAGTCCTAGCAAATAGACTTAAGAAATTGCTGCCAACTATTATCTCCCATCTGAGAGTGCTTTTGTCCCAGAAAGATTGATCATCGATAATATCATCGTAGCTTTTGAGGCCCTTCACACCATGCAAGGTAGCTTGAGAGGAAAGGAGGGCTATATGGCCCTTAAACTAGATATGAGCAAGGCATACGATAGGATAGAGTGGTCCTTCCTAGAAGCAGTAATGAACAAGATAGGTTTTGCAAAAAAATGGATAGAGGCTATAATGAGGTATATTACATCGGTCACCTATGCCATCATCATCAATGGTATACCCCAAGACCGTTTCTCCCCTTTACGTGGCATAAGACAAGGTGATCCATTATCACCATATTTTATTCATATTGTGTGCAGAAACTCTCAATTGCATGCTGAAATCAGCAGAAGGTTCAGGTGCTATTACTGGCATCCCTTTAGGCGGAAACCAGTGCATATAAGTCACCTCTTTTTTGCTGATGATAGTCTCCTCTTCTACAAGGCTAACCCTCTTGAATGGAGCAGATTGTTTCACCTTCTTGAAGACTATGAACTTGCCTCAGGCCAGAGACTGAACAAAGAAAAAACCTCTATCTATTTCAGTAGAAACACCAAATAAGAGGTCAAGGAAATCATTGTCCAAATTGCAAGTATTCAAGCCTCTCAATCGTATGAAAAATACCTAGGACTCCGAACTCTCATTGGTAGATCCAGATCGAAAGGTTTCAAAAGAATTTTGTATAGAGCTAAAAGCAAGATCAGCAACTGGAAGGTTAAGTTCTTATCCCAAGCTGGAAAGGAAATACTAATCAAAGCAGTCATCCAAGCAATCCTAGCCTATTGCATGGGAGTTTTCAAGATCCCCAAGAATATCCTGCAAGAATTAGATAACATTATGCAAAAATTCTGGTGGGGGCAAAAAGCTGAAGAAAGAAGGATTCACTGGTGCTCATGGAAAAAAATGGGAAAAGGCAAAACTAGTGGAGGGCTGGGTTTTCGAAATTTTGAGAGTTTCAATCTGGCTATGTTGGCAAAAAAAGGTTGGAGGCTACTTCAGAATCCAAACTCCCTAGCTGCCCAAGTCTTATCAGCTAAATATTTTCCTAATGGTGTTTTCCTAAAAGCTAAACTAGGCAGGAAACCCTCATTTATTTGGAGGAGCATCCTTGCAGCAAAGCCTCTTCTAGAAGAGGGCCTGGTATGGAGACTCGGGAATGACCAATCCATTAAAATATGGCAAGACAAATGGCTGCCAACTCCTTCGTCATACAGAGTTCAGAGTGGCATCAACATTCTCGGTGTAGAAGCAAGAGTAGCAAAGTTAATTGATAGGGACACAAAGGCATAGGACATGCAGCTGCTCAAAGAAACCTTCTCTGTAGAGGAAGCAGAAACCATTCAAAAAATTCCCCTAAGCATTTACAACAAACCAGACAAGATCATATGGAGATGCACAACCAACGGAATCTTCAGCGTGAGAAGTGCATATCATCTTCAGTATGAAACGAGACAAATGAGCAAAGGGCAACCCAGCTATGTTCAGGAGGAAGGAAGATGAAAAAAACTCTGGAAACTGAACTTACCAAATGCAGAAAAGTTATTTCTATGGAAGGCTTGCAACGACATACTACCAACCAAGCAAAACCTGTTTAGACGAACAGTTGTAGAAAACCCAAACTTCCCAATATGCCACCGTCATATAGAAAGCATCGAACATGCACTATGGGAGTGTGAATCAACGAGGGACGTATGGAGCATGTGTTCTAGGAGGCTACAGAAAAGAAGCATCAGCAACCAAACTTTTAAAGAACTACTAACCAGTCTAATGGAGGAGGTGAACAAGGAAGTGCCATTAGAGATGGTTGTGGTGGTATGGAGATTGTGGAAAAGAAGGAACGAGCGGATCTTCCAAAAGTTTTCACCAGCCCCACGTCCATTTTAAAGCAAGTTAACCAGAAGTTGCAGGATCTCAAAGTGTCGTTCAATAATCCGTCAAACACTTCGGAAAGGTAGGAAGGTAGGGAAGGCATAGCTGAGCTTTGGAAGCCTCCTCCAAACAACCACTATAAAATTAATTGGGATGCTGCAGTAGACCACAAGAAATGCAGAGTGGGAGTTGGAGTCGTCATCCGAAACTGGGAGGGCCGAGTAATGGGCACAATGAGAACAAACAAGTCCCTCTTCCCTGATCCACACCTAGCTGAAGCGTATGGAACCCTCCAAGCAGTGACACTATGTATTGAATTAGGATTGAGAAAGATAATCCTAGAAGATGATGCTCTTAATGTGGTGAAAGAGATTAATGGAGTGGTGGAGAACTGGGGCCAAGCGGGTATGATTATTTCAGATGTGCAAGCGTCACTTTAGAGTTTTGAAAGCTGGTCAGCGATCCATATGAAAAGGAACTCAAATCAAGTTGCTCACTGCCTAGCAAAAAATGCTCTCAGCGTAGAAAATGACCTCATAGAGATAGAAGAAATCCCGAGTTGTATTGCACCTCTACTTTTGATAGAAAGAAGTTAGCAGAAGGCAATTGTTTGTCTGTGTTATTCCCCTGCTACTATTATTGTAACTACATTGGTTAATGAATGAAACATAACTTTTCTTTAAAAAAAAAAAAAAAAACTCAAGCCACACTACCTCTTTTCTCTTGATTGGTTCTAGGCCCTTTTCCCACCACATCGTCAGTCATCCCAATACACACACATAATACTTCATCTCTCCTTGGACCTGGCCCAAGCCCACATCACCAAATATCTTCCCCAACATCTTCATCTACCTCCAGATCCTCTCAGACATCTTCCACCCCATTTCCTGCCAATACTCTCACACCCACTCGCTCCTTACATCTGATTCTAGTTCCTCATAGATCACCTATTATAACTCATGCCCAGAAAAATTCCTCCCATCCTAAACTTTTCACCAATCGTACCATGGCCTATCCTCCTCGTCAGTGTTTCACCACCACTATACATGTCCCTGATGAGCCTTCAAGCTATTCAGTAGCTGTAAAATTCCCAGATTGGCGTGCTGCCATGGCCCAAGAATTTGCTGGTCACACTCAAAACCAAACCTAGACTCTCGTGCCACTTCCCCCTTCCTCCAATAACCTTGGTTGCTGATGCGTTTTTCGCACCAAGACAAACACAGATGGCTCCTTTGAAAGGAGAAAGGCAAGATTAGTTGCCAAAGGTTTTCATCAGCAGGCTGGACTAGATTAACACGAGACATTCAATCCCGTGTTAAACCTTCCACAATTCATCTCATCCTCTCTATTGCTGTCTCTTGGGTTTGGCCATTGCGCCAACTAGATATTGCAAATGCTTTTTTACATGGTACTCTTACTGATGAGGTCTTTATGCAGTAGCCCCAGGGCTTTATTGATCCAACTTATCCTTCCTATGTGTGCAAGCTTAATAAAGCAATCTACGGCCTTAAACAAGCACCGAGAGCATGTATTGATCAACTTAGCTCATGGCTCCTTGAGTATGGTTGTCTTGCTTCCAAAGTTGATCCTTCACTTTTCATACTTAGTCATGATGATACTCGAATTTTTCTGCTTATCTATGTTGATGACATCGTGATAACTACTACTACATCTGCCGTTATTGACACATTGATTCATGACATGAGTGCTATTTTTCCTGTTTAGAACCTTTGCAATTTGTCCTTTTTCCTTGGTCTTGAAATAGATCACACTCCTAATGGTATGATGATTTCTCAAAGGAAATATATCAAAAATCTTCTCACCCACAGCAACATGCTCCAAGCCAAACCCATGTCCTCTCCAACGGCCTCATCCCTAAAGCTATCCAAATATGACTCCCCTGATTTTGATGACTCCACCCTATATTGCAGTTTGGTTGGAGGTCTTCAGTATCTTTCTTTAACCAGACCGAATATTTCATTTGCAGTGAATAAACTTTGTCAATTCGTGCACTCACCAAAATCTACTCATTGGAGTGCATTGAAGAGAGTACTAAGATATATGAAGGGTACCATTAACCATGACTTGTTTTTTGCATCTAAATCAAATTTTGTCCTTCAAGCATATTCTGATTCAGATTGGGGTGGGTGTCCGGATGATAGACGATCAACTGGAGGCTTTTTTATCTATCTTGCAAGCATCTCATATCTTGGAGTTCAATGAAATAGAAAATAGTAACAAGGTCCTCGACCGAAGTTGACTACAAGTCATTGGCATCCTCGGCTGCTGAGCTCATATGGTTGCAAACCCTTCTTCAAGAACTTGGTCTGTTTTTACATCAAGCACCAACACTTTGGTGTGACAATCTTGGTGCAATATATCTATGTGCCAAACCTGTTTATCATTCCAAGACCAAACACATGGATATAAATTATCATTTTGTCAGGGATCGTGTTGCTGCCAATTCTCTCAAAATTTCTTTTTGTAGCTCCAAAGACCAAATTGTTGATGTATTCACAAAATCACTGGTTGCAGAAAAATTCAGTCACTTCAAATGAGCCATAATGTAGTTGACACTCCCTTGGACTAGAGGGGGCATATTAAACTATGTACTGATAGTGACAAATTTGCTACACGGCAGAGCACTACGCAGAGCACCAATACACACACTGTACAAAATTAGTATATTCTAGAATAGGAACAGCAGAGTACATAGTGGTAGTTATTCTCTACTGTGATTTGTAACAAACAAATATTCCCTCGATTCTTTGTAAAGTCTATAAATAGACATTATTTCTGTAATAAAACGTAGAGAGAAGTTTTATTTCAATTCCTTTCGCTTTACACATATTATGATTGACAATAATACACAATAGCTTTAAAACAGCGTCATATTGAATAGAAACCTCCACTACATTACACATTCGGGCAATACAGACCTAGACTCTTTTCACTTGAACAATCATCCAAAGCAGTAGATTAAAGAAAGAGTAAAGACGGTTACAATATTATAGACATGTCCCACTGAAAAGATACCATTTCCTTTTGGAAGACATTAACATCAAACATTAGGAGTGATTAATGTGGTGGAGGACATGGTCTCATGAGCAGGTTCGGCCTTGGGAAGGGCAGGAGTCTTGGCGAGAAAGAACCCAACGGCATGGCCACCCACCGCGGCTACGAAGATTCCAAGGTTGAAGGACATGACAGAGAGCATGACTAGGTAAGCCAAGGCCATGCGAAAAGCATAGACGGTGGCCTGAATCATCCTACCCGCAATCGGTATGTGGCCGGGCTTGATAGCCGGCAAGATGGACAATACCTCGATGGCGACGGCCAGGGAAAAGACACAGAGAAGAGCCAACACGTACATGCCAAGGTCTTGATTAGGCCACCCAGAGGATTGTGGCATCTTTGCCCCAGTAGAAGCTCATGTGCATCATCCTATGCTTGCTCATGCTACCATCCGAAGGAGGCATGTCCATGCGGCCGTCGTGATCATGTTTATCAGACATTTCTCAAAGAGAGAGAGCGCTTTCGGAGGATTGGGTCTGCCTCTCTTGGCAATGTTAAGTTTTCTCATGTTTTGAGTTGCAATATTGTGCGCGTGTACGTATAAAGGAGATGGAGCCAATGACAGCACAGGTGATGACGACATTGACGAGGTCTGAGTCGGATATAAATGGCCGTTGGATTGCGTGGAAATTAGGAAGGAAAAAATAGCGAAGGTTTTGTGATGACTTGACTTGAGTTGACTTTGAGGGACCGTATAGGAAGGGTTCAGCCATACTTGTAGCTTCTACCTGGGCTTTTGATGGGGCATATCTTGATGAATGAAAAATCAATTCCCTTAGAGGAAAGTCCTAAAAGACAATAAATTTGGCGTAGAAAATAGAAATAAAGACTTTTCAAAGGAGGCCATTTTTTTCCAGTTCTGCATGGAAATGGAGTTGTTATGCAATTACACGTTTAATTGACTTGTAAGTTGTTATCTCAATTTCTTAAATTGATAAATTGACTTAATTTTACGTGATAAGTTACATTATAAGTTTTTTTTTAATTAAGATTTTGTTTTGGGTATTTAGAATATTTTAGTATATATATGTTAATAGTAGTAAAATTATTTAAATTAAGATGTTTTGTTGATTTTTCAAAAAGTAAAGAGAATAAAATTGAATAAAAATATTATAAAGTTTAAATAATTTTTTAATATAAATTTTGTTTTAAAATTTGAAAAAAATTGTAATAATAGTGAAACTTCTGTTTTTTACGTTGTGGCAATATGTTTTTCCTCTGTCAAAAGTTATATGTTGGTTTAGCAATGTTAGCAAGTCAATCACTGATTAACTACATTGTGTTGGAAGCCTCTGCCATGTGGATAGCGAAAATTGAACTTCGATGGGATTGTCTTTAGTCAACTGCATCAATCTAGGGTGGGTGCAATATTGCGAGATGAAAATGGCAACATGATTATGGCCATGTCAAGGAAGGAAGAATGCATTTATTTGGTGGAGGATATTTAAGTGCTTTCAGCCTTGAAGGCTTTACAAATTATTCGCCATATGGGGATCTCTCACTTGATATTTGAGGGGGATTCTCTTGTTGTTGTTGAAGCCATTCGATCAACCCAAGAACAAGGGTTTAGCTATAGTCCTATGATTCGGAAGATTCAGCTCTTATTATCTCATTCTCAATTTTTTGATGTGCTTCATGTTGTTCGTTGAGAAAATGATCTCTACCTTGGCCCGAAATGCACATTTTCTGGGTGACACACTTCAATAGTGATACACTCTACCTGACTTTATTCTAAATTGTTTAGTAGTGGATGCGGAGGGATGTTCTGCTATATAATTTTAAGGCTTGTTAGCATTTGGAAGGACATGACTTTCATTGTATCTGTACCTGCTTCTTACCATGGAATGAAGCAATATTTGATTCAAAAAAACAAAAAATTGTCCACTTGATGTGCTCCTAATGCAAATTTCATTTTTTTTTTCTTTTGCTTTTTCTTTTAAATTTTTTTAAACATCTTTAAATATTTAAAAAAACATACATTGATAGTCACTTTCTTAAGCATTAAATAAAAAAATTATATTAAGAGATAAACTTAGAAGATATATAATATCATTTTCCTTTATATATCTATCCCCCGGATTAAATCCTATAATTGATATTAAAACATGAATAACGGTAGGCTTACTTCTCTTTTATTATTATTTTTTTAACTTAATAATTAAGAAAGTGATTATTAATAAAATTGTATATTTTTTAAATTTTTTCTTAATAATTAAGAATGTTAAAAAAATATCTTAAAAAATAATTTTCAATACACTAAAAATAATAAAGATAGTAAATATGAGGTAAGCCTATCAATGTCGAACATATTGCCTAAAAGAATGATACTAGAGAAACAATATAAATGACAGCCATAAGTGCACAAATTCGATAGTGTCGACTAGGGGTGATAGTCGGCCGGTCCGGACCGGAAAAACTGACCGGACCGGTCAATTTGGACCGGACCGGGAATAGTCCCGGTCGGTCTCGGTCCAAATTGGAGTGGACCGAAGTCGAAAAACCCCTGGACCGTGGACCGGACCGAATGATTTATATATATATATATTGATTATATAATATATGTAAATAAGTAATTATATAATTATCATCTAACCTAATTGTATCACTAACTTGCCATTAAGTAATTATTAATTTATACTATTATTTAGAATTTTATAGTAATACTAATATTTATACTAAATTACTAATACTAATAGAGTAATAGTCTAGACTCTAGACTTTAATATGGTATAAAAATAAAATAAATACTAATAGTCTAATATAGAGTATAGTTATATAACTTAAAATTATACTTATACTAATATAGACTATAGTTATAACTTATACAAAAAACTAAGTGGGTAGTCTATAAATAATATTACTAATAGTCTAATATATATAAGTTTATTACTATACTATATTACTAATAGTCTAACCTATAACTATACTATAAATATAATTATCATCTAACCTAATTATATCACTAAGACACTAACTCGCCATTAAGTAATTAATATAGTTAAAAGAGTATAACTATACTAATTATAATAACTAAATAAACTAATCACTTAACTTTACTATATTATATAGTTATTATATAACTATACTATATTACTAATAGTATAATACCAATTAATTATATTACTAATACTATTATATAGTTATACTAAATTACTAATTATAATAAGTAATCACTATAAGTCTATAACTATAAGTAATAAATCTATATATATTTAGTATTAAAGTATTGTTATATTCTTTAATGTATTAATTACTAATACTATTAAGTCTTAAGAGTTATGGTATAAATTACAATATATATAATTTTATACTAGTCTAATACTAATATCTGTACTAAATTACTAATACTAATAATCTAGACTCTAATATGGTATAAAAATAAAATAAATATAGTCTATAGTTTAATATAGACTATAGACTATAGTTATACAACTTATACTTATACTAATAATTAATATAGTTATAACTTATACTAAATCTATTAAGAGTTAGGGTATAAATTATAATATATATAATTTTATAATATATATTATAATTATATAATGTATTTGTATCAATGTATAATATATAATAACACTATAATAGTATAATTATTAATACTTAGTAATTAGTATTAGTATATATTAATATATTATAAGAGTTAATATATTATAGCATAATATAATTAATATTATATATATGTATAATATATATAATATTATATATAATAGTGTTATTATATTATATTATATTATTATATAATATAATACTATATTATAATACTTAATAATCCGTTTATAATTTTTTTTTTCACTGTAAACCCCCTAAAACGGCGCTGTTTGGGTCCATTAAAGAACCAAACGACGCCGTTTATTACTCAGATTTAAGCCCCCCCCAAAGGGCCACACGGTGCCATTTTGCTATTTGTTTTTCACTCTAAAGCCCCTAAAACGGCGCCATTTGGGTCCATTAAAGAACCAAATGGTGCCGTTTTATCAGTGGTTTAAGAACCCCCCCTCCCGCGGTCACTCACTTCACTTTCCCTTTTCAGATTTCACTCCACCCCTCCCCTCTCGAGTCCCAATTTACAAACCCTAGCCGTCGCCCGGGCCCCCCCTTGCCGGTGTTGCCCTGTTTCCCCAACCGGCACCGTTGTTTCATTCGGTACTCTCTCTCTCTCTTATAACTCGTATAACTCTCAACTAAGCTTTAGATAGTTTCATTCAAGGCCCTTGAAGTCTTCGCCCGTGATCATTTTTTTTTTAATTTTTCTATTTGCTTGAGATGTCTTCAACATATTTGAATTTATTTAAATGATATCTATTCAATGCATAAGAGATTAGGGATTGAATCATTGATGTGGCCAAAAGAGGCGCTTCAAACCCTAAGTTGTAAGTGATTTGGAACATTGGCTCGAGCGAAATATCGAGCGCGGATCGAGCGGCACAATCTGCCTGAGTTCGCTCGATCTCAGTGTCGAGCGAGTATCAAGCGGCACACTCTGTTTAAGTTCGCTCGAACTTAGTGTCGAGCGAGTATCGAGCGGTGAAATCTGCCTGAGTTCGCTCGAGCTCATGTTGAGCGAGGGTATAGCGGTGCAATTTGCCTGAGTTCGCTCGAGCGCTATGTTGAGCGAGGGTCACGCGAAGTCATCTGTTTTGACCAATAACGAGCGCTATGTTTCTGTATCTGTTTCTCTGTTTATCTATTTCTGTTTCTCTGTTTCTATTTCTGTATTTTTTTCTGTTTATCTATTTCTGTTTCTCTGTTTCCATGTTTCTATTATCTGTTATCTGTTTCTGTTTATCTATTTCTATTTCTATATTTTTTTTTCTGTTTCTCTGTTTCTGTTTCTTTGTCTTTTTTTCTGTTTCTCTGTTTCTATTTTTTTTTAATCTCTACCTATTGGCTAATGGCTATTATCATTATGAGACAACAATTATGTTTCTTGTTTTTCCTGTGAATTTATTTTATGTCTTTTCATTTTTGTAGATGGAGTCGTCTACAAATGATGTGCAAGAGTCAACACAAGGCATTCCTCCATTTTCACCTCCACCTCCACCTCCACAGCCATCCAATGTAAGTAATAGTTCGGTTGGTGGGTCACAATGTGGCAAACAGCGGTCAATAATTTGGGATCACTTTACAAAAATACCAAAAGGTGATCCCACTAAACCTAGGGCTGCTTGCAATTATTGTGGTGCTTCGTATGCATGTGATACGAAGACCAATGGTACGAATCCATGAAATACCACACTGAGCACCAATGTAAAAAATGTCTGTTTAAGAAGACGGATAATTCCCAGACCACCATAGGTTGGAAGGTGGAGGGAGGAAGTAGTAGTGGGGGACTTGTGCCCATTTCATTTTCTGTTAAGGCTTGTCGACAAGACTTAGCGGAGATGATTATTCTTGATGAGTTGCCCTTTAGGCATGCTGAAGGAGAGAGTTTCAGAAAGTTCATGCTTGTAGTTTGCCCTAAGTGGGTAGGGATTCCATCCCGTATGACGGTTGCCAATAATTGCTTTAGTTTGTTTTTTAGGGAGAAACAAAAGTTGAAAAATGCTTTTAGAGAGCAGCGAATTTCCTTGACCACGGATACATGGACATCTGTTTAAAACCTAAACTATGTGTTTGACAGCACATTTTATTGATGATGACTGAAAATTACATAAGAGGATTTTATCATTTTCTTTGGTTGAAAATCACAAGGGTGATACACTTGGTAGGGGTATAGAGATGTGTTTGCATGATTGGGGGCAACCAAAGATACTTGCAATCACTCTTGATAATGCAAGTTCTAATAATGAGGCTGTTTCATTTTTGAAAAAAAAAACAAGTATAGGAGAAACACGATTTTGGAACATGAATTCTTACATGTGCGATGTTCAGCCCATATTTTGAATTTAATTGTTCGGGAATGGTTGAAAGAATATGATGAGTCTATTGTGAAGGTGAGGGGTGTTGTGAAATATGTTAAATCCTCCCCTCAAAGATGGGCAACATTTAAGAGATGTGTGGGTTTTGAAGATATTCAATCCAAATCCCAAGTTTGCTTAGATGTACCAACTAGGTGGAACTCCACCTATCTTATGTTGGAGAGGACTGCAAAATTTAGAAAGGCTTTTGAGATTGGAGGAAGAAGATCCGTGTTTCCTTGGTAGTATTCAAGGTGATGACGGCAACGATGTTGATGATAAAGATGCCGTGAATAAAAGAAAGTCTAGGAAGTTAAGGACTCCCAATGCATCTGATTGGGAGAAGGTTTCTGTATTTGTGAGGTTTCTTCAGTTATTTCACGATGCAATGTTACGTTTCTCGGGGGGTGAATACGTAACTTGCAATATTTTTTTCTTAGAGTTGGTTGGTATAAAAGATGCTATAAACATGGAGTGTGAAGAACGAAGCCCTGTGGTGGGATTAATGGCCACAAATATGTTGAAAAAGTTTGAAAAGTATTGGGACAATTTGAAAAATCAGAATATGCTGTTGTATGTTGGGGTTCTTCTTGATCCTAGGTTCAAGATGCGATATCTTGATTTTAGTTTGGGACAAATGTATGCCCATGATCCTACAAAAAAAATTGATTTCAGTTGGAGGGTGAGAAATGCATTTACTCGCATTTATGAGGCATACATGGAAAATGAAGAAGGTAGTTCTCCTCAGCACACAAGTTCCCCACATGAAGATGTAGGTCCTTCAGTTGACAAGAATGAGAGTAGAAAGGCACAATTGATGGCACAATTTAAACAACAGTTACAGTCAGAAGACAGTTTGGAAAGTAAGTCAGAACTTGATAGATATCTAGCTGAAAGATATGAGGATCAAGATGATAATTTTGACATTCTAAATTGGTGGAAGGTGAATTCAGTTAGATATCGTGTACTTACAAAAGTTGCACGCGATGTACTTGCAATACCAGTATCTACTGTGGCCTCTGAATTTACTTTTAGCACTGCTGGTCGTGTGCTTGACCCTTTCAGAAGTAGTTTAAATCCGATGAGTGTTGAAGATCTCATATGTGCACAAAATTGACTTCGTTCTTCTTCTACTCCAATAAGCTTTAGGACTTTAATGGATGAAGTAGAAAAATTTGAGAATCAATTGGATATGGGTATGTAATGCATTTATTTTGTATATTATTTTGTTTTATAATATATGTTGTGTAAAGCTATTTAACTTGTTTTGTTTTCACTTAACTTTAGGGGAGTTTGGTGATTCTGTGGAGGCATCAAATTCAATGCCTACCGGCCCAAGTTTCAATGCTAATTAAAGACTAAACAGATGAGAAGATTGTTTCTGTTTCTGTTTTTTTTTTTTTTACTCAGATTTAATAGGTGAGAAGATTGTAGTGAATTAATGGTGCTAATGTTTCTATTTTTGTTATAATAGCTTCTGTTTCTATTATAATAGTTTCTGTTTCTATTTTTTTTATTTCTCTGTTTCTATTTTTTTCTGTTATAACTTATAATAGGTGTGAAGATTGTAGTGAATTAATGGTGCTAATGTTTCTGTTTCTATTATAATAGTTTATATTTCTGTTATAATAGTTTATGTTTTTTTTTTTCTATTATAATAGGTGAGAAGATTGTAGTGAATTAATGGTGCTAATGTTTCTGTTTCTGTTATAATAGTCTAGTTTTTTACACACCCATTGCAGCTTTCCACATTAACTACACTAAAAACTTATTGGTATTTTGATTTTTTAAAGTTATCTTGGACTATATTAATATAATCAACATTATCAAGTGCATGTGGAATATCTTAACATTACAGTGCAGAGCCTTATGGCTAAATGTGTTATGTGTATATAAAGAAACTTCTCATAATTACTTTATTTTTTGCTTGGTTTATTGAATTTGTTCTTTACTGATTTTGAATCTGATTCACTCATTTTGTGCCTTTTTCAATGCAAAATCAGTGCATGAGCATGTGCAAACTGCAGTGCATGGGCATCAGTAGCAAGATGATTGAAGTAGCAGCTTTGTGATAATAGCAGGGAATTAGCAGCAACATGGGAAGCCTGGAGGCAGCAACTTTGTGGCTATGGTTTATTATGTATTTTGTAACTTTTGTTATTTTGTAGCAATAGGCTGTAGTAAGGAAGGAACTTCATTTGGTTGCTAGTCTAAATGTGTTCATATATATATATATATATATATTTGTGTTTTATATTGATGTAAATCAGTAAATATGAGAGGGTAAGAGCCTAAGAAAGTGACAGCTGTGTATTATTAATTTATTATGTAATTGTTACTTGTATTTTTTTTTTATCTTTTTCTATTCAGACTTTTTATCATAGGATCACTTGTTTGGAATGGATGGAATTAGGGAAACTGGGACTTCAGCTATTCTCCAGTGCTGCAACTGCACTAACATGGAATGTTAGTGTTTTTTTTTTTTTTTCCTTTTGGGCATGTCCATTTTCTGCTAATGTAACTGTGTAACAATGTTGATAATTGGAATATTTAGTGTTTTCTAGAGTGATGCACTAAAATAATTAGATTGATAATTTTGATTATTTTTATTTTTTCATCCAGATCTTTTTTTTTTTAGTATTTTTGGACTAAAAATTCGAAAAAATTATATAGTGGGCTGAAAAAATTGGACATAAAATACAGGTGTTGGGCCAAAGACCCAGTTCAGACTGGAGTAGACCGACCGGACCGAGAGCCCCAAATTGGACCAACGGATCGGCCCGTCCTGAATAGGACCGGACTGAATCGGTCCTTACCCATTTCGGTCCGATCCAAGATAGAAAAATCCTAAACCGAATAGGTCCGATCCGGTCCTTAATACACCTTTTGGACCTACCGGACCGGAGTGAATGAACCCTAGTGTCGACGGCAAGTGGCGTTACTAAATTCGTGAAGGTCGGCGTGCTATCCAGATGTAAGTACAAACAGGCCCCACGTGGCTCCAACAAGGGAGCGAATTCGCGCAGGGTCATCAATACGGCACAAGCGCGTATCATAATCATCATTAAAATCAACTTAATCAACAATGATGGGCCATAAAAAAGCCGACGCTACTTGATATTGAGCTTCGGAGAAACTTGGTCCTGACTCGTCCTCCAGGTCCGAATTTCAGATAGTTTTCTTTTCGATTCTTTTTCGAAATGCAACATTTTCGCTGACAACTCTTACTTCAGTTGGGTTACCCGGAAAAGCTAGGAAAACGAAAGATATGATCTTTCTTATAGGAGGTAGATTTAATTGTGCCGGGAAGGTTGATGAAAGCTCTGATGAGGGGTGATTCGAGGCCTTCAGAGGTGATAGGTTGGTCTTTTGTTTGCTTTGCTCTGGTTCTGCTTGATTGTACTCCGTGTTGTTTTGAATGTTGTAACTGACAGTATAAATAAGCTCGTATAGGTATTTGATTTCCGGCCTAGTGAGTCGGCTTTTTGTAATTGACATGGTGTGTTATGCTGTTGGAGTGGCTTTATTATAACTTATGTTAATGGAAAGCGGCCTATTTGAGAAGTTGGGAGGCCGAATTTGAAATGTGATTTGTGTTTTATAATTTGCAGGCAATATATCATTGCATTGGTAGCTTTTTGCTCATACGACAGAAATCACATTGTCAGTGATGGTTTATAATATAGCACATGACTTCTTCGTTCGATACATTAAGGTTTACAGCATTTTAAATTCCATTTGAAGCTGCAAATTGATGACAAGTCATTCATTAAGTTGTTGTTTCCCATTTATCATTCATTATTTCTCATTTATCCTAAACTGAATGTGCTGTTGTTGTAGAAATTTTCCCACGGTCTTCAACACAATAGGGAGGATTGCAATTTGGTTGTCTTCTACCATATCAGCTTGAATAAACATGTGCTTTTCATGACAGGCAACGGTACCCAAATAAGACATGTTTTGGAAAAAAGCAAGATGATAGTGGGATTACTAGAAGGTATTCTGACGATGTTGAAGGGTGAAGTTGCAATGGTATATCATTATCCTAGTTTCTGAAACTGTATGTTAAAAAAGAATAGCGAAAGATATGGTAAAGAATGGAATAGAATGAACTTAATGCAAACCAATTATAATATTTGGCATCTGTTTCTAAAAATCCCATTTACTTTTATTTTTACTTGTTGCGTCTGAAAGTATTCATTCTACTTCCTGGATAAGGACCTTCTAGAGTGGGCAAATTAAGTTCATCGATGGTTTATTTATAGTGTAATATTTACTGTATACGTGTTACCTATTATCCTGTAAATCAACCCTGTACCATGTGAATCGCGCAAATTTCACTGAAGTTAAGCTAAAACCTTGCTTCTATAATACAATTTAACAGACTGAGAACCCCATTTTGTATGCTAGGTGCATGGGGGGATGTTTGTTCGTTTGATGATGCTGGGCGAGTCTGCTCTTCTCACATGTCCACCTGATTATGCATATGAAAACTTCCCTAGGTTACTTTAAAAATCTAGCTTTCCCCCTCTGGTTGTATCCAGTTTTGCCAGAACAACATATATAGAGTAATATGGCTATTATTCTAATTGTCATTATCATTAATCTATCATGTCTATCTTCTTCTTTCTTCCTCTTCGAAGTATGTGCAGAACTAAGAACTTTCCCTGACATGATCAGGCCAGCTAATGTTCCTGACGGTGCTCATGTTGAATGGGAGGTAAATTCGATATATTGGTTTTGAGATGCCACAGGTAATCTATGAATGTAGTTCTTTAAGCCTCAGTTTGATGCTAGACTTGTGATCAACATAGCATATTTTCCAAGATCTCTGCAGAAGTGCTGTTGTTGACCATTAGACTTGTGGTTACTTGTACATTAGAACTCCCTCATTGTTGAGAATGGTCCATCATCAACATCTGAAGTATATACTATTGGTTCCTAAAATTTTGGTTCAAGTTTTATTTTCGTCCAAGAAATTTATAAAGTTCCAATTTTGTCTCTGGAAAATATAAAGGTGATAAAAGATGATAAGTTTTTCATCTCTCTTTCAACTCCCTAAACATATGATTGTTTTGTTCTCTCTGGATTGTGCAAGTCTTCCTACTATTAGACACAAATTTTCTAGGCATTTTTTAGTCTTATTGACTTTATATAAAGTCTTTATATTTTATAGGAACTTGCTTTTGGGCTTTTATTTTCTCCTTGTAACCCCCTAAGTTTCATTAGCTGTATATGGTATTTCTCTGCCACAAGTAAGGATAACCAATAAAATTAAAGTCATGTCCCTTTCATATAGAATAAAAAAATAAAAAATAAAAAAGAAGAAGAAGAGAGAGGGACTAAAATCCTTCATGCTCTTGGGTGCCAGACCATCCTTGTGTTGTATATCTTCAACTAGGGGTGTAACCGGCCAGATTTTGGACAAAATTTAGGACTAAACCGGTATGTACCGGTTTTACATTTTTCAAAACCGATTACGCACCAGTTACCCTCCTAAACCAGTACTCCAGTTCGTTCCGATTTTTCTGTTTTAATGTACTATATTAGATATTATGTAATATAGTATATTATAGTATATAATACTTTAGTAATAATATATTGTAGTGTATTATAATATATATTATAATTGTATTATAGACTATAATGATATATTATAATATATAATATAGTGATATATTATAGTATATTATAATATATAGCGATATAGTATTAGTATAAGTATTAATACAATAAATAAAATGATATAAGATTTTAAAATTTAATATTATATTGATTAGTAATTTATCATATAATACAACACTATTTTATATATAATTATATATTATATATAAAAATTATATACAATAGAAAAAATTTAAAATTTTTTTATATAACCGGTTCAGTCCGATTTTAGAAATAGAAAAAGCAGAACTTGATCGATTTTGATCGGTTTTAAGAAAAATGAAACCGATATCAGACTAAACTAAACTCGAGATCAAATCGATCCCACCGGTGCAGTCTGGTTTACCGGTTTTTTTTTACACCTCTATCTTCAACTGGTTTTAGTAATTTATTTCACAGGCCAAGGTGGTTTTCTTTTGTTTTTGTTTTATATATCTATTCATGCTGGATTTATGTAGGTTTTATATGCAAGCCCTGCACATGTGAAGGCTCTTTACAGCGGCGGAATGGCCTACATGGCAGCTGGAGATCTTGAGGAAGCGAGGGCTGATTTCAAAATGGTTATTGCTAATATTTAGTTTTCTTTCTAAATATGAGGAATAACTTATATTTATTAAGGTAGCAGTTTTTTTTTTTTTTTTTTACTATTATTATTATTATGGTAGTAGTTGATCATTAAATTCTCGACCCTATATAAAACTTGCTTGTCGATTAGATAATGAAACTCGACATGTCACATGGCATCTAAAGTGGATGCAACAGCTGGTCTTCTGAAACCACAGCAGAAGGAGTAGGTGGGTTGGAAAACCCCCAAACTCTCACTTTTTATCTGGAGATGGAGTCGAAAATATTTTGTATCATATCATGTATCAATCCTTTGATTTCAGGAAGTTGAGAGGAAGGCTCGGAAACAATTTAAAGGACTCATTTACAAGAAACAAGGGGAAATTGCTGATGCTGGAGATAGAGAAGATCAAAATAATGTAGGTGAAAAGCCTGACAACATTGCTAAGAAGGATTTGGATGCGAATAATTCAGAAGAATCACGAGAAGCTGCAGCTGACGCCTGTCAATTGGGTTTGTTTTCCTGCTTTCGGCCTATCGGTAGACATCTATTTTCAGGTCTTGGGCTGCAGAGATGCACCATATTATGATTGACAATAACACACAATAGCTTTAAAGTGGCGTCATATTGAATAGAAACCTCCACTACACATTCGGGCAATACAGACCTAGACTCTTTTCACTTGAACAATCATCCAAAGCAGTAGATTAAAGAAAGAGTAAAGACGGTTACAATATTATAGACATGTCCCACTGAAAAGACACCATTTCCTTTTGGAAGACATTAACATCAAACTTTAGGAGTGATTAATGTGGTGGAGGACATGGTCTCATGAGCAGGTTCGGCCTTGGCAAGGGCAGGAGTCTTGGCGAGAAAGAACCCAACGGCATGGCCACCCACCGCGGCTACGAAGATTCCAAGGTTGAAGGACATGACAGAGAGCATGACTAGGTAAGCCAAGGCCATGCGAAAAGCATAGACGGTGGCCTGAATCATCCTACCCGCAATCGGTTTGTGGCCGGGCTTGACAGCCGGCAAGGTGGACAATACCTCGATGGCGACGGCCAGGGAAAAGACGCAGAGAAGAGCCAACA
Organism: Carya illinoinensis; assembly: GCF_018687715.1. Lineage (NCBI taxonomy): Eukaryota > Viridiplantae > Streptophyta > Magnoliopsida > Fagales > Juglandaceae > Carya > Carya illinoinensis. Next base: position 40,581,646 of record NC_056760.1, read on the forward strand.
CGTACATGCCAAGGTCTTGATTAGGCCACCCAGAGAAGAGGACTATGGCATCTTTGCCCCAGTAGAAGCTCATGTGCATCATCCTATGCTTGCTCATGCTACCATCGGAAGGATGCATGTCCATCCGGCCGCCGTGATCACGTTCATCATACATTTCTCAAAGAGAGAGAGCGCTTTTGGAGGATTGGGTCTGCCACTCTAGGGAATGTTAAGTTTTTTCTTCTTGTTTTGAGTTGCAACTTGCAATATTGTGCGCGTGTACGTATAAAGGAGATGGAGCCAATGACAGCACAAGTGATGGCGACATTGACGAGGTCTGAGTCGGATATAAATGGCCGTTGGATATCGTGGAAATTGGGAAAGTAAAAAATAGCGAAGGTTTGTGATGACTTGACTTGAGTTGACTTTGAGGGAACGTATAGGAAGGGTTCAGCCATACTTGTAGCTTCTACTTGGGCTTTTCATGGGGCAGCGGCATATCTTAATGAATGAACAAAGAATTCCCTTAGAGAAAAGTCCGAAAAGACAATAAATTTGGCGTAGAAAATAGAAATAAAGACTTTTCAAAGGAGGCCATTTTTTTCCAGTCATGCACGGAAATGGATTTGTTATGCAATTACACGTTTAATTGTCTTGTAAGTTGTTATCTCAATTTCTTAAATTGACTTAATTTTAGGTCAGAATTTTTTTTAAAAAAAGGTATCTAAAATATTTTAGTATATATGTTAATAGTAGTGAAATAATTTAAATTAAAATGTTTGGTTGAGTTTTCAAAAAGTAAAGAGAATATCGAATAAAAATATTATAAAGTTTAAATAATTTTTTAATATAAATTTTGTTTTAAAATTTTTAAAAATTATAATAATTAGATAAAATTTAATGAGGTTCAGCATACCAATAACTGACATATTAATAAATAATTTTTTTTATAACTTTTTCCAAGTATATTTAACATAATTCTGAAAAAGATATACAAGTTCATTAATTAGTAGTAATTTTTTCTAACATTAAAAAAAAAATGAGACATTTATAACTAATTTTTACAATTTCTATACTATTATGTTTTAAATGGAGGACATTGTTGTAAAATAGCTTATAAAAAACTTCACTTTACATAAATAATTTATTATTAAACATGGTTGAATAAAAGTTGTAAAAAAGATTCTTTATTATTACTCTTTAAGAGAAATGATAGTAGCTACTAGTTGAGGCTGAGAGCAATTAATTAAGAGTTTATATAAAAATAATTTTAAAAATTGATATAATTTTATGTGATTTATTAAATTTATTTTATATTAAAAATAATTTTACAATTAATTCCTTTAAAAGAAATTTTGGACAAAAGGCACGAAAAAATCCACTGCAAGCAAGGCAAAACAGAGAAAGGTGCACACGAAACATCAGAGGAGGATACAGAGAATAAAAATCTTTAATCCCTCGACGATCTTACCCATTGTACCCTTGTAAAGTTGAAATGTTTCTTTATTTTGGATAGCGACTTGATCCCTATCAAGTTATTATGGAAAAATTTAGTTGTATATTAATTTAATATGATTGATTAAAAAATAAATTTTATTAAAAATAATATTAATTTAAATTTTAAATATAAAAAAATCAGTATTGATATGTAAATTAATATGCGACTTTATTTATATATAACAAAATTCAATTATTATATTCACGCGTGTATAGAGTATGGAAAAATATTGGGGGCAGCCGGATGCACACCATACGTGGCGTGCATTAATGACGAAATTGTCCCTGGCTCGAGTTCCCTCCCTCAGCATTCTGTTTCATTTGATTTTTGAGAAAGGGAAAGAGAGCTCCCCATAACCTCCTCTCTCCCGAACGGAAGAACTCGACTTCCCCACCAGCAGTCTTCCCCCACACTCACCCTCGTCTCGCACAAACAACCACCAACGCACATTTCGAAGCCAAGCTAGCAGTACGATCAACCCTCCCCACCACAGAGCTCCCCGTAACTTCCTCTATCCCGAACAGAAGATCTCGACTTCCCCACCAGCAGTCTTCCCCCACACTCCCCCTCATCTCACACAAACAACCACCAACGCACTCCCGAAGCCAAACCGAGATCAACCCTCCCCACCACGACCCTCAGCACTACCGAGGAGATCAGTCCCCAAGCCCTAGGTCCCGAAGTCCACCAACGCACCCTCAGTCCACCAACGCGAATCTCGAAGATTTGTGGGAAGGTAAATAATCTGTGATTCTAGGGCTTTTTGGGCAAAAATAATTTTTTTTCCATCTATTTACTTCATTCTTTTTTGGTCCCTATATTTGCTAGAAACTAATGGTGCGGTGCTGTAGATGTTGCCGATGTCGAAGAACATGGCATACATTTCTCTTTTTTTTCTCTCTGTGACAACTAATGTTAAATTCCCATTCTAATATGTCAATGATAAAAGAGGTTCTTCTGTCATTTTCTTTTCAGGAACTGCAAGTGCTTCAGGAAGAATTTATCTTGCTATCCAGGTTATAAGTTGAAGCTCCTTCATCAAAATGTTTCATTTATTTTGTCTAATTTGTAACTGTTCTTTCAGAATACGTCTTAGACCTCTATTATGGTAGTTGTATGTTTTAAATATTTGAAGGTTATTAGTTTGCACATTGTCGTGGACAAAAACAGAAAAAAATTTAGCTCAATCCCATTGATTACTTGTTTGTTGTACTTGATTTGATTTTAAAAGTAAAACAAATGCATATTTGGCTAATATGTAAACTCAATTGCCTACAAAGTTTTAGCTGAACCCATACCGTTGAACTCAAAATCCAACCATTTCCCTACACTTGCCGCTTGTTGTTTGGCAATATGCTAGCCCTTTAACCATAACTTTAATGGTCTTGAATTTTGATTAGCTATTGCATTTCTACCAACTCTTGGGTCTGACTAGTTTTGGTTTGCATATGTTTCATGTTTCTTAGGTAAGTAGCACAATCCTTGCTAAAATCAGATGCATTTTTTTTCTTTTTATTCTGCACATACTATTAACCCATTAAAAAAAATATTTGATAATAATGTTAAGTTTCTGATTTTGGTAAGATCAAATTTTAAAATAAGCTATTACATTATGTTTTTTGTGACACTTTTGTCAAGGTAAAGTCCTTTGTGGGGTTTTGAGAAAGATTTGAAGTAACTTTTTGAGGCTCCCAATTTTTCTTCTTGAAAAGAGAATTAAGGTTTCAACCCAATGGAGCATAAACAATATTTTGCAATATCATTATTATATATTTGCTATCCTCCCTCTTCTCTCAACATAACCCACATCATTCACACATGTGAAAATGAGAGACATCCCTAACACACTATCTCTCTCTATTCATGGTTGAAGGTTCTTAGGCTGCCCCCTTGTAAATTGACAAGAAAGAGGGATAATGTGATGTGTGTCAGCTTGGGCTCATGCAGGGCTAGACAAGTCCAAAATTCAAAAGCAGAACAAAATAAGTCTTTGACATAACACATCTCACATTAACACTAGTAAATAAGCTACAGTCGCCATCTACATCAGTCCCTTTTTTAACTATATGAGAGTTGGTTTAACTTGGTCAGTTAACTACCTGAAGTTGACCCCCGAAAGCAAACATTTTGGCTAAAATAATTACTTGATTCCTGCCCCTTTTACAGAACTAGCTGTGACAACTATTTTCTAGGCATTCAGAACTAGTTTTCTTTTTCCTGTTTTGTGTGTATCTCATAGCTTAAGACAATATATATTTTCTTTATAAGTACCGTTTATGTAAATATATAACATGAAGTACACAAAAATTCAAGTATTTTTGTAAGGAGCAGAAAGTTTTCTTATTGATCTCCAGATTTTATATACCTTATTTGGATTAACCTTCACTATAGCTTGTATTTATCATACAGCTGGAAAGGAATTCTGGAATTTGTTTTTGTTATCCTATTATTCAATTGGCTCGAGTGTTAAACCTTGCTGCAGGTACCCCCCCGCTAACGTAATGATGGCTTGATGATTTAAAACACTGGAATGTAAGTTCCCAGTGTCTGCACATTCTACACGGAACCTCAATAAAACCAGCATAGTTTATTGGTAACATGGGTATTGTTTTCCTACCTCATAAATTTTATTTATTGCTATAGAACCCTAAGTTCGACTTTATTAAGGCACATATATTCTTTGCTTTTTCAGAATCAGTAATGTCAGCATCTCAATCATCATCTGTACTTAATGATTTTGTCATGCAATCTCCAACTTGTTGGTGTGGTTTGAAAACATCACTAAAGACATCTCAGACGTCAAAAAATCCAGGAAGGAGATTTTTCGTTTGCCCAAACTATAAAACGGTAAAAGCAATTTGCTCATTTGCTTTGTTTTGTTTTGCCTAATGGTTTGGTTGCTTGGGGTGTATTTTATCATATTAATTGAGAATTAATATTGTGTGTAGGGAGAAGCAAGGTGTGAATTTTTTGTATGGGCCGATATACTTCATTTGCTAGAGGAAAATTTTCGTGCCCGTGAGAATAAGGCGACAAGTATTTCGTTGAATGATGTATTACAGCGCGAGTATGCCGTTCGGAAACGGGAAGATAAAGTGAGAGAGATGGCAACAAATCTGAAAAAGAAAAAGACAAAACTTTTGTGTTTGTACTGGATTCTGGCATTTGTAATAGTGTTTATTTGGTTCGGATAAATTATATGTAAAGTACGGAACAATGAACTCTTTTGGGTTTTGCATGTGATTCTTTTGAAGTGCAAATGATTTGTGGACCAAGACCACAAATGTAAATGAACTTGGTGTTAACTTCACTGTGTAAAGAAGAACTTTCCTGCAATTAAATTGGTAAATTGACTTTAGCAAAGTGTTATTTAGTGAGCTTAGAGTATGGACGTATGGTATTAATTTACATTCAGTTTTTATGCTAGAAAGTGTTTTTTGCACTATTTGCTGATCCTAGTCTGATTTGAAGGGCAAGGCAAAATACTTTTGTGCTTGGAGAAGGTTATCATTATCCCAAGTATATCACTGAATATATTCACTTTGCATCATGATCTCATTTGACAGATTAGTGTGCCGCTGCATTGGGCACAAGAACTATGGCAAAACTAGCATGCTCGTATTCATAAAATCCCGATCTCACTTCTCCTGTTTTACCTCATCATCAGGGCATTTCCTGTCCCACATTCTATTTGTGGATGGGTGGATATGGTAGAATCGAGTTTATAAGATGTAGATAAAAAGTCTACTTTAAAGTAATTAGTCATTCACAATGCATAGATTCATTACAAGAACAGCCATCGAATATGTCTCCATTTTCCTGCTATACAAGTTCAGACTTTAATACATATCCATTGGACTGTACAATAAAATTCGTACAATCAGTCTTAAAATCGAATATATACAAATTACAATCAAATTGCACATCAACGAATGGACATAAAATCAACCATTCAAGATCAGCATCTTTGAGATTTACATCCTCAGTTCAGTGCAGCTCGTGGACAACTTCCTCTTAACTGGAAACTTCAGCCGGATGGTAAGATATGTGATGCTTTCTGCTTCTCACAGATTCATCCAACTACAAAATACATAGTTCTTGATTAGTTTAATAAATTAGTTTTTTTTTTTTTTTAAATGTATCATAAAACAAGGAAGCTAAATCTCAGCCGAGTTCGTAGAAGTTAGCAGTATCTATTCCATCAGTAGGACTCACAATTGCTAGAAATTTCCCTTTCAGCCTAGACACAGCAGCTGGAAATCTGGAGGACTCTACAAAATGTGGTGTGGCAGTGGCCTTCAAGATGGCTTGAATAAGTTTTAGAATACCCCCCCTTTTTATTGCTCCTGAAAGAATTATTAACCATGTTTTTTAACATGATATATATACTGCTGAATAATCTTACAAAGCCAAATATATGAAAATATTACAATTGACCCATAACAGACTACTAAGGACCCATCAAGCTTACTTGGTTGTATTTTTTCATATGATCTTGAAACTTACAAAGCCAAATATATGAAGATACTTACAAAGCCAAATATTCACGAATACTTACAAAGCCCATCAAGCAATCAAGTAGTCCCCACCGAATATGCCATAATTTACTTTTAAATCTCTCACTGCCAATCTGCTCTTGCTAGTGATGCATAATAAATATATAGCAACCAGATTCTGATATTTACTCATGCCTTTGATTTGAAAACTGGAACTAATAATCTCCATCTCTTTTCCTTTTTAGTGACTGATACACCTTAGATGCTATACCTCCTAACATATCACTTTGCTTGTTAAGTTACGACATAAGTAGAATACTGTCAGAATTTTTTCAACCTATTGGCTACACAAGGTGCTCCAAAAGGCAGCATCAATAAAATCAGCAGGGCAAGCCATGAAACTAACATGGCTTAACTCAGCAGATCAATAAAGTCAGCAGCATCAAAACTAACATATCCATTGGGCATTTGTCAAATAGATAGATGGATGGACCCAAGTAGAGACAAGGAATTATTTAAAGTCAGCAGGTCAAGCCATGAAACGCATAAATTGCATGGTGCTTGATACTTCAAATCTAAGCTTCTCCCATTCCAACACATATAGATGAAAATTCCTTAAAGCAAACAACTCTAACATTGCTAAGAATAAGGGATAATGCCATTAGACGGTAAAAGAAATACATATGAGAAGAACTACCTGGGGAAATACATATGAGAATCCACAAGAGCAATCTGTATGGCAGTATTCTGCTTGTCACCAGTTAACATCCAAAACCCATTCCGACTTTCCTTAGTGTTTCTATTGTTTCTCCAACACCATCCTGAATTAGTAAATACACCATCCAAAAACATTTAAATAAGGATACATTTAACCTGCTGAACATAAGTAGTTCTTATGTAATTTAAAAACTATGGCAAAACTTTCTCTGCTTGCTGTGGAGCATCAGCAGAAAAGCCCCACCCCCACAAATGCCCACTTTCAGCAAAATGACACTTCTCCTGAAAGTGTAACTACTACAACCCAAATATAGATATTCACAAGGAGACGGTCTTGTATTTGCAGTAATTCATAAAATTCCGTAATCATGTTCTAACCTTTGACTAACATCCGCTTTGTCTATTTTTGTGATATCAAGTGCCATATGTGCTAATTTTGGACTGAGTCTGGGCAAAGTAACGCCCAGCAACATGTATAAAACCAATTTTGAGCTTTCAGCAGTTCCTGAAAACAAAAGGTATCTGTTATCAAGGTTTTCCCACATGCAAATATCTTCAATAGAAAAACCAAAATAAGGGCAACCTTATGCAGATACCACCACCCAATATAAAAAGCTTAATGTCACTCTCACTTGTCCAAAGGGCAATCAAGATATGTAACCTCCTCCCTCAGCTACACCAACACCCATATAACAACGTCTCCAAGGAGACTCTCACTGCCATCAACAGGAACAACCTGCAGGAGATTGAAAACCCATCAAATTCTGCTAATAAAAAATTGTTAAATATAATAAAGATCTAAATGAATGGACACATGTATTACAGAGTCGTTACTACCACCCTTCTTCAAAATAAACTTGGTTAGGGTTGAGTGGCCGGCCTCTCACCCAATTCACTTTCATCTACCAACAGTTTCCTGCAAGTCTAAGTTCCAGGGACACATTTTCATATATTAGCATTAGAACTTTTAAATATCAAGTAGGCAACGTGTCTCATCTTCTATTACCTGTTTTTTTCTCTTTGTTGTCATTTTCTCCACGGGTGGAACCTTCCTCTTACTTGGAGGTCTCCCTTTCCCTCGAACGACGTTAGGGCTCAAAATCTTTTTACCCTTATCCAACACCACCGTTGGGTTGGCCAGAGTTGATTGGAATGTCGACTCACACATTGAACCTTCACATGTTTTATCAAACTCGTCAACATAGTGCAGAAATGCATGGACTTTGTCATTGTTTGAGGATATTTTTGCTGCTAATTTCGAACATCTTTGGATCATAAGCTCGTAATTACGTGTTTCTGATCTACCCCGCAGGTCATCATAACTACTTCTGATTAATGTGTAATGCCTCTTTAAGTCATTTCTCCATCGATCTAGGAAATATACATCTGGCAGCACATTAATATTTTTCAACTGGCAAACTCTAAGTGCGTGCCTACATATAATCCCCCTCATCTCAAACAATCCACAAGTGCATTTTACCTCACACTCATCTTCGTTATAGTAAACTGAGTAATGAACTTTTTTGGTTTGCGCATCAAACGATATTTCATCCAACACATCAAATGTTAAAACGCAACCTTGTGTGCTTACCAGCCAACAATTACAACACATTAGGCCCATCAACTCTCTTTGGACCTCCTTAAACTTTGCATTTGTGTAGACTTTTTGAAACTGCTTCTCAATGTTGAAAGGGGAGACGCATGGGATAGTTTGGTTGCTAGAGTTGAAATCAGCCGTTGTCTCCACCTCCACTTTCTTTCTAAGAGCATTATCGAATTGGTCGACAAATTCCTTCAATGTCGTTCCAGCATGGACATACCCGTCAAAAAATGCATTCATACTTTCGGACCTTTGCGTTGTGCTCATACCAGCCCAAAATACACTCTTGAGGAAAACTGGAACCCAAAGCGACCTTTCCTCATATAAAGACTGAAGCCAATTGTTGCCAAGCAGATCATACTTTGCTAGTAGTTGACCCCAGCTCTCCTCAAATTCTGTGGTGGTTTGTGAATCATATAATGAAGCCTGAATGTCAGTCTTCAACCCATAGTTGAATTTGGCGTGCGATCCTAACTTCTCTGGGAGTTTGCGCATTATATGCCATAAACAATATCTATGACGAGTTTCAGGGAATACAGTAGCAATCGCATTCTTCATCGCTCGATCTTGGTCGATTATGATAGCTTTGGGCGCCCTACCTCTCATGCAATCCAACCACGATCGGAATAACCAAACAAAACTATGTGTGTCCTCGCTTGATAGCAATCCCGCCCCAAAGAGTATGGATTGGCCATGATGGTTAACACCAACGAATGGAGCAAACGGCATACCGTACCTATTTGTTAGGTACGTTGTATCGAAGGATACAACGTCTCCAAAATACTCATAGGCTGCTCGACTCCGTGCATCAGCCCAAAACACATTCCGTAACCTTCCATCATCATCCACGTCCATGTTAGAAACAAAACCATCATTCTGATCTCTCATTCTTTTGAAATACTCATTAAGCGCATCGCTACCTCCTTTACCCAACCTTAAATATCTAGCTTTGTCAATGAAATTCCTACAATCTTTCTCTTGAAAAGGTAGATTCTCATAACCCCCCGCGTCAACAACAAGAGAATAAAAATTCTTATTCATTCGTATACCGGCTCTATCATTCAGCTCGAGGATTCTTTGACTGTATTCATCTAGATGCTTGTGCGATCGCAATAGTCTACTTTTCTTGGGGCTCACAGTAATATGGTTGTGAGAAGTTTCAATAGTGGTGAAAACCCATTTCTCATCTTTGTTCAACGTTGCATTCACCTTCGCTTTACAACCCGTTTTAGTTGTTGCCCGTGGCTTCGAGATATTACTGTTTGGCTTAGGATAGTACTTTCCGGCACGGGCACAACCAATGGTCACATACACAGGCCTCCCATCATCATCTCTTTTAGTCCTCTGTGTCCTTACACCAAAACCCTCTTGTTTGGCATACTGCTTATAGTAGGCAATAAGCTCTTTCTCACTGTGAAACTCCATACCGGATCTTGGTGGTTCAACTTGTACCTCATCATCCGGGACAACAGTGGTACCCTCTAAATCTTCGTTTATGTCGAAAAACATTTCTATGAATGGAAACATAAGGATGAATTAGAATCATTACACTAAATCAGAGAAATATATATATTCTGGCATCGAATAGTGTAATACCATCAGCATCATAGGAACTTCCAACATTTGCTTCAAATTCAGATTCTACACTATTTGGTGTCATCGACGCAGGAGGCGTTTCTTGCCTCAAGTCTTCAAGATTACTCGACGATTGGTATTGAGTATAAGGTGGCATCTGCTCAATAGTAGCTTGAAGTTCATCAAAAATTAAATTACTTTAAACAAATGAATTAACATGTAAATTTTTGAAATTTGGGTAACAAACTCAAATATACCCCAAATGAATCTTCAACTCGAATGAAATCCTCCAAACTACTCGGCGGAGGGTAGGGCGTATCGTGAGGATGCTGCCATTATGCAATTATCTAGATGCATGAGCACGTCATACACACTTTAATAGAAAATATAACATCAACCAGCCTACTCACATGGTCGACATTTGGATTTCCAATTACATTCTGATGCGTGTAAAATGGTTGTGAAGTCGCCGTCGAAGGTTTACGTGCAATTCTATCTTCCTCTTCCCCCATTACACTAAATTTAAGTCAGTCTTCCGAGGCTTTAAAGGCGAGCCACAAAAGAAAAAAAATTCCCATTAAAGTCTGACAATTAATATAGAATCTCACATCCAAAAAACTGTGAGATATTATTGCTACAGATAGGTTTTTTTAAAAGATAGTTATTCATGCAACCTAGAAATAAGGACAAATATCTAACCCTGTGTATTTGGATGTTATTAATCATTTCTAAGTTTATCTCTCTGACCTATCAAAAAGAAAGAAATAATTTCACAGATTCAAAATCAAGATATGCACTCAAAGAACAAATCCAAGATGGAACTCGTGTTGCAAACAGTTCTAACCAGTTAAAGAGGATAAAGCCCTTTCAGTGGACTTGAAGACAACAAGAAAAACAGCAACTGGCTGCATGCAGTTGAAAATTCTGAAAGCACATTCCAAAAAGCAAGTGGCCTGGAATTTCCATGTTTCTCACCGAAATTAGCAAAAATTGAAAGCACATATATTCCATTCTTCTCCCCAGAAAATCAGGAAATTAGGCTCTTTCAAGTAGTGTAGAAAATGGCTTAATCACCTTATATATAAATTTTGTGAAAGTATTTAGGGAGCAATTGCACTTTGCATCAGAATGTCCATATAACAGACTCGTAATAATATCAAAGTAATGCTTACCCAGGGTTTCCTTCACATGCATATAGGTGTTGCCTACAAAGAATTTATCTTCATATAATTACAAAAGAATTTTTGTATTGGTAAATTGGTAAACGAAATTTACATACTCTAAACAATTAATAGTGCAAACTCTTCTTTTTCCCTAAGTTTGTAAGTTAGTCACGGGCACTAATATAGGTCTTCAACCCACAAGCTCACATCAATTCCTTTCTTAGCAAGGAGAGAAGATGCCTTTGAGTTAAAGATCAGAGAAATTATTACAGACCTTTTTCAATTTTTATACATACAACCATGGACAATCTTCATATAATTGCTTGTGAATTTTGCATGAATGGAAGTAGTTCTTGAATAATTTCATAACCAACTCATGTCAATGCAAAGCTTACCTCATCCAAAACAGTGGCAAATTGATTATAAACCTCGTGACTAGCCCATTTGATACACCAAAAAATACAATAAACAGAATGAAGATGTTATAGTTCATTTTGCATTTAATTAGTTTTCATGTAGTTGTTCTTTAGTCTCTTGTTTTTTATAAAATTCAAATAAGGGTGATAATGAAGTTATCAAGGCCGTTGATTGCTTAGTTTAATTGACATGCTATGAGTTGTTGGGTGGATAGGAATTGCTGAGTAGTAGACTACTTGTTTTCTACAACTCTTTATTTTATTAGGTACGGCTACATAAAGCCATTGTTGAATAATAATAAAACCATCAATGAATTCATTTGATTGTTGACTGTTATAATTCAGAATTCATTTGATTGTTGACTGTTATAATTCAGTCTGGTTTCCAGTTCCCTCAAGCAAAATTACTAATTTTATTTTTCCCATCACAGAGATTTCATATGAATTCTTATGTAAAATATAAACTTTCACAAATAGTTTACAGCCAGGTGATAATCATTCCATTAACAAATACCTGACTCCAGCTACCAGGGGCAGCGCATAAATCTACACACGCTTCACTCCTGTAAATCAAATGGTAATTAAGCAGCTCATTTTTAGAACCATTGTGAAGCCGAATATTTCAAGGCTGGCAGGTTAGAGTCACACCATTCCCAGGCCTTGGGTCTGTGGAATAATATGAATGAGAGTAAAAGAAACCAGAGGATAGAAAAAATCACAGAGTACGTTTTCCAGGCACTGCAATTTTTTTTTTCCACTTTCAAAGAAAGGATAATCAATTCCCCAAAGATACCACGTTCATCTACTCCATCAAAATGGTCATATTTAGTGTCCATTCTCCTTCGCATTTACATGCTCTGTAAGTAGAGGACACTGAAGATCATGCAGCTTGAAAATGAAAAAAAAAAGGCTATAGGTATCACTTATGCCCATCATGGCTAAGGTTCAAGCTTTAGCCCACCACTCCTCTAAAACTCCGACAAAATTTTTGAACAAAAACTAAGAACAGCTTACCCATTATTTTAACGAATGATGCATGCATTTCCATTACAATGTAAAAACTATGCACTATCAGAAGACCCAGCTAGCAGTACTAACTTTAGAGGGGCAGAACGAACGATTACGAATGTGTGAGAAAGATGCAAAAAATTTATTCGAAATACAGATACTCAGCTTCAATCAAACAACCCAATGAATGAGATGCTTGAAAACAGAGGTCGAAAACAGAGGTGGAAACTAGAGGTCAAAAGCCATGCAAAAACTGTTTTTTTTCCATGCCCTAATCCGAAATATCCATCTCACAAAACCCAAAACTCACCTCTCCAAGTACACGATAAACGTAACCATATAGAAGTTCACTTTTCTGAAATTTTTTTACCTTCGTATCAGCAACGCCGGCGGCCAGAGATGGGGGGTCTTCGCAATCTAAAAAATACACCGTTTGCTTGTTAAATGATTTCCCGATGAGCGCCGGCTCTGTATGAGCAAAGTATTGTCGCTTGGTGTTTCTGGTCGGAGAGCCGGCGTCGTCGGTGGCGTTGGGCGGAGGACGGTGTCACGCAGGCGACGTAGGAGGGGTTTCGCGGGAGGAATTCGAAATGCAAAAAGCAACCGTATGACATTTTCTAAAAACTAGATTTAATTAGTAACATTCAAAACTTATTGAAATTAAATTATATCATATAAAAATTTTATTAGATATATTCTACATACTTTAGAATAAAATTTTTCAATAACTAAATATCATAATCAAAATAAATAATAATAATAATAATAATAAGCCACTGAAAATTCTCACCGAACGATAGAATTATTTTTTTGTTTTTTAAACAACTTTTTTAAATATTTCAAATATTTAAAAAAATCACAAATTCTTTAAAAAATATTTCTTTAATTATTACGAAAAGAAAAAACAAAATTGATGAGAGTGGCATTTTCCTTAATAATATTAGTCGATAACAAACAAAATAAAAATTAGCTAGGTACATGTAAACATAAAGATCAACTTTGATCCACATGATCAGCGTTTGGAAAAATCTGGTTATAAATAATTCTACGAATCAATATTCGCATTCATCTAATATAATTAATCAAAAAATTAAACTTTAATAAAAATAATATCAATTTAAAATTTAAATATACAAACAACAATATTAACACATAGATCGATACGTAAATTTATTTATATTTAATAAAACTCCACTTATATTTAACAAAACTCCATACATATATCAGCAAGGTGCATCAAATCTATGTCATTGCGAAAAACCAGGTCAATATAAATTCTCGGACTTCTCTAAAATATAAAAAAAAAAAAAAAAAAAATGTAAAACATAAGTTGGAATTGATGTAAAATGATCAAACCCAAAAGTTCAAAACCCCTTCGACTTCAACTGGTACGTGACGGATCCTCACATTCAGGGGTCTTCTTAAAAGCTCGACTCCCAAAAACAAAGAACCCTACCGCTCGCCCAAGAACCGCCGCCAGAAAAATCCCAACGTTGAACGACATCACTGCGAGCATAACAACGTACTCCAGACCGATGCGTACCGTGTACATCGCCGTCTGCATCAGCCCCTCCGCCAAGTTGTTCGTCCCGGGCTTTATAATGTTAAGGCGGGAGAGCCACTCGAGAAGCACAGCGAGAAGAAACACCAAGACCCAAGCCAGAAAGTACATCGCCGAGCTCGTCCCCGGCCAACCAGAGAAGAGAACCACGGCATTGTGGCCCCAGTAGAAGGACATGTGCATCATCATTCTCCGGTGATGTATGTGCTCACCGACGGTGCCGCTGAAAGCTGGTCCGAAATTGTGATGCGAGGTAGTCTCCATGATCACAAACCAATAGAAAATAAAGAAATAAATGGGGGCTACTTTGGCTCAAAGACGAAAGCAAGGGTTGGTTTAAGAACCCACGAAGAGAGAAGAGAATTTCCCGCAGCTGATCACAGTCGTTTGGCACCCATGTTGCCTTCCCATTTATAAGCAGTAATATAAATGGAGGAAGCAAGCAGGCATTTCTTATTGCTGTAAATTGGAGGAATGAGTACAGCGAATGAGGGGAGTGTGCAGTAAAAGGAGGCGGCAGTGTGCAGAAATGTGCTATGACTCATTTCCAAGCAATCCCCATACGGAAGTGAACAGATTCTAAGTGATAATGTCACTTTAAACTGTAAAGTGATTAAAGAAAAGGACGGTACTACAGGTACCGTTGGTGGCTCCCGCTGGGAGTCACCGTCAGATAAAAAAAAATTTTTATCTTTTTAATTTTTTTTTTAAATTATTTTTTAATATTTTTAAACATTTTAAAAAAATATAAAAAAATTATAATAATATTAAAAAAAATTCTTAATTATTAAAAAAAAAATTAAAAAAAAAATAAAATAAGACCAGCGAGAGCCTTCAACGGTGGCCTATCATTTTCTTAAAGGAAAAGATCTCTAAACAATAAACAAAAAAAATATATATATTTTAATTAATAGAACTGTGCATTTTGTCATGACTCATGTCAGCACCTGCATAGCGAGTGATTGGCACGTACATATTGCGCAATGCGACCGGGCGGCGGTACCTACCGTCAATCTGTTACTTTCTTGGGAAAAAGAAAAGAAACATTATCTAAAGAATAATTAAGTATTGAATAGGATGATCTAATTTGAGTGAGCTAGATGGACCGGTATTGTTAATCCAACACCCATGGGCTGTAAAAATAAAGAAAGAAAAGGCCTAAACCAACTAGCCGAATCAAATTGGGTCTGCCCATTTACTCAGCAACATCTGACGGTACTAGACCCCCTGTTGGGGTTGGAAACATGGGATTAAATTTAGGACTCGGAGCCCAAGCAAAAGAGACTGGCCCAATATTGGGTTCCGTTCCACACGGTGCTAGCTACACTCTACTTTTTAAAATTTTCCTGAATTTATAATTTTCGCATATTATAACTCTTCTTATTACGTACCCAATTAAACAAATACAGAAGTGGATAATACAGAAGAGGATGACTAAAATTTTAAATTTTATCTATTTTTTTTATATTTGTAATTTTAATTTCTTTTAATAAACCACATGACATCACACATCAATGAAAGCAAAGTGAGCGATATAACTAGAGAAGCATAAGAGCATTATTCAATTAGATAAACTCCAAAAGGGATCTCTTAATGAACAAACCAAGTTTACTAAGAAAACTGATTCAACATTTGATGTTAACATATAAGATGGTTTTATAAAGACTTACAAACTGATAGATTTAGATAAAATCAAATAGTTATTTAAAATACTCTTTTAAGCCTATGATTTGTGAAAATATAAACTCATGGGTCTTGTTACAAAAAGTTCAAAATTAGAGCTGGTTAATTAATTGGTAATAATTTACAACTAGATATATCATAATTAAGTATATATATTAATTAAAATCAACGCAACAGTACCTGTGGAGATCAGGGAACAAACCCACTTAATTGCAACAAATTCGAAGTCATTTAAAATGCATCCCTCAAAGTAAAGGATGGAGAGGATGGACCTGTCTCAACTATATATATATCAAGTTTAGAATCAGAGACATTCATAATACATATATATATATATATATATATAATGGAGTCACCACATGATGCGTTGCTTCAGTAATTAATATGACACGCTATAATTACTTAATGATCAGTTATGAGATTTAGCATAGGATGGATCGTTTACATGATCACAGTGCTTTATTTTATCAAATTATCAGAAAATTAAAGTCATTAAGTACCAAAACTTTCAGCCGGAAATAGGAATGTATCTGGG
Source organism: Carya illinoinensis (assembly GCF_018687715.1). Lineage (NCBI taxonomy): Eukaryota > Viridiplantae > Streptophyta > Magnoliopsida > Fagales > Juglandaceae > Carya > Carya illinoinensis. The sequence goes on from NC_056760.1 coordinate 40,597,877, forward strand.
AAGATGCTTCTTCTTGGTCTCCTCCTTAGGAACTATAACAGTAAGTACTTCGTTGTCAAGACAAGCTCTGACCTTACAAGCATCTCCATTCTTAGGAAGCCTTAAACGCCTAACAAATTTGCCGCTGTTTTGCTCTATACGCAGCCACCTCTCCGTCTTCTCTTTTTTCTCTATATTCCTCTCGCCTGTAATGCAGAGGACACTATTCCCCTCTATTTCCACCTTCACTTCCTCTTTCTTGAGCCCCGGAAGATTCATCTTCAGCACGTGTGCCTCTGGGGTCTCTTTCCAGTCAACCCTACCGCTCACGAATGTCGTCGTTTCGTTTGGGAAGGAAGTCTGGGGTATAGTTAGACAGCTTGTGAAATCATGAAACTCAAGATTCAGAGGTTCAAATAAGCGACCACCAAAGACGCTATTAGGAATATTGATCGACATTATATAATATATCGACTTTGTTGGTTGTTTTGGTAATGAGAAATAATGCTGAAAGTACAGTACACTGGACAGCCTCAGGGACGTTTGCTGCATGCAGTACAAGGAGGATGCTGTATTTATATATAGAATAATCAAATCAAGGATGCATGGAGCATTTTTTTGTATGGTGGATTCGGGTAGGTTTTTGGTGTGTCGTCCATGGTGTTCGTATAGGCATCTCCTTCATTGAAAGGCTAGAAATTAAAGGCATGCGCAATGAGGAAAGAATATCAAGCTAGCTGGGTGCATGCATGCGGGACGGGAATATATCTTATTGGAATTGATGCGCGCTTCTAATTCCTTTGCATGCGCATTTATGTTGTTCTTGAAGGGCCAGCTCGCACGCGTGCGTACGTGTATTGAAGATTTTGCTTTTATTCGATGGTCCAATATTTGAGCGATCGAGGATCCATGGGTCCGTGAGCCTTTATTGCTGGAAGGCATTAACTCACACACACGCTTCTCTTAATTAATTCCTCGTAAAAATATTAGCTCCTACGAAAAGAGATGATATTTAACATAATTAAACGATATGTGGGCCATTCTGACTCCAATATTAAACTCAGTGTGGTCCACATACTAAACTCAATATTGTCACGTACTGTTCTGTACTGTATATATCTATCTCTCTAGATTATAAGTAATATTTAAGTTAAAAAAGAAAAACTCTATAGGTAATCGGCCAACAAACTGTGGGGAAACTGCATCCTACATGGTAAAATACTAAACGATGCCGCTTGCACTTCCCCTTTGTCTTTTTGCCTTTTCCCCCATTTCAGAATTTCCTTTGTCTCCGACCTTTCCACTCGAAATCTCCATTTTCTTCCATTTTCAGAACGAATAATACTATATACAGTCACTTTTACGTACTCCCTGCACACTCCATTGATATGATTAGCTGGATTAATTTTTTTTTAATACACAACCAATCATATCACTAGAATACACAAAAGAATCCACAAAAGTGACTGCACATAGAATTTTTATTTCAGAGCTCCCTTCCATCTTCTATTTCTCCTTACATTTTTCACCTTCATCTTTATGAGAATATTCTTCTATTTTATTACTTTTATTTCATCCATTTGATTTCATTTTGATTTTCAACATATGAAACAATTGAATTAACAAATAATCAACAAAACTCAACAAAGCCAATCACTTTTGTGCCAAATCGAAGCCATTTATTTTCCAACCACATGCACACGGAGACACCCACACAAAGCCTATGAATAGATATGCACAAGATCTACTAGTTGTTGTCTTGAATATCATATTTATAGGATATTCGATTGTGATTTTCCTTTGTTTTCTCGGCAACCAAGCAACCTATTACGGACTATTGCAGTTGATTGTGATTTTTTTTTCTCTATTTTCTCGACAACCAAACAGACTATTACGGACTATTGCATGAATTTTCTCTATTTTCTCGACAACCAAACAAAATGTTACAGGCTATTGCAGTCGATTGTAATTTTTCTCTATTTTCTTGGCAACCAAACAGACTAATACGGACTATTGCGTCATTTTTCTTTATTTTCTCGACATCCAAACAAATTGTTACAAACTACTTCATTTCTTAGTCATCAAGATTTTTCCACAAAATCTTAGTCATGATTTTCCCCTTCGTCTTCCATCTTCTTCTTTTGCTTCTGAAATGAGGAATCTGAATTCTTCCCTCCGTTTCATTTTGTCTGTGTTATATATATTTTTAAATATATCAATTGACGTGGCATAAGCCAATTCCCCCACGGTTTAGCTATTCGGTTGCTTGTAGCAAAATTGGTTAAAAAATGGTCAGAAATCTTGATCCGTAAAGTTTTCAGTTAGAATTAACTCTTTCGATTTGGTTTAATAATATTAAATTGTCTCATACCCCTTTAGCATGTGTCATAGCTTTAACGAAAGAATGGGGGTGGTGATTGTAGTGAGTGATGAAGATGGTGAGTTGATGTTGTCACTTTGCAAACATGTTGTAGGAATCAGCACTCCAGCTGTTGCTGAGTTAAATGCTCTGTGAAGGACCATCTGTGATCTTCGAAGATGATACTTTGGAAATTATACAGTTTGTAAAAAGGAAGAGTTATTGTTGGGAATGGCATGGACAGTTAATTGAGGATATAAAATTGAATTTATACAATAAAGACACTTGGTCAATACAATAAACAAAGAGAGATAACAATAGAGTAGCTCATACTTTGGCAAAAATGGGTTTAGATGTAGATGATGAGGTTATTTGGATGGAAGGGGGGCCTGAGGGCATAAGCTCTTTTGTAATTCAGGATAAACTTTGTAATGATCTAGATTGAGGTAATACAGAATGATTTTCTGTTTCAAAAAAAAAAAAATGTAAGAACCCGAGACCCATAAAACCGGTCCATGGTTATAGATTTTTTAAATTATATTACTTAATTCCCTAATGGGCTACTATAACATGGTAAATGCTAACTATCACATGAGACCGACCCTCCCATAAGTACTCGAAAACAAGCCCATGATCATAAAATCATGATGATTTGCAAGATCTACACGTTTATGTTGTAGTTTTTACAGAACTATATATCCTCTTTAAAACCTGGTCAACTCATTAGTCAATTACCAACTTGCTATTCCATACTTGGTGGTGGAAACAACTCTCTTCTATGTTATTTGGTTGAAAAAAAGCATATGACCTTCTTGAAAATACTTCACTGCTGGGGAGGATATTCTACAATTAATGCTTCATCCGTCATCAAATGAAATTTATGATATGGAAGCTTATCATATATGAAATTTATGATAAGGTAATGATTTAGCTTATCGTTTCGCCAAATAATTAGAGGCAGCTAACACTTTACAGCTCTAGAAAATAGAAATTGTGAGGGGAAATGGGTCCAGGCCCAATAGGATCAGGCCACAGGGAGCGAGAAGGCCCCAGGCCAGTCAGTTAGAAATCTAAGTAGACCAAGGGCTCGAGACGAAGGCCATGTATGGAGCCCATGGCGCGCCTCCTCATCTAAAGAGGCCATAGCATTGGGCCCGGTTCAATTGAAAAGCCCACCACAAGTAGCGGTTGCCTGGGACCTCGATGGACAACCGAGCCTTGCAAAAAGGTACATAACAGACAACTTTCATAGAGCATAGGGGGATGGGCATGTCTGGTCATGGGCGCACCAGGCTAGAAGACACACCATGTTTAATTTATGTCAAAGAACCTAAAGAAGCAACAACGTGCTACCTAAGGTACCCTAGGACGACACAACCTCAGCCTGACACCTTGCCATGGCAGGAGAGTGGCAGCAAGTCTGACCTAAGCACGATCTAACACACCATGATCTCCGTCAGTAGCCGAGTCCAAGCTAGGTATAAATACCGCAGTTGATCCACCCAAGGGGAAGCTCTCTTAACTCTTTTGCTTATCAACTCTCACCACTTTCTTCACCAAAATACTCTTATTGACTTTGGCATCGGAGGAACCCTAGGCCTCATCGGAGCCTAGGGCTATACATCGATGGGTTCAGCGTCAGTTTCAGCTCCAAACCGAGACACCACTGACTTCTACCATGAGCCAACACCATCGACCGAAATCGTGGGTTAGGGGAGAGAAAACCGATCATATCGGTCTCGACGTACGTCGGTGCGGTCTTTGGTTTACTGTGAAGGAGGAGGAATTGAGTAAGAATGCATCCGCGTTGTGTCGTCGCTTGCCATGAAAGAAGAAGAAAATTGCAGAGAGCAACTGAGGAAGAAGATGATGTGGGGAAGAAGAAGAGGGGTGAAGGGGGTTATTAATTCATTTTGAAACACTATATATTTTTTTTAACTTCTAGGCCCTAAAACAATGTCGTTTCACTCATTTAAGTGAAACGGCGTCATTTCTATATATGTATAAAAAGAAAAATATATATATGAACCAGTCAGTCGATTTAGCAATTTTTTACACAGATAAATCGAAACCGAACCAGCCGATGTCGGTTCGTATGTATTTCACTTGACTGCCGACAGGTTCTTCACTGGTGTCGGCCGGTTCTGGCGTCTGGCGGTTTTCTGTACACCCCGATGGAGCCCACTCTTCTTCCTTGTTGCAAGCCTCGTGAGTTTGGCTAACGTGGAACCGCTCGGGCTACAAAACGTGACATCAACATAAATGATTAAAAACATTGGAGCCTTCTCCTCTTAAAAACTAGAAAAGAAAAAACTTGGTATATTAGCATGGACATATATTCGCATTACATATATAGAGTTTTGTTACACACATAAATTGACGTACCAACACACTACTTGTTATGGGTGCATCAATTCAATGACTCAAAAGTACGTTGGGCTAGGGGTGTACAAGAAACCGTGGAACCGGCAATGACTGACTCATACCAGCTGCTGGAGGCTGGAGTCAGTCGAACCCCCAAGGAACCGGTCGGTAGGCTGTAAAGTTTAAACAAAACCGACTATTGTCAGTTTGGTTGCGATTTAAGACCGACTCAAACTGCTGAACCGGTCGATATAATAATACATTTTTCTTTTTTAAATAATGCTAGAGTAAAACGACGCCATTCCACTTAAGTTTTAGTGGAACATGGTCGTTTTACTACAGCATTTGTGTTTTAGATACAAATTAAATGACGCCGTTTGTTATTAAACCAATTAGCGTTGTTTTATCCATAAGGTGTGAAAAAAAAATAAGTAGAACAACGCTGTTTGTATTAAACCAAACGATGTCGTTTAGATATTATATGTCATCATCTTCTTCCTTGTTTCGATTATGTTTCTCTCTCTCTCTCTCTCTCTCTCTCTCTCTCTCTCTCTCTCTCTCTCTCTCTCTCTCTCTCTCTCTCTCTCTCTCTCTCCACTCTCTCAGACGAACGATGCAGGCAAGGGGAATTGCGAACTAGCTGTGAACAGCCAGAGAACCGCCGGAGTCATTACGGCCGGTTGTTCTCCTCCTCGTCAACCAGTTACAGTCGGTTGCTCCACCATTTCCCTCTCATCGGTTGGCGGCAGTTTTACCCAAAATCCACGCCGAGGGGGTTGGTTTTCTACCCAAAGTCCATTGAAATCAATGGCTTGCTACGGCTGCTAATGTTGTTCATCTCTTTCATCTACTTTTCATGTTATTTTTTGTGTGCAAAAGCTTTTATACAAAATAATTCAACCTCTTAGACTAGTTGCTTTTTAATGTTTGAATAAAATATTAGATACAGTCATGAGTTGTGTAATTATTGTATATTTATTTTAAAAAATAGTGAGGTTTACTATTAAAAATTTAATTTTCATGTAGAATCTGTATTTATTTACTTTTTCAAGATGAGTGCGCATACTTACGCACTCTATGACTGTAAATATTATTTCTTTTTATAATGAGAAATTAGCTATTACAAGTACTTGATCATATAAAATTGTTTATCATTAATTGTTAGAATTAGTTGTTTAGTTGTCGTTTTGTTTGAACATGACTTAACTCTTTTTTGCTAATATGCAGCTCTTTTAACTTAGTCCAAAGTGTACATAGTTTAGACGTTATATAAATATATATTATAAATATATATGATTAATATACTTTTTTTTTCTTTTATAAAAAATCCCATCTTCCATTCACACTTATTGATATGACTCATCTAAGTGGTTTTATAAATTAATCATTTAAACGATAACCGCTTTAAAAATACTACGTAACATATGTGATTAAAAATGACACAATTTAAAATCAAACACAATGTTTCTCCATATCTTCTTATATATAAAAGCGTCAATCCTGGAATAAACAGTAATTTTTGTTACAATATTTATGTTCCTATTTTGCCCTTATATACATTTTTAAAATCTCTTTCGTCCATCAAAATCGTTAATCTGAATTTTATTCTCGAAGATGAATCTATCACTTATTAACGCACTGTTTACTGAACTTGTTCTGGAAACCCAATCCACCCCCCCACCGCACCGCTTAATGCTTACTGTTGCCCAAATGACTAACACAAGAGGGGGGATGAATTGAGTTGTATTAAAAAAATAACAATTATAAATCAAATATATAATATAAAATATAAACAAAATATGAAATAACAATAAATATAAAGAGTAAGGGTAAAAGAGAAGCAAACTCAGTATGTTAACGAGGTTCGGCCCCACTGCCTACGTCCTCGCCTCAAGCTACCCCTTGAGAATTCCCAAATTCACTATTCAACCTCCTTCAGGTGGAGATAGAAACCTATTACACCTTTCAACAACACCGCTACAAAGGATCCGTGTAGAACACCCTCTACACTTGCAATCACCTTACACGTGGTGATTCAACTATTCTCCGTGTAGAATACTTTCTACACGCACAAGGGTTATACACACCCTTTTTCTGATACAAAAGTTGATAGTGGGTAGGTTATCAGAAAACACTCCTCAATGAGTGAAATAAGAATAATACAACGCAAACTATATCTCTCAAACTGAACAAAGATTAATGCTCAATGCTTAGAGAAGAGAGAATGAAAGTTTTGAATGAATGTTGTATGCTCTTGGTGTTATAAATGTGAAGCTCTCAAATGATCTATTTATACGCATATAAGACTTCATATTCAAATTTAAAAAGATTCACATGTCAAAGACAACATCATTCACTTTTTCAAAAAATTCAAATAAAAAGTTCTTCTTTTTCAATTGTCAAAGACAACATCATTCACTTTTTCAAAAAAATCAAACATAATCTTTTACTTTTGACATATGACAAAATGAGCACACTTTCCTTTTCAAAAAATTCAAACCTAATCTTTTACTTTTTGCATATGACAAAATTAGCACACTTTACTTTTCAAATATTTCAAACAAAATCATCTACCTTTTGTATAAGTCTAAAAAAGCATCAATCACTTTTGAAAATATTCAAATAAAACATGCACATGTGAAAGATGACAATCAATCATCTTTAATATTTTCAAAGTTCAACCCTTTAATCAAGGCATGCACATGCAAAAGATGACAATCAATCATCTTTCAAAATTTTCAAATTTAATTTTTAAAAATATTCATGCACATGTGGAAAATATATTTTAATGCTTTATGATAAAATATTAATTTTGAGCATTAATCCTAATTTCGAATTTTAAGAGATTTACAACATTACTCTATGACTTTAATGTGAACTTGTTTCCTTCTTGCTCATGCTTGGTTCTTTGATGTGCTTGATTCCATTGTGTGAACAACTTGAGCTTGAAACTCCTTTATTCTTTGAATTCATTTGTTATCATCAAAATCTATGTGTAGATTTATAATCACATGAAACTTGAAACCTTGAGTTCAACAATCTCCCTCTTTTTTATGATGACAAATACTTGATTGAACTTGAAACCTGTATTAATACTTAAGCTCCCCCTGAAAATATGCGTTAGTTTTTCAAGTAAAAGTATAAATATAATTCCAAGCATATATAACAAGTTTAGCAATTTAAACAACGTTAATGTTCTAGTCTAAAACTTCTCCCCCTTTTGGTATCATTAAAAAGGATCGGCAGCAAGTAAATGGATCTGAAGAAAACGGTGCGTTAGTAGACAATGTAGATAGTTAAAAAAAAATAAATAAATAAATTTCATCTGTCCGTGACCCGACAAGTGCGGCTGAAGATTTGAAAAAATTGCCTGATGTTGTTGAAAAACGAGATTGAAGGCTCCGAGTTTCTAAAAACTGTCATTTTCAGTGATCAGGAAAAAAAATATATTGCTCTTTGACTTGGATGATAGCTTGTCTTATTCTTTATGCTATCTCTATAAAATCAGTCATGAAGTTCATCCAATCCGCACCAAGTTTTCTTCTCATCTCTATAACTCATCTGCATTCATTCAATATTCTCGTTTTAAGCCTTCTATTCTTTTTCTCAATGGCTCATTCTTCTAACATTTCTCTAGATCCATCCATGAGGCATTCTGCATCTCAACCTCCTGTTCTTTCTACAACTACCATTGGTGCCATATTGCAGCAAGAAAATAATAATCTGACTAATAAGTCAGATTCTGATGTTATTTATGACTTGGTGAGTCTTGAGACTCGCTACTCTTCCTTTATTGTTGCTTTTTTTCAATGGCTACAAGCCAAAAATCACGAAATTGAAAAGCTCAAAGAACAAATTGTTGTACTTCAACGAATTGTTCAAGAGTCTCACACAAGGGAAAGAATCATTTGGCAGAAGAATAAACAGTTGAAATCTTTATTAGATTTTTCATTCCGCTTGCCGGTTCCCATGGATAAGAATGACATGATATTGTATGAAGAGAATGAACGTCTCAAACATGAGGCTAAGAATCTCAAGTTTATGTAAAAGTATTTAAAAAATCTATCTCTATTTTTATTGACTCTGATCTATCTTTTAAGAGATATTCATAGCATGCATCATACCTATTTCTCTTCTGATCATACATAATCTATCTTCTGGTAAAGGTTTTGTGAAAATATCTGCTAACTGATCGTGTGTATTTGTGAACTCTAATATTATATCGTCTTTTTGCACATGATCTCGAAAAAAATGATACCTTATTTCAATATGCTTAGTTCTAGAATGTTGTATTGGGTTCTTTGAAAGATTTATAACACTTGTATTATCACATTTGATTAGAATGTGATTATACATGAGTTTAAAATCTTCAAATTGTTGCTTCATGTAGAGAACTTGAGCACAACAACTACCCGCAGCAACATATTCTGCCTCAGCAGTAGATAGTGCAACAGAATTTTATTTTTTACTAAACCAGGAAACTAGTGTATGACCTAAGAAATGACATGCTCCACTAGTGCTTTTTCGATCTATTTTACAGCCAGCATAATCTGCATCTGTGTAACTGATTAGATCGAAAGATGTGTGCTTAGGGTACCATAACCCTAGGTTAATTGTACCACTAAGATATCTAAAAATACACTTAACTGCAATTAAATGTGATTCTTTTGGAGATGATTGAAAGCGTGCACATAAGCACACACTAAACATAATATCCGGTCTACTGGCTGTTAAATATAATAAGCTACCAATCATACCTCGATATATCTTTGAGTCAACTGGCTTACCGGATTCATCTTTATCAAGTTTAGTTGATGGGCTCATTGGTGTTCCAATTTCCTCAGCATTTTCCATCCCAAACTTCTTCAGTAATTCCTTAATATATTTTGATTGATTGATGAATGTCCCACTTTTTGCTTGCTTAATTTGCAATCCGAGAAAAAATGTAAGTTCTCCCATCATGCTCATCTCAAATTCTTCCTGCATAGTCTTAACAAAAACTTGACACATATGTTCATTAGTAGCACCGAATATTATATCATCAACATAAATCTGAATCAAAAGAATATCATCATTTTCATATTTAATGAAAAGAGTTGTGTCGATTTATTCTCTTGAAAAATCTTTTTCAATCAATAAACCACTGAGTCTCTCGTACCAAGCTCTAGGAGCTTGTTTAAGTCCATATAGTACTTTTGTGAGTTTGAAAACATGATTTGGGGAAATATGATTTTCAAAACCTGGAGGTTGCTCAACATATACCTCTTCATTTATAAAACAATTTAAGAAAGCACTTTTAACATCCATTTGAAAAAGTTTGAAATCTTTATAACAAGCATATGCAAGTAGCATTCGAATAGCTTCTAATCTTGCGACAGGTGCATATGTCTTATCATAATCGATTCCTTCTTCTTGATTAAAACCTTGGGCTACAAGTCGAGCTTTATTTCTAGTAATGACTCCGGACTTATCTTTCTTGTTTCTAAAAACTCATTTTGTTCCAATAATAGTATGATTTTTGGGTCTAGGAACAAGTGTCCAAACATCATTTTTTTCAAATTGATTAAACTCTTCTTGCATAGCTAGAATCCAAGATTCATCAAGAAGTGCGTCATCAATATTTTTGGGTTCAATTTGAGATAGAAAAGCAGTCTGATTGTAAATATTTCTAAGAGATGATCGAGTACTACACCTTGTGAAGGTTCTCCCAAAATTTGTTCCACTGGATGATCTTTCACAAATTTCTACTGTTTGGTTGCATCTTGTATTAAATTTTGATGATCTTTCCTGATGGCTCCATGTTGAACTTCCTTTATTGTTTTCTCTTTGTTGAGATTGAGACTTTCTGTGTTATTTATACCTCCTGTTTCTTCATCAATAGATTTCTTGGAGAGTAAAGAATTAGATTCATCAAATACTACATGCATAGATTCTTGTACAGTCAAAGTCTTTTTATTGAATACTCTATAAGTTTTACTATTAGTAGAATACCCATGAAAGATACCTTCATCAGATTTTGCATCAAATTTGCCTAAATTATCCCTGTCATTCAAAATAAAATATTTGCATCCAAATACATGAAAGTAACCAATGTTGGATTTTTTCTCATTCCAAAGCTCATAGGGGGTTTTATCTAATTTAGACCTTAACATAACTCTATTTATAACATAACATGCAGTACTTACCACTTCGGCCAAAAAATAACTAGGCAAGTTGTTCTCATTAAGCATTATTCTTGCCATCTCTTGAAGAGATCTATTTTTCCTCTCTACTACCCCATTTTGTTGAGGAGTTCAAGAAGCAGAAAAATTATGTACAAAACCGTTTTCATCACAAAATGTTTCAATATTTTTATTAACAAACTCTTTTCCCCTATCACTTCGGATACTTGAAATAGTATAGTCATTTTCATTTTGAATTCTCTTGTATAACTTAGTAAGAGCATTATGTGTCTCATCTTTATGAGCAAGAAAGATGACCCAAGTATATCTAAAGAAATCATCAACAATAATAAATGCATAATATTTTCCTTCTAAACTTGCAACTCTATTTGGTCCAAAAAGATCCATGTGTATCAGTTGCAATGATCTAGTAGTGAAAATATGTTTCTTGGTTTTAAAAAAAGTTTTTGTTTGTTTACCAAATTGGCATGCATCACAAATTTTGTCTTTAAAAAAATTTATTTTTGGTAAACCTCTCACAAGATCATTTTTTGAAAGTTTGAAAATAAGTTCCATGTTGGCATGACCTAGTCTTCTATGCCATAGCCAACTAGTTTCATTTTGAGCTGAAAAACAAATAGTATCTTGTGAGGTAATTTCTTCAAAATCGATTGTATAAACCTTGTTGTTTCTAAAAGCAATAAGACAAATATTACAATAATAATTATTCAAAATAATGCACTTATCCATTTTGAAAGTAACTATAAATCCTTTATCACATAATTGACTTATACTCAAAAGATTATGTTTTAGACTTTCAAGAAGTAGAATATTTTCAATTATGAGAGAAGATTCATTACCAATTTTACCTATTCCCACGATATTCCTTTTCGAGTTGTCTCCAAATTTCATGTGTCCTTCTTCTCTAGATTTAAGATCAAAGAACTTAGTATTGTCTCCTGTCATGTGTCTTGAACATTCACTATCTAAAAACCATTTGTTTTTGTTTTGTGGAGGACTTCATGCATACCTATAAAAACAATTAAAATGATTTTTCTTGGTATCCAAGTTTTTTGGGTCCTTTATTTATTAGTATTAGAAAAATAAGATTTTTATGTACCCATATGGCCCTAATAGTCATTGTATGCTTTCTTCTAATAGGACAAGCATGATAATTATGACCATTTCTATTATAAAAATTGTAAATAGCATGTGGCATATATAAAGAACTTGAGTGACTATAATAGTATCTTTTTTTGACAAAATTATTTTTATAAAAAGAATTTTGAATATTAGACTTTAATGTAGAAAAATTATCAAAGAAGTTTTCATAAGGTTTGTATTTTTGTTTTAGCATATATCCCAAGCCTGCCTTATCAAAAACACATCTTTGACTACTATGAAGTTTTTCAAAATTTCTTTTTTCATTCGTAAAATTTTTAACAATATTTTCTAAATCAGTTTTCTTCTTCTTCAACTCAAGATTTTTATCTTTCAAAACGATGTTTTCTTTTTTTAAAATATTAATTTCATTTGTTCAAGAAAAATTTTCATTTTTCAAAGCAGTATACTTGATACCCATTTTTTCAAATTCCTCATGTATCTCTTCTAAAACATTTTGTAATTTTTCATATGAAGGATTTTCAATATTATCAAGATTTGTTACCTCAATGTCATCTTTAGCCATAAAACAAATATTTGCTAATTCTTTCCATTACTTGTTTCACTATCTGAACTACTTGAATCATCATCTCATGTAGCTTTCATTGCTTTCTTACCCTTGTTTCGATCTTTCTTTAGCAGAGGACAATCTGGTTTTGTATGACCAGATTTATTACATTTATAATAAATTAAAGTGTCATTTTTACCTGAATCTTTCTTGGAAAACTTTTTGAAAATTTTCTTTGAGAAGTTTTATTTTTCTTTAGAAACCTCTTAATTCTTCTTGTTATCATCACAACTTTTTCATCTTTGTCGTCATTTTCCTCATCTTCATCACTTTCACTTTCATGAAGAACAGCTTTAAGTGTCAAACTCTTCTTTGGCTTTATTTCTTCTTTTCTTCTTTTCAATATGTACTCATGGGTGATAAGTGACCCGATGAGTTCATTCACTTCAAGCTTATTGAGGTCTCTAGCTTTAAGAATCGCTGTCACTTTTGATTCCCAACTTTTTGGTAGAGAGTTGAGAATTTTTCTTACTATTTTCACATTCGAATAAACTTTGTCAAGAGTTGTCAAGTTGTTTATGATGTTAGTAAAACGAGTGTGCATACTAGAAATAGATTCATCATCATTCTCATCTTAAACATTTCATATTCATGAGAAAGAATATAAATTTTTGATGCTTTGACTTGCAAAGTTCCTTCATAAGTAACTTTCAAATTATCTTAAATTTCTTTTGCCATAGCGCAAGTCATTATTCTATTAAACTCATTTCCATTGAGAACATTAAATAATAAATTCATAACAGTTAAATTCAAATTATAAAATCTATCGTTTTCACGATCAAACTCTTTTTCTTCCTTTTTGACCTTCACTCCATCAACCACTTTTGTTGGAATATAAGGTCAATTTATAATGGATTTTCAGATTTCTCGACCTTGAGTTTGAAGGAATATTCTCATTCTAACTTTCCATAATGAGTAATTGTCTCCACAAAAAAGTGGAGGCCGACTGCTAGATTGACTTTCACCAAATGAAACTGCAATGTTAGCCATAAGATCTTAACTCAAAAGATAGTTAATTTTATAACAGAGCCCTTACGCTGATACCAATTGTTACCAGATGACTAACACAAGAGGGAGATGAATTGAGTTGTATTTAAAAAAATAACAATTATAAATTAAATATACAATATAAAATATAAACAAAATACGAAACATCAATAAATATCAAGAGTAAGGGTAAGAGAAAAGTAAACTCAGTATATTAACGAAGTTTGACCCCACTGCCTACGTCCTTGCTTCAAGCTACCCCTTAAGGATCCCCAAAATTCACTATTCAATCTCTTTCAGGTAGAGATAGAAACCTATTACACCTTTGAACAACACTGCTACAAAGGATCCATGTAGAACACCATCTACACTTGCAATCACCTTACACGTGGTTATTCAACTATTCCCTGTGTAGAACAGTTTCTACACGCATAAGGGTTATACACATCATTTTACTGATACAAGAGCTGATAGTGGGTAGGTTATTAAAAAACACTCCCCAATGAGTGAAATAAGAACAATACAGTGTAAACTATCTCTTTCTCAAAATGAACAAGGATCAAGGCTCAATGCTTAGAGAAGAGAGAATGAAAGTTTTGAATAAATGTTATATGCTCTGGATGTTGTAAATGTGAAACTCTCAAATAATCTATTTATATGCCTATGAGACTTCATATTCAAATTTAAAAAGATTCACATGTCAAAAAAAACATCATTCACTTTTTCAAAAAATTCAAATAAAAGGTTTTTCTTTTTCAAGTGTCAAAGACAACATCATTCATTTTTCAAAAACTTCAAACCTAATATTTTACTTTTGGCATATGACAAAAGGAGCACACTTTACTTTTCAAAAAATTCAAACCTAATCTTTTTATTTTTTGCATATGACAAAAGGAGCACACGTTACTTTTCAAAAAAATTCAAACCTAATCTTTTTACTTTTTGCATATGACAAAAGGAGCACACTTTATTTTTCAAAATTTTCAAACAAAAGCATCTACCTTTTGCATAAGTCAAAAAAATCAACCACTTTTAAAAATATTCAAATAAAACATGTACATGCGAAAGATGACAATCAATCATCTTTAATTTTTCAAAGTTCAAACCTTTAATCATGTAATGCACATGTGAAAGATGACAATCAATCGTTTTTCAAAATTTTCAAATTTAATTTTCAAAATATTCATGCACATGTGGAAAATGTATTATAATGTTTTATAATAAAATATTAATTTCGAGCTTTAATCCTAATTTCGAATTTTTAAGAGATTTACAATATTACTCTATGACTTTAATGTGAACTTGTACCCTTCTTGCTTATACTTGTTTTCTTGATGTGCTTGATTCCATTGTATAGACAACTTGAGCTTAAGACTCCTTTATTCTTTGAATTCATTTGTTATCATCAAAATCCATGTGTAGATATATAATTACACAAAACTTGAAACCTTGGGTTCAACATCTTTTACTCCCCAGTTTCTCGCACAAACTTCTGCCTGCTTCAGCATTGGGATTTCTCCTATTCCCTAATTCTACTCCTTACGTGGGTATGATTTCTCTTCTTTTGTCTTCTTAGTTTAAGTTCTTTCAAATTTTTACATACTATATACAAAATGCATATAATCTGGGTTCAAATCTGAGGAGAAATTTATACATAATAAATTTTAACAACCAAATTGACATGGAAACACATAACAAAACAACCAAATAAAAATTTGTACACATAATTTGGGTTGAAATCTGACGAGAAATTGGTACATAATAAATTTTAACAACCAAACAAACATGACAACACATCATAAAACAAACATTCAAAAAAATTAATGATAATAAAATAAGATATGAACAGTAGTTTCCTTTCTCTGCTCTCTCAATCTCTGATTTCGTTGGATAAACCCTAAAAGAAAAACATCAAAGCAAAAAATGAAGATAAAAACGTAGCATGACTTCAAGTTTCAAATCCAAAACCACAACAACAACAACAAAAAAAAAAAAAAAAAAAAGAATCCAATATGTTCCCATTTCAGAAGACTCCAGAAAATAGAACATATTGAATAATAATAATAATAAAACCTCACATCTGAAGAGGAAGATTTGTAAGATTTCAAAATTCCTACAAAATACTAAAACAACATATTGACATGCAGGAAATAAAAGCAAATATGAAAAAAATGGTGAAACATGTAGATCTAAAGACGGAAATTTGAAAAACAGAAAAGAAAAAACAGATTTTACTCATGTACATTGATAGATCTAAAGTAAAACTTCTTAGATCTAAAATAAAACCTCTAGATATGCTGAAGTTTGTAAACATTAAGAAAAAAAATTTGTGAAATATGTAGATCTACAAAATGAAATTTTATTTTGCTGAAATAAAAGGTAAAAATTGTAGATCTGAACAATATAAAAAATAAAAGATTTAAAATATGGAGCTTCCGAGAGAGCATTGAATAAAATGTTGTGAGACAGAGAGGAAAAGCCAAACAGTAAGACACGCGCGCGCACAGAGACAGAGAGAGACAGAGAGAGAGAGGGCTAAATGTGTGGGGGAGAAAATGGGAGGATTGCGGCTAGCAAATGAATATAAAAGTAGCTAATCGAGAATTGAATATGTAGGGCCAGGTTTGGGTTTTTTTTGTAAATAGATGTTATTGTATTTATTTTGTCTGTTTCAATCAGCACAGGCCTCCCCTCGGCAGTTGCTATGAAAACAAGTTTTGTAAATTCCTCCCAACGAGATTGAGAAATGCCATAAACAGTAAAAATTGCGCACATAAAATCGAACATATATGTGCCTTGGACATAGGTGCTTTACTAGCATATATAGATTCCACCATTATCTTTATTTGATATTGACTACAAATACCAAATATATGAGTGCATAAAGGAATGAAGCTAGTACGGATAGTAACAGTTGAGGCCCAACCCAGTAAAAAGAGAATGATGGACCAACCCAATCCAATTTGCCATATTGTAATTAAGGGATGAAATCGTGAGTTTAGAATCACAAGAAATATTACTTATCATCTATATACTACATATTAATATATAATTTATCATTTTATTTAAATACACATATTAAAATATCAATATGTGTATTTAAATCAAACGACAAGAATAACAAATCATTTGATGATGTGTAGTGTAGGAGATAATAAGTAAAATTTCTCTTAGAAGTAATTGTTTGAAACCCAAAGTAGAGGGAAAGACCTCATCCAACTAACACACTTAAAATGATACATATCGATGTTGAGGTAATTTCATATGCTCGGTAAATAGTAATAAAAAAATAATAAATAATAAAATAAATAGTAAATAATTTATAAATAATGATAAATTATTAGTAAATAGTATTAAATAATAGTGAAATAATTCACTTACCCAACACAACCTTAACCGTTTTAACCATAATTCTTATGTTTACTTTTATTTCTCTCTCAGAAATCGAAGCAACTATTAATGTACATCCTCCACAGCTGTAATTTTCTTTTCTTATACGAGGATTCACTTCTTTATTTTTTCCCATTTAGAACATATATTAGGTTAGAGTAACGTGTAAAGTACGTTTGTCTAATTGGATGATATAAGATTTTTAATAAAAAAAATATAATTTTTCATAAAAAAAAAAGAATTAATTAATGCATAATTTAATACATAAAATGAATGGTATAACTATGAAGCGACGTAATATCATTTAACTTATGTACAACAATGGAATGACTACAAATCGGGACATGCCCTAACCAAAAATGGGATATATATAAAAATTGAACACAAAAGATGACAAAGGCTTTTATATTTGTCCAGTGTAATTAGATTTTTCAGTTAAAGATGTTGTCTTTACCTTTGACAAAGTACCAAAGTGTTTTGTTCGGAAGAAAAGAAAAGCATTTAGATCGCCCACAAAGCCATATATTAAACTTGTGGGAAGATTGGAATACGACAAAGCCTCATGCAAAGCAGCTAAAGAACAATCACACCACACCCCCACATTCCTTCCTTTATATTATTCATTTCCCCACATTTTTGTGTGGGATTACTCTCTCCCAATACAGAAAAGCTAATCCTATCGAGATCCATCCGGAGATCTCGATTATTTTTTTATTTAATAATTAAAAAAATATTTTTAATAATATTATAATTTTATTTTTTTAAAAGGATATTTAAAGATTAAAAAAATAAATAAAATAAAATAAAAAAGAGGGATTGGTCTTGTTGGGAGCCATTCTCGGGAGCACGGCTCCTCCCAATAATACGGCTTTTGATCCCAAAAATATCCCAAACACCTACATCCACGGCATGTCCGAATCAGAGCCAGTGCTGACGTAAGCCCGTGGGCCCCACATCGGCTTGGGGATTCGCGATCCCAAAGAAAACGAGTTGTCCTTTGGATCCCTCACTGGCCAATCTCCTTCCCTCCCTCGCTTTCAACCGTGCGATTAGAAAAGCAAACGGCCTTGCGCCGAAAGCCCCCTCCATACAGACAAAACCCCACACTCTTTTCTCGCACTCACTGAGATTTCAACACCCTCACAGAACTCCGTTTCCCCCCGTCATCGCCGGTTCTTTCCTTTCCGGCGGTCGGAGGAACAAGACTTTTACGCTTGATCCATTGGTTTCGTTTCTCTTGCGGTAATTCTTTTTCTTTGCTTGTAATCTACGTCGGCTTGAGATTTTTGTGACTCTTCCCTCCACTAACTATTACGTTTCGAATCTTTGTCAGAACCGACTAGTTTTTGCTAGAATTCTACTCTCCGGGACCTGCATTTCTCCCCCTTTTGTTGCGGTAAGCCGCTCTAGTCTTCTAGGAACCGTGATCTCATATTTGGCTTGTGCTTTTCTGTTTTCTTTATGATCCGTTTCGTTCTTTAGAAACTGGAGGAAAAAATATGAGGAAAATGGAATCTTGGATTCCAGCATTCTTACAAAAGGCCTGCTTGATTTGAACAACTTGCCGGTAGACAATGCAGGACTTCGTTACATTTTTTACGGTGCTTTTTATTTGCATCAGCTTTCTTAGCGACCAAACAGAGCTAGAATTTACATATATAGAGATATAGATATATATATATATATATATATTTGACATGTGATAAATAGATCTTGATTTGATATTTATCTGATATTTTGATCGATGTTTTTGTTTTTGGATCTGTGAGTTTCTTGATTTGGCTCTGATTTTCTTTTTACGCATGGTTTTATTT
Organism: Carya illinoinensis; assembly: GCF_018687715.1. Lineage (NCBI taxonomy): Eukaryota > Viridiplantae > Streptophyta > Magnoliopsida > Fagales > Juglandaceae > Carya > Carya illinoinensis. The sequence continues at coordinate 40,616,660 of NC_056760.1, forward strand.
CAATCTTGTAGAATATTTGGAAATGGGAGCCGGGAGGGTGGGAGGGAGAATTACATTTTCTTTAGTTAACGTATCAGGCCTAGAAAAAAAATTGATTACCGTATCAGAGGTTTTTTTTGTTTTTTTGTATTTAAACTAACAAGCTATTGCGATGTCTGAAGCACTGCTCGAAGAAGATTCAATTTCCCTATCAAAGGAAGCAATTTTCTGTTTCTGATTAAGCATATATAAATTAATCTAAATCAGTAGAGAAAATTGGATAAAAAGCAGAAGCTTTTCTTCAATTCATCATTTCTTTCGTCACTTTATTTAGAAACTTGTGTCTTTAGTGTGGCAGCCCGATATTTTCTTTTCTGGTACATATGTCTTCCAGATGAGTACCTTTTGTTGTGAAAAAACCAACGACAATGGGAAACTTCCTACATCCACGCACTTGCAGAAGATTTTATTATTCTAAGGAATCACAAAATACACTTTGAAGTGAAATCACTTTGTCCAGAACACAACATGCTAAACTATTCATTAAGTACATATTTATCATTTCACACGGCGGAAATCTTAATTTTCACTTTTTTATGTTATTTGCTTGAACGGAGTGTCGAGCCTGCCTCAAGTAAACTCTCTCTCCAAGCTTTGTTCAAGTGACTTGTCAAGAAAATGTCTAGCAAGCTCTCTATCCGAGCTTGCTTGAGAGACTTGTCGTAAAAAATTTAACCATAACGCATCATTGTCGGGTCATCAAATCGGACCGACATACCAACGAAACCAGGTTCAACAAACCCAACGCCTTTTCCTTTTTTTATTTTCAACAAAGATTCTTATAGAAGTGTTATTAGAGAGCTCAGCGAATGCTTGAAAACTCTCTATTTGAGAAAGATGCTAGGTACAATCATACAATAGAACATAGATACCAGCTTTGTTTTTTTAAATGCACAAGTCAAACAATAAAGTTCTTTGATGGAATAGCAAATACTTGGAAATTAGCCTTAAAATAATTATACCCAATGTCTTAGCATCAACTCGAGATCATTCCGAGATGATAGGAGAATAAAATCTCAGCTCATATTGAAAAGTGTTAAAATAGTTGGGTGAAAGAACTTAACGGACTTTGCTTGCTTGACTATATTTAGTGCCAGGAAGTATGCACTGGTTTGCTGATGGTCCACTTTGACATGTTAACTACTAATGCCAGCATTCACGTTTAATCTTATTGCGGATGGTGCCAACTCTTTTTCTCTTTCAATCCCTTCAATCTTAGAAGAATAAGAAGCCAAAATAGCGTTCGTATATATCATTTCCAAACGGAAATTGAATGAATTATTCTTTCATAGTCAAGAAAAGAAAAGACTTGCATATATTTGGAAATTCGAATTTCGTTGGATATAAATTATATAACGTTTTACTTGAAATTAGAACTGCATGGTAGTTTTGAGCGGTGGATGGGCAACATAAAATATACACTACTCTAAATACTTGCCATAATATCTGAGATGGTCGGCAAGATATGTGCAGTTGACCAATTAGAAACTCCCCACTTTATTTTTTATTTTTTTTTCCTATTAACCAGAAAATCGATGATGAGGTTCTGAATGGGTAAAATATAGAAATGTCATGGTACTTGATCAGCCAGTCAAGCCTTTCTTGTTTTGTTCTGTTTTTTGTACAATGGCTTCAGATCTTAACGAATTCAATAAGAATGATGCGGAAATGTTTCCTCTAGATCAATTGCTGACAGATTCCAATCCTTAAATATGGAAGTGCTTCTACCTGCATAACTTTAATCTGCATTGGATTTCTTATTTCAAAAGCCTAAGATGCCTTGGCTTTTTTAATATTATATTTTTCCCCTCATTTCTCCTTTTAAGTTTGATTACAGCAACTAATTTGATTCCTATGCTCAACAGCAGCTCCTTTGTGAACTTTTTGTGTAATAAGAGGGCAGTAGTGGGCCATGTGCCAATGAAGCTTGGGAATATTTGATTCAGGCTATCTAGTGTACATCCAAATAATGAGTTCTTAAGACCTACCAGAGAAATGGTAATCAGTTCAGAACTCAAAAAGAATTCAAAACAGGAAAAAAACTGTAAGATAGTGAAGCAGAGGGTTCCATCACCCCAAGCAAGTCGAAGTCCAAAGTGCCCAGACAAGTTAGAAGTCCAAGTGAAATCTTCAGGAACCGGTCAGAGGTCATTTGTCAAGGTGAATACGAGTAAAGAAGATGAGCTTATCAAGCACATGTCAAATTTGCCAAGTTATCTCCAGCGTGCTGAGAGAGGAGAAAACAACCAAGATAAAGCTTTGAATTTTGGGGTTCTAGATTGGGCACGATTAGAAAAATGGAACTATAAGCAAAACCGAATCCCAGCAAGAGGAGATGATAATGCACTACGCAGAAGCTGTGATTTATCGTCAAAAGCAATTAATGGGTCATCGACATTTTCTAGTAAAGTCCATGGCAAGATGTCTTCTGAGCGACACTCTTTGCCTCATCCTAGTCTTGACTCATCTCACAAGGATGGCCATCCTCAAGATGCCAAACTGTTCGACCTGAATGCTGTAAAATTTCATGATTTTGAGACTGCTTCCAAGAGCTACATGGATGGGCAGCAAAAGGTACCCTGGACATATAAGTCTTATGGCAGAAGTTGCTCCGATATAATGCTTGATAAGGGGAAGAGAAAAGATTTAGATCATAAGATTACTTCAGAAATGGGAAATTCTGCAACTACCTCAGGAACCAATGGGGTCTCTCTCAGTCGGAAGTACAATGCAAGTGCTTGGGATGGTGAAGCTAAGAAGAGCATAAAGAAGTTGCAAGATTCAGATATCAAGAGAAAAGATGGAGATAAGAAAATTCCTTCAGAAATACGATCGTCGCATTCAGATTGGAGAAGTTATGATTTCTCTCTTCATTCAAAGGAGAAGCTGAGTGCTGGCAGAGGTGAAAATAGGAAGAGGATAGAGGAGTTACAACAATCAGATATAAATCTCTCTAATCTATGTTCCCCGGGTGGGCACACCAGCATTGTTCTCCTACCAAAAGAGTTAGCCCAAAATCAAAGTTCAGAAGTATTCCAACTTTCACAACCCAGAGAATCCAAGAAAAAGTCATCTGAGGCAATGAGGCGCAGTTTTTCAGAAGAAGTATTCCAACTTTCACAACCCAGAGAATCCAAGAAAAAGTCATCTGAGGCACTGTGGAGCAGTTTTTCAGGTAACTTTTTTGGTAAGGATGTTCACTCTGAAGAACTCTGTTCTGATGTTCCAGACTTGTGCCCACTGCCTTCTGGAGAGACCGATCCCACATCAGACATGATACCAGATAGCCTGATCAATGTTCAGTGTAATAAGCTTTCATCTGTTGCATCGCACAAATCCAAATTCCCATACAAGACATTGAAGATTCTTCCTAAAGGCATATATGCAGAAGGAAAGGACTTAGACCTCAAGCTTAATAATTCAGATGTTCGTACTGCAAAAGCAGCAGATGAAGAAAACGCTGTGCTGGAAACTAAAAAAGACAGAAATCCATCACCCAATCACCGGTTTAGCTTCAGCTTGGGTCGTCTGGGTAGAAGTTTCAGTTTCAAGGAGGGTTCATCTGCACCAAAGTTGATCTCCTCAAATGCTAGTGTCAAGTCTGGTCCTGTGAGATCTGAATCTTCTGCGTGTTTGGATACTTCAATCAGAGAGAAGCCAAATATTCCTAACAGAGCTAAGTCCAGCCCTTTAAGGAGGTTATTTGATCCCATACTGAGGTACAAGGTAGCAAATTCACTGCATTCTGCTGAAACCCCTCAGCCAGTGAAAGAGAGTTTAGATTTCATCAGCTCTAGCCCATCTAGAGTCTGCCACTCACTTCAAAAGGAGAAGCATGAGGCATCGAACATCCAAGCCCTTTTGCAACTCAGGGTAAAGAATGGGCTACCTTTGTTTAAGTTTGGGGTTGAGAACGACAGAATCATTCTTGCAGCCACCATGAAAAATTTGATTTCATCAGGGAAGGATGACTCAGGCCGAAATTATACATTTTACTCTGTTAATGAAATTACAAAGAAAAGTGGTGGCTGGATGGGTCAAGGAAGCAAAAGGGAGAGTTGTGGCTACGTATATAATGTAGTTGGTCAGATGAAGGCCTCCAGCACTTGTTTCTCTGATTTGAGTGGATCAAATTCCCACAACGAGTATATGGTCAGAAAATCTGTCTTGTTGTGCGCTCAGCCAAAGCAGGAAGATCAGGAACCATTGAAGTTTACGCCAGAAAGGGAGCTTGCAGCCGTTGTTGTCAAGATCCCTTCTAAAAACTTAAGCCATGATGGAATGGAGAGTGATAAAAAGTTGATGGCGAAGGTCTGCATGACATGTTTGGCAGAAGGCAGATGCTCTTGCAACTTCAAAGAAAATAAAAACTCAGATGGTATTACAGTTATACTTCCAGGCGCTGTACATGGACCACCAAACAGAGGAGAGCCTTCGCCACTGACTGATCGCTGGGATGGATCATGTGACTGTGGAGGTTGGGACGTTGGCTGCAAGCTGCGTGTTCTTTCCAACCAGAACCGAGGCAGTAAGATTCATGTGATATCCAAAGCTTGCCGTATTCCGGACAATATTGAACTTTTTGTCCAGGTACTGCTTTTATATCTGGGCTTCTGTTTGATCTGCAAGTGTTCACATATTACAATTTTAACTGTAAATATTGTAATAATGTCCAGGAAGAACCCCAGGAGAGCACGCCCTTCTTCAGATTGACGCCATTGAAGGATGGAATCTACGCGATTGAATTCAACTCATCAATCTCTTTCTTACAATCCTTCTTCATTTGTGTCGCCATTTTAAGCTGTAATAGACCAATGGATCCCCCAGCAACAACCAAGATATCTGAGGTACAAGTTTTCAAGGAGCCCATTCTGAATGAGGATGGTGGAATACAGAGAAGAGCGCCTGCAAAATATGCTCTAAGTCCACCTTTTTCCCCTGTTGGAAGGGTCTAGTTTCAGGCAAGGAACCTGCCATCTAGCTGTCGATCCTCTTCAAAATAGCTAAAGAGGCATTGAGAGAACTCCCCAAACTCAGAAGTCTTTTCGTTTTCGACCATCGTATCAGTACCTGCAGCGAAGTCTGATAAAGGACTATTAACTGGACTGCTTGTGCTGTTCTGGCAGAAGACATGTATACCCATTTGTACAAAAAGCAAATGTCATCAGCTATACAAGTACAACATAGCCACTTAAAGGAGAACTCCAAAACTACCGTATGCTCGTTAAAAGGTAGAACACTGAACGTAATGCCATACTTTTCTAGGCATGCACAGTTCTGTATAAATGCTCCGTTTTCTCTTTTAATAATGCGAGATCTTTTCTATGGAATGCTTGCCTCAAGATATCATTGTACAGCCTTTGCGTGCTAGATCAGGATTTGCAATTTTTTTATTTGTGTTGGAGAGAGAGAGAGAGAGAGAGAGAGAGAGCAATTCAAATTCAAGCAAAATTGCAAAAAGACAAGAAAGATTTTTGGTCATAAGCTATAAATTGAAATGGGTTTCACAAATCAATAGGTGAAGCATGATGAATACAGATAAACCATTGACCATCAATTCTCTCAAATACATTTGTAGCAAACTGTACACCCCATTTGCTACCTTCAGTCTTAACGAATTTCCTGCACGTAACATACCCTACATCCCCCTTAACATGAACCCTCACATCCTTCAGTTGAATCTCTAGTGGGAATTCATAGTCCGCCCATACGAACTCCCAACTTTCCATAACATCTTCATGACCCGGTATCCCATTTGCACCTGGGTGTACAACACAGACCTCGTCGCCTTTGGCCCAAAGCTTTTGCATAGCAGCTAAATCCCCAGTTTTGAATGAGTCGTAAAATCGAGCATTTGCTAGTAATACTGATGTTTTGCTATCCTCGTGGAGATTTTTAAGGCTATCCCTAATTTTTGCTGCTTCAACATAGTTTTCCTCAGCGATGGCAATCTGCAGCTCCAGCTCTAAGGCTTGTTCATCCATTGTAATGCTTTCACCGCCTAAGGGATCCTGTGTGTCCTCTCTTTTCCCTTGACATGGTCTCGTTGAGACCAAACTGGAATCTTGTTGAAATAATTCTGCACTAAGCACACAGAGTTAGAAATGCACAAAACTTGGGTGGTGTAACCATTAATTATGAGTACAAGCTTAGAGGGGCACTGAAGATAATAAATAGAATACCAAAACATCTGACTTACTGGATCTTCCAGTTTGCAAACTGAGGTGATGATCACCGGGCAAGACCTGGAACCTATGTCTTCGACCAAAGGGTTTAACCATAACTACACCGCATTGCTTCAGGGAAGGTTCAGAAAGATGATGAAGTGTAGCAAAACTATTGACAAATGAACATGGCAGGCTATAAACTTCTCTGACGGTAGAAGCAATACCCTATAGAAGTAAAGGTTAGGACACTGAGTGAGAGACTCATAAAAGAACTGTGGACAACAAATGTTGAGAGGCAGAAACTTTGGGCTTAATTGTCTTACATATCATATTTCACACGAAGAAACCATCTGCCTCATATATGCAAATTCAGTAATCTAATTTTAGTATCAACTTAGGTAAACCTTTATTTAATATATAATACCAGGAGGTTATCAACCTTTAAAACACTCAATATGAGTATTCATCAATTTCAACCTCAACAACGATATTTAATCAAGCCACAGCTGCAGTAGTACTTGAGAAAGCCGTTAAGCACTTCTTCAAGTTTAAACATTTTATACTTTCTTCCTCATCTCGTACATCCCAAAAGCCAGAAGTTTATGTATTTACAATATTTTCCAAACCCTACTGCTACAAAGATAGAAAATTCGAAAGTGGGTTTTTCCTAGAACAAGAAACTTAAACATGTCAATAAACCCAGAAAAGTTATCTCAAGGAAATTACTCAATTTAGCTTCGGATAAGTTATAACAACAATTATGACCATAAGCACTTAAGCCAAACGAACCATGAATTTAAACTCCCAAGCAAAGTAAGAGATTAGAGGAGGAGACGCAGAACTCACGTTATAGCAGAAGCTAGACCCATGAAGCGGCATGGTTAAGGGGCTGATTATAGAGAGGCCAAGAATTATGAGGAAGAATTAGGATCGGGGTGAACTGTTCCATACAGAGGACTGGGACTGCTATTTAGAATTTATCTACTCGGAGATCATGAGTGAAAACTTTGGATATCGGCTAGGGAACGCCCTTTTGAGGAAAGATTGAAGAATGGAAAATAGGCTGGGCTGGATGGTCGGTGGAACAGAAAATGAGCTGGAGTGGGCTGGGCTGAATGAATGGGTCTAATGGATTTTCACCACCAATATTTAGAACTGTTTGGATTAAGAAATATTTTCATCTCATTTCATTTCATCATTTTAACTTTATAAATTTTTAATTTTTCATTTTGTAAGATAGTTCTTGAAATTTTGAGTATTATTTTTTAAAAAAATAATTTTGAGTATGGGAAGGGAAAGGCATGCAAACGCATGTCGTTTTCTTATGAAAGAAGAGGCGAAGGTCTCCCAAGTATAAGAGAAACTTCCTAGACATAGCTAGGATTCAATATTTGATCAGCCAGGTTAGTAACCTCCAAAACATTGTAAAGATTCTCTGCTTTTTACTTTTGGGGTTAACAAACATTCTAAGATATAGAAAGTACCTTTCCGTTCCCAAACAATATTAATATCATGATGTCTGCCATTTCCATCGTCCTTTTGTCACCATTGCACCTCAGATGCTCCAAAGAAACCGCTTTTTTTTTTTTTTTTTTCATTGCATGCTTAATCATATTTTGTTTGATGATGGTGTTAGAGGTATCCATGTAATTTAGACGTCTCAACTGGCTCTATTAATGCATGGAAGAACCTACTCTTTCAGGATCACGTACGACATGATATATCATTTCAATTCACTCTTTTATACGCCTGCATCCATATATAATAAGATAGAAAAGCTAGCTAGCTCATGAAAAGTCCTGTGCCGCCAGATTCTTCAAGCTTCAAAAGAAAAGACGTTGGTGGTTGGATATCATAATTATTTTGCATAGTTGCAAAAACTTAGAATTGTTAAGCCTACCTACCCTTGGTCGAAGTCGTGCCATAGGTTTGAAATTTGAGGATTTATGATAGATAGAATGAATTGGGAAGCCTACAACCTTCTCGAATTCCCATTGAAGTACTTAATTGTGTCCAACATCAACCGAATACACATCATGTCGATCTTTACCCTGTTTTTGAATTATGATTCCAATAAATACATTAAAAATATTGCATTTAAGAAAGCACATGGATGCATGCAGGAAAGTAGCTAGCTCACGTACGTATGATATCATTTTTTCCAAATTATAATGATCGAATTGCTCCCTTTTTTTTTGCCTAGATAAGATAGGATTAGCTAAAATTGACCGGAGAGATTGTCCTATATAATCATAGAGCACAATTGGGAAAACTTCGACAGGAAGTTTTAGAGAGAGAGAAAGAGCCTACCTTCTTTCTAGAAAACACCGAAATATAACCCAACCAGGGGTGGAGTTTCAGCTCCTCCCTCTCTCCTCCCTCACTCATCCTTCATTCCTCCTCTCTAGTCTTTTCTTTTCTTTTTTCTTTTTATTTTTTTTATTTTTTTTTATTTTTTCAAGTTAAAATAGGGTGGAAAGCCAATTTGTTGCTCTTCAACGCCCAGTGACTACTATGCACCACACCGGAGCATTCCCAAGGTATCTATCTTTCAAACGGGCGAAAAATTTCACCGAACAAAACAACGTGTCAGCCACATGCACGTTCTAAAGTTACGTTCGCGCAAGAATCCTCACCTCCGCAAGGGAAGTGCATCTATCACCTTGTGCGGCTTCTTTGGGTCCAAGACCACTGGTTTCTTTTGACTCAACCGTGCACCATACTTTTAGGGTGGCGCACGTCCCTCACACGCCACAACAACCTCTGTGTTTTGTTGTTTGTTTGTTATTTTTTCATATATTTCTCATGTATTTATGTTTTCTGTTATTTACTTTATTTTAGGTTGTAATATGGAAAAAAAAAACAAAAACAAAAATAGAAAACATTGTCACTAGGACCAAGAGTCCATAGAGTATGTCATCCACTCCATGGGAGTGTGGGGTTTGTTATTGTCTTAGACAGTATTCTAGAACAGAATACTATCTTTCAAATGATTTGTCTAAAGAGGTTTTGCAGCACTAGACAAGACCATTCCAGTTACAAAAGAATTTGTATATTGGGGAGCTTTAAAAGTAGTAGTTGGCTTAATTATAATTCTTAGGTCAGAATTGTAATGTCCATTTTATAAATGAATGAACAATGTTTTACCATAAAACAAAAAATAGAGCACAATTAGATCATTTCAAGTTAAAAACTGAGACATGCAAGACAAGTGATTAACTGCCTGCATGCCTTCCATTTATTTTATCGATAAGCTTGCAATCTGACCATAAAGAATTGATTTAATCTCGTTTGAATAATCATACGAGATTATTTGTAAATAATAATAAAACGATTTGAGGTAATATATTTTATGGGATTTTGATAAATGAGAGAAAAAAATTAAATAAAAATATTATAAAGTTAAAATATAATTTTTGTTTTGGTATTTGAAAAAATTAAATTGTTTTTTGTATTTTATTTAGAAGTTTGGAATAATTAAGTAATGATTAAATAAAAAAAAGTTTAAAATTTAAAATTGAAAAATATTTGTATTTGTAGTATATATTTTGATATTAAGATCATGAGATAGAATGAAATGAGATGATCTTGTAATCGAAACATGTGTTAATTAAGGTGCTAAATATAGAAAACAATAGCTTGAAAGACCAGTACTGATAATATTGGAAGAAGATAGATAAGATTAATTAGTGTAATTATCGCTGAAGAATCTCATAAACATGTAGCCAATCAGTCTCATGATCTGACCCTACATTGTCTCACTACAACAAAAATAGGTTTTAGTGACAGATGAAACTGTCACAAGAAATGGAAAAAACGTCACGAAATATATTTGGTGACGGTTTTAGACCGTCACCACCACTGTCACGTAATGTGCGTCACGGATTACATTTGGTGACAGTTTACTGTACAAGCGTCACTAAAAATATTTTTAGTGACGGTTGGGGATGTGCCGTTTGAAGTAACGTTCGAACGTATTATTTTCTGTGACGGTTAGAATCTGTCACAGAATATAACGTTCGAACTTAAAATTACACGTTCGAACGTAAAAAAGACGAGCTGACATCCGAACGAGAAAAGGTAACGTTTGTTGATTATAGTTCGGACGTATAATGTAAACGTTCGAACGTTTATACGTGCGAACGTTACGTTCGAATCTCGATTCCAACGAAAATGAAATAATGTCCGAACGTTTGTATCATGACGTTCGGACGTTAATTCGAATGTTAAGAGAGTAGTGTTCGAACGTAAAATGTACGTTCGGATGTTTGGAACGTTAAACTTTTTTTACATTCGAACTTTTTTTTAAACGTTCGAACGTTTTGTTACTATTTTGTATGGTTACGTTCGAACGTATTTTCGAACGTTTAATACTGTTGAAACGTATTTTATTTACATTCGAACGTACATATCAGAAATGCTAAACTCATCCACTTAATAAACAAACCAATTGTTTCATATTACAGTACATATTTCACAACCAATATTGTTTGAAACTGTTTTCAAATTAGATGTTAAAAACGTAATACAGAAATAAAATTCATTTCTTTTTCTTTCCTCGCCCAGCACGATTCTGTTGCAATGACATAACACGCTCCATTTGCAGCATCATCTCCCGCTGCACTTGCTGTTGGACCTCACTACGGATTCTTTCCTCCTGGTCTCTTTGTTGGTCCTGCAAACGCGTCTCTAAATGAGACTGTCGCTCTAAGAGGGACTCCAACTCTTGCTGTCTAGACCTCATATACTCATTCTCGCGTCGTGCAGCTTCTAAATCTTTGGTAAGATTATTAATTTGTGATGTCGATGAGGTTGAGGAAGATGAACCGGAATGCTTGAAAGATCGTCCCAAACCTCTTGCCATACTAGAGTTGGGCCCAAGCACCTGTGAAAAAATGTCCAAATCACTAGGAGAGGAATCCCCAGAAACTGACTGCATCTCCATCATTTTCCCCTGCAGTTTGAAAGATCAAAACACACAATAAGTAACATATTAAAAGAAATACAAATAAAAAATAATTTAATCACATGTTACATAATATAATTCAACAAAAGGAATACCGCTTACATAATTAATTGCAGCTGCAGGATCCATCCACTCACTATGCTCATTAGTGTGAGCAGCAGCATAGACATGAATGAGGGAAAAGTTTTCAGGATCATCACGTTTCTAAGAAAACGACATCATTAGCAATTTGAAAAAGACAGTATTAGTACTTATATAAAAGAATAATAAGAAAAAATATGAATTATTGTGTTTATTAATTACCATTTTTTCAGCAAGACGATGGAATGATCTTGAACCAGCACGATGGTGAATAGTCAGAGCAGATCTATTATTTGCATTTGTAGAACTTAAGTGCTACAAAAATAATTCTCACCGTTAATTGTAATATATGTACATACATATAATATAAACAACAAATATAAATGTAAATAATTATAGAAAATAAATCTAGAATACCTGATATTCTGGAGAGGCAAAAAGATCACAACACTTTATCCAGTCGTCTAATTTCATCTGCTGGAAAGGGGACTGTGCAGCCTCTTCAAACGTCTCAAATTTCTTGAAATGGTCGTGACATCGTCCCTTGTGACGTCGGAATAGTGTAGCCATTAACTCATTCACAGTTCTCAAATCCTCGCTACGACCAAAGTCGAGGTCAAATTCATCCTAATTATAAATTAATTACGTTAAAAATAAAATAAACTAATGTAGGTGAAAAAAATGATATAATAAGTAAACTCACCAGCACACGACTTCGAATGTGTTCCTTAATCTCATTCGGCACATCTCTCCAGGAGCGCACATAAAATGGAGCGTAAGCTCGAATTACTGTGCCAATATAGGAGGAAAGCGCTGCTGCACTATCATTCACTCCTCCAGTGGAATTATCAAGAATTGTGATTTTCAGTTTACCATGCCTTCGATTTTTCTCAAGTGAGATGCCGCGTGTATAGCCACGACCACGACGAGCCAATTGTTCATCAACTAATAGATAATAGTATAATTTTGAAGGTTATATATATTATTTATTGAAACAAACATCTTGATTATATATAGTATTAACGTAAACATTCCTTACCGGTAGGTGTCGATTGTGCATCGTTCTCTGTAATGTTAACTTCATCTTCGGGAACGGACTCCTCAGGTGGGGAGTCCTCAATGGGTTCAGGACTTGGACTCGGTGGAGGAGGCACATTTCTCCTTTGTCTTTTTGGCGGCATACTTGGAAATGATTATATATAACAAAAAAATATTATTAGAATAAATTTATATTTATTATAAAATTCTATAATGGCTGTATATGAATAAACTTTTTAGTACTTTTAGTCTTCATCTTCGGATGTATTTTCCATGTTTGTTTCAGAATCTCTTTGTATAACATCTTCGTCATCATCATCAAGCTCTTGTTCGTCATCCTTATCCACTTCCCCCCCGGATTCTTGTTCGTCTTCTTCTTCTGACTCTTCTTCTGTACTTTTCTCACTTTCTTCAATTGAGTGATAATTTAATGAAGACGGGTCGAGATGGATGAGTGGGACGTCATCTCTACATAAGGGGAGCAACTCGAGTGCACCGAGGTCAACAAATAAGTTAATACCCCCTCCTCCATCTTCCTGGTAGGCCTCTACATTTAGAGTGTCATCTTCATCTCCACTATTATCGTAATCTGCACTCGTTCCTACTTCATATATATTTCGAGGGACAAATTTTTGTACAACTCGCCAAGTTATCTCTCCACTATCTTCATCAGCACTTTTCATTGGATCAATCAAGTAATAGATTTGAGTAGCTTGACAAGCCAGTACGAATGTATCATCTTCGTACCATTTAGATGCAGTATTGACACTCGTAAAATGATTATCCCTATATATCGAATCCCGACCACCGCCTAGATCCCACCAATCACATTTAAAGACATATGTTATAGACCCACCCAGATATTTCAATCCGATAATATCACGAACGACACCATAATAATCAATATCATCTGTTCCATGACTCCCCTCGACCAAGACACCACAGTTTTGAGTTTTTCTATTACGTTCACGGTCCAGAGTATGGAATCTATAACCTCGAACTGTGCATGCAGTGTATCGAAGTGCTCTGTTTGATGGACCACGGGCCAATGCATACAATTCAAAAGAGACTGATCCGAGATCACGAGCACGTTGTTCCAATATCTAACAATTTAAATAATGTCATTTATTAAATATTAGCTAGAGTTAAAACTTTCATCATGTAACATATAGTATAGAGTTTAGTTCATACACGTTGTTCAAACCATCCAGAAAATTCTGACTCGTGTCTTGCCACTATATCCTCGACGCCTTCCATCTTAAGTTTGTCCATGTGCTCACTGTATAGTATAAGTTATCATATTATTTTACATAACAATAGTTAAAGTTGTATATAATCTTTAAAATTATTTAAACCTTGTACAACGACATACCTGAGATAGTGATCAATCTCCTGACAATTATTTAGTACGTACCACCGAACTTTACCCAACTCTGTATCAAGTAAATCGTAACCCGTTTGTGCACCCAAAGGTCGTACATTCTGAGAAAACACTGATAGCTCACGAGAAGGCGGAGCAGCAAGATCAGCATTTCGTTCTTGACGAATAAATCGTGTCTCAACACCACGAAGATATAAAGAGCAAAATGTTAACCATTCATCGTGTATATAGGCCTCTGCTATTGAACCCTCAGCTCTGGCTTTATTCCCAACAGTGCGCTTCAGTCGACCTAAATATCTTTCGACTGGATACATCCAACGGAACTGTACTGGTCCACCCAACATGATCTCCCGGGGTAAATGTATTGCTAAATGGACCATGACATCAAAAAATGACGGTGGAAAGATTTGCTCAAATTTACATAGTATAGTAGCAATGTCTTCTTCCAGTTTCTGCAGCATATCTCGCTTCACTACCCGAGCACACAAATCCTTAAAAAACATACACAGTTCAGTTATGGCAACACGTACAGCAGATGTTAGCTTCCCACGAATTCCCACCGGTAATAACTTCTGCAAAAATACGTGACAGTCATGACTTTTCAATCCACCAATTTTCCAGTCATCATGGCTTACGCATCTACTGATATTTGAAGCATAACCATCTGGCAACTTCACACCTTGCAACCATTTGCAGAAGTCCATCCTCTCCTCCCTTGTCATTGTAAAACATGCATGCGGCATGACCACCCTCTCACCATCCACTCGTAAATGCAAATTATGTTTAATTCCCATTCTCTCAAGATCTTTCCTTGTCTTAATCGTATCTTTCGTCTTTTTATTGATGCTCATTAATGTACCCAGTATATTATCACAAATATTCTTCTCAATATGCATTACATCCAAACTATGTCGCAACATGCAGGACGACCAATACGGCAAGTCAAAAAAAATACTACGCTTTGTCCAATTCAATTCTGCTATGCCTCGTTTTCTCTTGTTCTTTCCCCGACCTTTGCCAAAATTGTTCGCTGCCACATGTACCAATTGTTCCAGGATCTCTTCCCCAGACAACTCATTTGGCGCAATTCTATCTTCTACACGTCCATCAAACTTAGCGGATTCTGTTCTCCATGCATGATTTGTTGGTAGATAACGTCGATGACCCATGAAACACAACTTTTGAGAATATTTTAACCACTCACTAGTAGTTTCTTTATTACACGTCGGACAAGCTAACTTTCCTTTAGTACTCCAGCCGGAAAGATTCCCATATGCCGGAAAGTCATTTATCGTCCACATTACCGCAGCATGCATCTGAAAAGTTGTTGATGTGGATGCATCATAAGTTCTGACGCCTGCTTCCCATAACTCTTTCAACTCTTCAATCAACGGCTGCAAATATACGTCAATGTCATTCCCAGGTGATCTCGGGCCGGGGATAAGCAAAGTTAACAAAAAGTTGGGCGCCTTCATGCACCTCCATGGTGGAAGATTGTACGGAATCAACACTACAGGCCAAGTGCTATAACTTGTACTCATATTTCCAAAAGGGTTGAATCCATCAGTTGTGAGTCCGAGACGCACGTTCCTTGCTTCTATCCCAAACTCTGGATACTGATTATCGAAAGATTGCCACGCAAGTGAGTCAGCCGGGTGCCTCATAAATCCATCATTTTGAACTCTTTTCTCTTTGTGCCACTTCATATCGTGAGCTATTTTCTTACACATGTATAATCTTTGCAATCGGGGTTTCAATGGGAAATATCGCAATACTTTAACCGGAACGCTTTTCTTATCCTTCCACCTCGACTCTCCGCATACAGGACATGCTTGTTTCTCCTCGTTCTCATTCCAAAATAAAACACAATCATTCTTGCACGCATGTATGGACTTATACTCAAATCCTAATCCCTTTCTCAACTGTTTCGCTTCATAAAAGTTCTTCGGCAATGCAGATCCTTCGGGAAGCACTTCGTTAAATAAGTCTAATACCATGTTAATTGCTTTGGTTGACATTCCACACAATGATTTTATGTGAAGCAACCGCACAATAAACGACATTTTAGAATGTTTTGTACAACCTGGATAAAGCTCACGCTTTGCATCTTCCCACATTGCTGGAAAATTATCTGACTCATTCCGTCCCCCACTTGAGCCATTGTCATCAACCTCATCCATAAACATCCCAGCTCCAATGTCACTCAACATCTCCTCCATCTCATCTCGCTCATAATCATCATCCACGTTGTGCAAATTTTCCCGCTGACTGAATAAGTCATCCGCTGATTCAGCATACGGCTCACCATGCAGTACCCATCGAGTATAGCCCAAATCCATACCGTTCACAAATATATGACTTTCAGCTTCATCCAATCTTATCGCACACAAATTTTTACAACCTCGACATGGACACTTAATGTAACCACGACTATCAGCAGAGGCCTTTGCAAAATCAATGAAGACCCTTACTCCACGCGCATAGGGTATGTAATCTTTTCCAAGTCTATCGCGTAGACGCATCCAACTTTTATCCATTTCTAAAAACATCTAATTTTTTAGTAATTAAGGTAAAGTTAAATACACATGCATGTCATGATACATAATGTTCAAAGTACTCTTTCTCAAGGTAGTTGGTCCTATCCCATTCGAGATTATATTCTCCATATTGCACAAGTCTCGTCACTCTACTACTTTGAACGTTAGTAAAAATTTCGGCAGCACTTCCCCATAGTTCTCCAAGTATACATGTTCACATATAGGGATTATGACCCTAAGAACAGTATACCCGAAGAACAAATGAGGAAGACACCGAAACTTCATACTAAACGTTCAAAGTAGGAATAACGTTTATGTGCAATACGGATAATATAATCTCAAACTGTCCACACTGGACAATTCAGGAATTAATGTACACCTAAATGTACACTAATTCCCAAACGGGTCTAAGGTTATTTATGCAATGTTATACAATATCTAACAAAAAAGTCTACAAATAAATTAGCGCACATTGTTTGAATTATCCCGATGTACTAATAATATTTATATTATTAATGATTGATAACACTTAGAAATTATTTATAAACTTATGTAATTCCTAAGTTATTATATTATATGTCATTTATCAGCTATATAATATATAACACTACTATAAAATATCTTATAATTACTATTATAAGTTACTGATAACACTTATATTTTATTTGTTATTATATAGCATAAAATAACAAATTTTACTTATTTATTTCATATTTAATATAATATATAGCAAATTAGATTATAATTACTAGTTATACTATATATTGATAACACTTAATTGTTATAAGTTATTATATAATATGTACCAATTATTGCCAAAATTATTATAATTTTTATAATAATTTTTATAATTAAATAAGTAATTATTATTATAATTACTTATCTATTTCTTAGTAATCATTTTTTAATACTATACATTACATGATAATTATTATTATGGATTAATACTAATATACCCTATACTATATATTATTAGATAAAATATTTAGGATCATCAAGCTATTAGATTTTTAGGAATTATTATTTTATAATACTTATTTATATTATAATTTTAGTAATTCGATTTTTCTGCTATATACTATATAGTTATGCCTTATAATTGACACTTAGTAATATATGATAATTTATTATATTAGTTATTTAACTAATTATATATATAATAGTTTTAATTGTAATATTATAATTTATAATTATGGTTATTAATAATTCATCTCCATAATTTTTATTCTTACACAAATAATCACACTATTTATCTAACAAATAAATTGTTATATATATTCTTTTATCACAACAAATTACTAAAATAGACACATAAACTAACAAATAATTATTATTCAAAAACATACACTATACTAAAACATTATCACATTAAGAATAAACATATTCAATAACAATAATTTTTCTTTTTAATTCATCCAAACAACACAATCTATATCACAAATTAAATCCACAATAAAATGTAACAATATAGTTTAGTATATATACCTTGTGCTTTAAATAAATTCTTCTTCAAAAATCACAACTTCTCAACAATTCACAACAAATGATCCTTCAAAAAATACACAATACTAGTTAGTTAAATATATATGAAATAAAACATTGAAATTATCATGTATATTACAAATAAAAAATGAGAAATATTATTTACCTTAATGCTTAAAACAATATTTCTAGAAAACTCTCTCTCACTATAACCCTCCACTTCTTCTTCACTTCTTCTCTTCTCTTCCCAGCTCCCTCTCTCTAAAACTCTCTCAGTCTCTCACTCTAACACGCACGGAGGAAAGCAGAAATGAATCTGCTTTCCCGTGCGTGAAAGTTTTATTTTCTGCTTGTTATGCAATTAACGTTCGGACGTTCATTAAAGTACGTTCGAACGTTTCATTTTACGTGCGAACGTTTAAGCATAAACGTCCGAACGTACAATAGTCCCGCCCACAAAATATATAATACGTTCGCACGTATTATTGTCATTCCTACGTATTCGTCAGTAACATTCGAACGTTTATATAGTACGTTCGAACGTACTGTGGAAATTTGGTTTAAGCGGGAAATTTCCCTCCGAATTTATTATAACGTCCGAACGTTTCACATGAACGTTCGAACGTAAAAATTATTATTTACATATTAAAATTTAGTATATTCCTCATAATATATTTATATATTAAATTATAAATTATAAAATATTAATTAATAAATAATTTGTACCAATTATAATATATATAACATAAGTATAATATAAGAACGTACTACATATATATTATAACCTTATATTAACTAATAATATAAAATATATATTATATTATAACTATAATATAATAAGTATATTATATATTATAGTTATAACAAGTATATTATAATATATTATATAGTACAAAAATTGTATATTATCCTAGTAATTAGTATAGTATACTTTAATATAGTATATCTAATAACTATATTAAAGTAATATAGTTATTAGATAATATAGTATAAATATTATATAATATATTATCTATATTATAGTCTATAATATAGTATTATTATTTATATAATATATTATCTATATTGTAGTCTATAATATAGTATAAGTAGTATATAGTATGTTAAACATACGTAATAACTATATAATATCGTATAATATTATATATAGTAAATATATAATAGATATAATATAGTACTAGTACTATGTTATATATACTACTTGTATATAATATAGTATATATACTACAAATATCGTAATATATAGTATACTATACATTACTATACATATATATATACTATATATATTATATACTATATATTACTATAGTTAATATATTACTATATATTATATAGTAGTATATAATGTTAATATATATAGTACATACTATAGTTATTATATAGATACTATAGTATATTAACTATAGTATTGGATAAATAAATAACTATATAATACTACTATATAATATATACTATATAATATTAACATTATATACTACTATATAATATATACTATATATATAAACATATTAAATAGTATTAAATATATATATATTAATATTATTACAATAATATATACAATAATATTATATAAGTATACACTAGATATAATATAATATATTAGTATATATAATATAATATATTAGTATATATAATATAATATATCATAACATACGTATATATACTATATCTATATACGTATATAATATAGTATACTATATTACTATATACTATATAATATAGGTTTCAATAATACGTATATAACACTATATACGTATTAAAACTACATACTATATAACAGTATATAGTATACACTATATAGTATATAGTGTAATATACTATATACTATATAGTATACACTATATACACGTACAACAGTATATAGTATACGCTATATACACTATTAACACTATATACTATATAATATACGTATATTATACGTATATAATATTATACATTATATGATATATAATATTACCTATCATATTATATAGTAATATATAGGTAATATAATATATATTATAATAATATATTATATAATATATATAATATAATATATAGTATAAAAACGTTCGAATGTTATAACTAAAACGTTCGGACGTTTTGATTGACGTCCGAACATATACGTTATACGTTCGCATGTTAACACAACGTCCGAACGTAAAAGTTATACGTTCGCACGTTTGATTCAACGTCCGAACGTAATCTACATAACGTTCGCATGTACATTTAACGTTCGAACGTTAATTAATTAACGTTCGAACGTTAACTGTATATAAGGCCAGGCACGACGGTTTCCAGGCCGTAACTTGTACGAAACCGGCCACCGAACTCAAACTCTCTCTTCCTCTCCGCCACGCAAGCCGCCGCAACCGTCGCCATCCTCCACCGCAACCGTCACTAAAAGGTAATGTGCCCTCTCCCTCTTCTATTTCCTTGCTTTTAATCGGTGGGTTTCAAAAATTCGAAACCCACCGTACCCGGTTATAAAACTTGCATTTTCGGCCACCATTCGCAGTAAATTGATAAAATAGGACCGTAGAAACATTCTCCACTGTATATAAATGCTTATTTTGGTTGTTTGTGGCTTCGAAACATGCGTTTCGAAGCTTTCGGTAATGGCTGAGTCGACTCAGCGATTACGTGTCGTAACGTTCGGACGTCACGACACAACGTCCGAACGTGCGACCTTTGGTATTCTTTACGTTCGCACGTTATATTGTAACGTGCGAACGTATTAGTTTCACGTGCGAACGTTTTTATCCAACGCTTTAACAGAACGTTGGATAAAAACGTTCGAACGTAAACCGTTGGTATTCTTCGGCTAGTAAGAATGTCCGAACGTATGACGGTTCAAATTCATTACGTCCGAACGTTTAGATAATACG
Source organism: Carya illinoinensis (assembly GCF_018687715.1). Classification (NCBI taxonomy): domain Eukaryota; kingdom Viridiplantae; phylum Streptophyta; class Magnoliopsida; order Fagales; family Juglandaceae; genus Carya; species Carya illinoinensis. Next base: position 40,637,218 of record NC_056760.1, read on the forward strand.
TCCGGACGTAATGAACTCATTCGCACGTTTTTATCGAACGTTTGAATGAAACGTTCGATAAAAACGTCCTGTACGTATCATCTTTTTGTCGAACGTATCCTGACTAACGTGCGAACGTTCCTTCAATAACGTTCGAACGTTTCCTGTTAAAATATTTTTATATTGTTCCTTTTAAGTATTATTATTTTATATATTGAAAAAGTGAAATTATTTCAAAGTTTTACTGGCGAAATTATGTAAATTTATAATAGATGATATTTTAATTTTCTGTATAATCCATATATGTCATAATACGTATGTATCTGTGATTATAATCATTTTTTTTAAATGTTACAATTTATATATTTTTTTTAATTTTCAGGATATGGCTCAGTATATGACGACAAGGAAGCGAGGGAGGGATGGAGGCAATCCGGACATTGCTCGACTGGGGGCACGAACTGTTATGGGGGAACGAGAAATTCTCATTAATGAGTTTGATGAGCTCAGCTGGGAGCAGAAGACGCTGAGAGACGTCTTCGTCACCAGAGGCTGGGGCCCCATATGCACATTGAGGGGAAAGATTTACCCCACAATGGTTCGAGAGTTTTACATTGGGATGGCCACCATGCCTAACGATGCATCATCCCATACTCTCAGTGTACGCGGTGTACAGTTTCAGTTCTCGGCAGATGTTCTCGCTGACTTACTCCAGATTCCGCGTATACTACCTGAGTCGACAGCTGCTCAGGCTGATGACATAGCAGCTGCATTTTCCCCGGGCATATTCGAGGCAGATCCAGCCGCTTCTGCTTCATCTTCGGGCCCTGTTGAGTTTATGCCCAGTCATGAAGAAGATCGACCCGAGGGCGATCCTATTGCTGCTGAGGTTGGTGACGATGAGCGGGACCAGGATTTCTACATCCTCACTGGCACGGACCGCACAAAGCTCGATAGGCCGAACTCCTTCAGCCAGAATCAGCTGCTGCCTTTCTTTCGCATGTTGCACATTTTTGTTGCAACAAATGTAGACCCGGTGGCACATAAGAGCACATTCAGTCGGGCTCGTGCACAGTTCCTGATTGGCTTGGCACGTGGTGAGCCCATTGACTTGCCCCTTGTTATATTTGAGCGGATCCGTTACGAGGCCAGCATCGTTACCACGGATAATCTCCCGTACGGAGTCATCATCAGCCGCTTATTACTAGCCCGGGGAGTGCCACTCCAGGCGGAGGAGATGGTGATAAACCAGATGAGCCCTATCGACATAACCACACACCGCCGGAGCATTGCACAGGGGAGAGGCTCAGCTCGGCGTCAGTCTGGTCCTACGCCAGATCTTGTTCCCCCGACTGAGTCTGGGGCCGATGTTGCTCGCCCGTCGGCGAGTACTAGTCAGCAGCCGGGAGTTACATCTGCTGGGGATGTGCGACCTGCTTGGGTTGATACAATGATGACAGATATGAAGGCGCATATAGACCGACAGATCGATAGACAGATTGCACATATAGATCAGGCTGTCGCACATCTTGCACATCATGTAGATGTGCTAAACAATAAGGTTGAGACATTGACTGAGGAGTTTCGATCTTTTGTAAACCAGCAGTTCTGAAAGTGATTTGTAAAAATTTATCATTCGAACGTTTTTTATTTTCGACATATGTAATGGACACAAATATTTAATGTATGTATTGTGTAGCTTAATTTCTACTCTTAATTTTTTTTAATATAACGTTACTCAACCTTACTATTAAAAAAATATATATTATGGTTAATTTATGTAATTTAACATATAACGTTCGAACTTTATCACATTAACGTTCGAACATTAGCGCTAATATATTCACGTTCGCACGTAATAAGTTAAAACGTTCGAACGTTCGCGCTAAATTTTTTTACGTTCGCACGTAAATATACATAACATTCGAACGTTACTGTGACGTGCGAACGTATTATGTAAAACGTCCGAACGTTTTGAAATTCTTGCCCAACATTTAGTGACAGTTCTCACAAACCGTCACAATAAATACCTTTTAGTCACAGTTTAGAAACCGTCACTATTTATAATCTGTCACTAAAAGCCATATTTGTTGTAGTGTCTAATATTGTTGTCTTCTTCCGCCTCCTCGATCCATTTTATAAGTTGATAAAAAGGAAATAACCTCATGTGATCTGTAGCTTTCTTTTTGTTCCCCACTCTTTTTGTATCCACCGTTGATGAGCTAAGAATACGCCAAATTTGAATTTTTCAAAACATTATTCAGAAGAGGAGAGACCATGGGGAATCTGTAAGGTCGATGTTCAGTACTGGGGACCCATAAATAGTTGTGTTTTCAGGCATATTTTCCCATATTGGTGTTTGTTTTGGAAGAAAAAATGGGCAGTCATGTTGCCACCAAGATGTTTGATTCTGCAATTAGATGGTATTGTGTGGTCCTCCTGAATGTCATAGAGCAAACCACTGGAGCTACTACTTGATGCTAAATTGCTAATGCAACAAACAAACTAATCCAATTCAATGGCTTCGAGTTAGGGTGTCCTAGTCTTGAAAAAAATAAAAAATAGAAAGAATCTTTGGCGAGAGCTTCTAGCGGTGGCTGTAGACAGCCTTTAAAATACTAGCATTATTATGAATGAGTAATTAGAAAAATATCAGTCGCCCCTCGTGATGATGGATGGCATGAGTAATCAAGCGGCGTGTAGACTAATCATTATTAATCATATTTTGTTTTTGTAGGTTTTGTGGGATAATGTGTGAATAAAATCTTGATAATAAATAATGCCTTATCGATCCAAATCTAATATTGTCAATCACCCACGTATATTCCAAATCGTTGGTATTATTGAATATTTAAAAAGGTTGAGATTTTTTACGTGGGGTCTTTGGCACTTTGCATGTTTTGCTTGTTAGGGGAGTGCTCAGGGTTTTATAAACCATGACGAGGAATTTTGAGCCATTAATGAAACAAGATCCGTGATGGTGGACGGCAAAGGAGTGGCATCAATGGTCCAAACTTAGGAGGCCGGCAATTCATGTGTTGTTATGTGCGGATGTGTATTTGGTTAAAAATGTTAAATTCAATGCGTCTAAGTATTGAGGTAATCTCAAATTATTTAAATTGATTTGTAAATAAAAATATTTTTAATAAAATTATGTATTTAAATATATGAAATATGTTGAGATATGTTTAATTTTTTTATAAAAAATTTAAAAAATAAAAAATTTCATTAAAATTTGAGATAAATTAAGATAAATATGAAACCTAAACATAGTCTTGAAAGTGTCGGAGGGATAAAACAGATATTATATGCAGCTTAGTACGGAGGATGCACCATCTGAGAAGTTAAAAACAAGACCACTTATAAAAAGTAAGAGCATCGTAGAGAAAAACAAAAACAAGACTTGAAATAAATTGCTTTTTACAATCGACATGAAACGTCTGATAAGAGGTACATATGCAATTGATGACACATGCTGTTGTTTCTTTTAGAAAAGAGAGGCTCATTTATCATCCACCCTATCTCTTCAATCTATTCACCCTTTATTTTCGTATCCGACACAACTCATATGAGAGAGATGACATCAGATTATAAGATGTTGTGAGGTAAAAGGGGAAGTAACCATATTTAGTTATTTTTTCCTTTTCCTGACCAATTAATTACACTGTTCTTTTCACTCGACACTAATGCCAATAGAAGGTTAAAATGGCAATGCATCCATGTGTACGAGACATCACGTGTCAGCTGTACGTGTATCCATTTCTGCAGTTTGGTTTCTGATTCTGGAGAATCTTGTAACTTACTCATGTGCATGTAGACCTGATTGGGCCACGTACGTACTTCCATGAAACTTCCCTTATTTTCACCCGTAAAGGAATCAATCCACAAATATGACAGCCTATTAAGCTACGTATGAAAAGTTTTAAACCCCTTATGAAAAGTCTTAAATCATTATTCTTTCTCGTTTGTAAATATGAGATAAAAAAAATAAAAGTTTAATAAAATATTATTATAATATAATTTTTTCATATTTTTTCTTTTAAATTTTAAATTTTTTTAATTTTTTATTTAAAAATTATAAAAAATTATAATAATTAGATAAAATAAAATGAAATAACTTGTAAAAACAATTCAGGTCTTAACTAATGCAAGTTTTATTACAGATTACATATATATATATATAAAGAGAAAATTCTCTTATATATAGTTATTTTTATATATTTTTTATGTATTATTAGTTAAAATAATTATTTTATATTTTAAAAAATATGTAAAAATAATTATACATAAAATTATATATATATATATATATATATGTTAGGAACTGAATGGTTAATGTATTTTCATTGGTTTTGTTTGTGATAATAAATGATTGATTAGTAGTAGTGGATAAAGTTGAAAAAGTACATATATTCATGTGGGTCTGTGCCTTTGCTGTCCGCCCTTTTGTCGTGGAATGAATCCTGATCAAATGTATACATCAAATGTACAGCATATAAAGATTGTTATTCATGTATATCTGAAAACGGAATTGATGCGAATGATCAACCAGCTCGGAAAAATTTAATTGTAAGTTTAATTACGTATTAATATATATATTAATTTATTATAATTAATTAAAAAATAAATTTTATTAAAAATAATATTAATTAAAATTTTAAATATAAAAAAATTAATATTAATACATAAATTAATATATAACTTTATTTATATATAATAAAATTATCATCCTAAAGCAAAAAAATAAATTAAATTAATATACTCTCTTTATGTTTTTTTTAAATAAAAAATAAAAAATAGCTAATTAAAGTGTCATAATCAGTGCTGCCAGTACTGACACTTTTTTTCAACTCTGGACACATACATCTTGAATAATAATTGTAGGAGTAGTTAGATACAGTTAATTTGCGTATTTTTATGTATTTTATTAATAGAATTAATTGTATTAATTTTTTTAATATATAATTAATTATAAAATATATAAAAAAATATATAAAAATGACTATATATAAAAATTTTATAATTTTAGACATAATTTTAAAGTGTACATATTACACATAATAAAAAAAAAGATTTATTATTAAAAAATAATTTTTTTCTTGTATATATCATATTTATTAATTTTTTTTTAAATCGTTAATTTTGTACATTTTTTAAATATAAATATCAATTTTCATATATTTATAACATTTGGCAAATATGCTATGCATGCTCATGTCATGATGTTATGGCAATTGGCAGATATGCATGCCTGTATCAGGATGCGTGGTTGCCAAGAATTAGGCAGCTTTTAGGAACGATTATAGAAAACAAACTTACATCAGTTTTTTAAAATAGGAGGGTGGGAACATGGAACTGAAGATTGAGGACCGAGATTATCTGCATATGAATTTTTAATCCATCAATCAAACAGTTGAATTAGCCAATTCTTTACACGTGGACAGATCCGTCGCATTTTGATGATGATGATGATAATATAAAAATAATTCTTCTATAAATAGTTAATATAATAATGTCACCTTTTATTTTTTTATTTCAAATTTTCTAATCTGTTTTGAATTTTGAATTTTATATATTAATATATATAATAATATAAAAATAATATATAATAGAAAGAATTAAAAAATATGTATAACAATTTGATTCGATTCAAACTGATTTTTAAAATATAAAAATTGATACCGTACCGATTTAGGACCAATTTCAATTTTTAAGAACCGACTTGGTCCAATTCAACCAGCTTTATGATTATTTTAACACTCTTAATTTGTAGTTTTCACAGTAAATATCAAATTTTTTTTAAAAGAAATATGTGAGGCAAGTCCTTAGATTATTTAATATTAATCTTAGAAAATTTCTATTTAACATTTTTTATATCACACACCAGTATGTAATTTGTTATTTTTATCATTATATTTAAACGCACCAATATGTGATGACAAACCACATGGATAAATATATATTTTATGCTTTTTTTAATACATTTTTTTATCATCTTTAAATGTATATTTTAAAATAAATTTATAATATTACTAAAAAATAATTTCTTAATTATTAAATAAAAAAAGATTCGAGACCACTATGGGTACCCATCTCCCGATGAGAAAGTGAAAGAGGGCTGGATTGCATGAATCAAAGTCAACAAAATAGAATAAAAAACCGAAAGGCATGCCGAGGGCTCTCCTGCCCTGCCTATCCGTAAATTGTAATTAAATCCGGCTTAATCATTTCATTTTCCATTTATTATTCCTGCTTTTTTTGGATATTAAAATTTTGGAATTTTCTATTTCAATTTATATTAAATCCGACTCAATACACGTACGCAGACACACTTTACATATCAGTTTGTTCCAATGGAATCTAACTTAAATGAGTTCTTTGTTTTTTTTATATATACGTTTTAATATATTAATATAAACTTACTTTAACGCATGAATATTTACTCTTAAGCATAAATATATAATGTATTGATATATTATATCAAATTTATATAGTATCAACTGTATCATGCTATATCTTCTATAATATGTATAAACCGAATTGAATTGATTAAA